>NC_137137.1:26453179-27053179 GCF_949319135.1 Squalius cephalus
GAAAAAAAAAGAAAAAAAAGAGAAAGGATGAAACAAGTGGATTGTTAGTTTCATGTCATGTTCCCAAGGGGACCAATTAGAGTGACACACAGACCGAAAACGGGGCTAGGCTAGGGCACTTGTAATGCAGTTATGCACATGTAATCAATAAAGTTCATAGTAAGAAATGATACTGCTTTAACCGTCCATTCTGTATAGTTTGATAAAACAGAACAGTATGAAACAATGACTTTAAGTAGGACATATCAATATAACATGTGTAAGAAAAAATGATGTGGACGTCGAAGATCTCAAAAATGAAGTTTATTACAGCATAGCAGTGGCAAGGTACACAAAGCACCTTGGGTTCACCGGCGTCAGAATGAACCCAGAACATCCAAATCTTAAACCTTTTATCCTGTTACAGTTTACAACTGTTAATGTAAATGAAGTTACTCTTGATGCAACAGCTGTGATCTGTATGTTAATGAAGTTGTGACACCCCATTGTCTGAGAAGGTTCTCTGTGTCCCACACCCATTCCCATTCTACAATTGATTACCATTTGCTCGGGATGTGATCAACCCAAATGGTGAAGAAACAACATACCTTGACTTTCCTTTATCTCTATGATAATTAAGCCATTTTGGGGATGAGCTCATTCTAAAATATATTTAGGAGTGGAATCTGGGTCGAGGCAGACTACAATTTCTTACAGTCCCCTCTCTGATGCTCTTGGCCCAAAAGAAGCATCACATCCAGTCCCTTCGCACAGATTACACCTCCCTTCTCTATCGGGCAGGGGCCCAGTGGCGGTGAAGCCCTGGCTTAGGTTGTCCTCCTCTGGCCACCGGAGAATCTTACCCGTCTTTGGGTCGACACCTCATGCACACTGGTTACAGCTCCATCCAATTGGGCAGAATTATCAAAGAGACTCTTCTAAAATTTGGTGATATACAAACATTTTCTTGGGTGTGGGTGAGAAGATATTCAAGAACCATCACAGCCAATAGGAGTGTCCTAAAGCGATCCTTAAGTTATCTGCAATTCGACATTTAAACATAGAACACATAACATAATGCATTGGCAAATAATAAGAAAGATACATACACATACAGCCGTTTTAAAGGTTACATTCCAAATTAAACCAGGCCATATCTCCATCATGCATTTGTTTCGCAAAAATCTTGTCTTTCTTCAAGGCCTTGTTGGGCTCTCACAATGTCAGATGTTCAGTGATGTTCACATCAGTGATGTTAGCATATTGTTTAGTTTTGATAACTCAAATAATCAACAATCAATAGACAATATAGGGTGTGTGTGTGTGTGTGTGTGTGTGTGTGTGTGTGTGTGTGTGTGTGTGTATGTGTGTGTGTGTGTGTGTGTGTGTGTGTGTGTGTGTGTGTGTGTGTGTCATTTTGTGTTTTGTGTCCATTTTCTCAGTGTGGACATCCTTTATCCACTTGTTTTTCCTCTATGTGGAAAAACTGCTGTCCGTAGTCTCTGAAATGGTTTGTTTCTGAAATCTCCTCTTGTTTCACTTCTCATTGTCCATTTTTTTCCAATTGGAGCGCAAGTCTTTCTAGAAGAAGCAGTCACTGGTGTTGTTCAAGTCTGTGCCTCTTCATCAGTTCAATCCATCCCATGGTAGGTCTCAGGGTTTCTAGGTCTTTTAGGCCTGGAGTTCTGGATCTTGCAGGTCTGGAAATCTCTGGATTCTTTTCTTTTTCTTGAGAAAATCCCCTGGCTCCACTGGTTCTACTTCCTTCTCGTCCTTCAAACGTCCAGATCATCTTTCTCCAGGAGGTTACACATTTCAGACAAACATCTCAATGCTTATATCTGAAACTATAATCAAAAGAAGAGGTTGCCCCCCCTTTCCCCCACAAGCATCTTTTCACATTCAAACATCAAAGTCACAGAAGTTTCATTTCAAAACATCAATTATTTCTAAACGTAATGTCATTAAAACATTTATTATAAATTACAACTACATATCAATGCTAATAAAACATGTTTCATAAATCATAAAGAATCACCCCCCTTTTGATAGTAAACCTTTTTCTACAATGTGTTACTATCATAAAACTAATTTTAATTTGCATCAGCCTTTGCTTGTGACTGAGCTGCAGTCATGTTGCTCGTGTAGTGATATGTTTGACAAGGTGTGAATGACTTCTTTATTTCCTTCCAACAGTGCCAACTGGGTTTCTAAATTGCCTATTTTCTTAAGCAAACCACGATAGCCCATCTTTGTCTTGCCTTGTGTCCCATCTTTCCACAAGCAAAACAAACAACTTCCTGATCTTCCTTTCTTTTCTCCAAACAGTGCCTTGCAATGTGACCATCCTTTCCACATGCATGACAGACAAAGTTTTGAAGAGGTCTCTCATTGTCTTGACAATGTCTAGCAATGTGACCAGCTTTTCCACATGCATAGCAAAGAATAACACCTTCTGAATTTATTCTTGCAAATCTCCTTGGTCTATGATGGAAACCATTAGACAATGTAGAACATTCTCTCTCGCCAAAGGTAGCAACTGGATGTCTAGATTTGGCAGCTTTCATTTGACTATTTGTATTAGCATTATTGTTGTAAAACTGTGTCATTTTAGCAATAATGTCATTATATTCAGAGAGTGGTGTAACTAGCATTGTCACAGCAGACCGGGTGAGTGGGTCACATTTGTTAATCAAGGCCGACTTGAAACTGACATCATTCTTAGTAATATCAGGATTGCCTTTGAAAGTTTTAAACATCTCCAATAATCGTTCTGAAAATGCTGCTGTTGCTGCAAAAAATGCTCCCCTTTCCTCATGTGCATCTCATATATTTTATCCCAATTAACTGACATCACACCTAAGACTTCAAGCAGTGCCTTTTTCCTCTCTGACTTATTAGCATTTCTGTCCTTTACTTTCTGAGTTAAGGCTCCAGACAAAGTGTCAAGCAGGCACATTCTTAACAAAACACATGCATCACCATCTGTTAAATTGTAAACTTCAGCATATTCCTCCAAGTTTTTCAGAAAATCGAATGGATCTTGTTTGGCAGGATCAAATTTACCAATATTCTTGATCACAGTTTCTAGTTCAGTTGGATTAAATCCTCGGACTATGGTAGAGCTCATTGGTTCTTCCCTTCCTTCACTAGCACACATAGTCGTAGTAGCATGGACTGGTGCCATGGGAAATCTGACTCTACAGTCAGAGTATTGGCTACTGAATGACTGAGAATCTTGTACCCAACCCTCAGTCCTGTCTTCCTGTAAATCTGGCATTTCTAGAACTGGGTTACACAATGTGACACCTAACAATGTCTTACTAGGGTTTTTCTCAGTTGTGCCATTCTTTATCATAAACTGACAAGCCGCCTTCGCCTCCTCCAAATTGTTGGACAATGTTTCCACAGATGATTTAAGCATACTATTGTTAGTTCTAAGAAGTGCGATCTCATTCTGCATCTTGACCTTTTCTTCTTTCCATATCGTTTCACTAGCCAGGTAATTTTTTGTAGAAATTACCCCAACACTGAGTCGCTCATTTTCAGCCTCTAACTCATCTACTCTCCTCCTAGTTACTTTGTATGAAGCAAAAAGTGCTTGAAGTGCATTAGCAATTTTCCCATTTTTGTTCTTAGGCATTTTGGGATCATTTTCAAACTTAGAGATAGCCCACTTGTACGGTTTATCAACAATATTCTCTATTCCATCAAACATTCCCTGAGAACCGTGTTTAGCGATGTATTTAACAATTATTTCTTCCATTTTCAAAAGTCTTATCGGGCTTTAGAGTATCTCGTGATCTAATAGTTATTCACAAAGTCTGATTTAGATGACTACACATTATCTAGTTTCTTTAAGATATCCGTTTGTCTAATTATTCACAGCTCCAGTACTTCGAACGCAAATGAACAAAATAGCCACACTACCTGAGGCTTCTAAACTTAACCACAGCCACAATCCATTGGACCTTAAATTTCATTATGCAAAACAGTTAAGAAATGTAACACTGTCACAGTACGTCGGACGAAACCACACTACGTCGGGTTTTATGTTATTTTCTTAAAACAATTAACTTAGCCACAGTACTTCGGGCTAAAACAATTTTTATCAAATTTAAAACACTGCCACAGTACGTTGGGCAAAACCACACTGCTTCGGGTTCTTGTTTTAAACTTTACAGAGTCACGGCGCGTCGGACTCACTAGCCTACACTTTAACACACAATCGTTGTGAAATACAGTAATTCTGTGACCACACTACGTCGGGTCTATTCAATTACTTTAGAATTTCCTCCGAATTATTACAACTTCACAATCAGTTTCAAGTACGTTAGAAACATATACATTTGTTTCAATTACTTTAGACACAACAATTCCAATACAAGTCTGCCACCACACTGCTTCGGGCTTATTCAGTTACGTTAGAATCTTAAACAAATTTGTACGGAATAGCTAGGCTTAAAACTACTCCTGCTAATACTGAATAAACCAAATTCGATCTCTTCTGTCATTAATTTTTCTTTTCTAGATTTTTTAAAATGAGGAATTCCTTGACAAAAACAGCATAAATGGAAGAAAACAGCTTTTCTTACCTTTTTCCTTTTTTGTTGGAAATCCGTCGATTCCTGGGTCTGGCTCGCCAATGTAAGAAAAAATGATGTGGACGTCGAAGATCTCAGAAATGAAGTTTATTACAGCATAGCAGTGGCAAGGTACACAAAGCACCTTGGGTTCACCGGCGTCAGAATGAACCCAGAACATCCAAATCTTAAACCTTTTATCCTGTTACAGTTTACAACTGTTAATGTAAATGAAGTTACTCTTGATGCAACAGCTGTGATCTGTATGTTAATGAAGTTGTGACACCCCATTGTCTGAGAAGGTTCTCTGTGTCCCACACCCATTCCCATTCTACAATTGATTACCATTTGCTCGGGATGTGATCAACCCAAATGGTGAAGAAACAACATACCTTGACTTTCTTTTATCTCTATGATAATTAAGCCATTTTGGGGATGAGCTCATTCTAAAATATATTTAGGAGTGGAATCTGGGTCGAGGCAGACTACAATTTCTTACACATGCTTTACAGTTTCCTTTTGATTACAATTTTCACACTTTTCTGTCTCATGTTTCCCTATTGTCTTCAATGTACTATTAAGTGCAGGATGCCCAAATCTAAGTCTTGATATTATTGTTTCTTCGTTTCTATTTCTCTCTGTTATTCTGCCTTTATCTACGATTCTTTGACTGTTAAAACCATCTTCCTGTTCTTTCTTCCTCCCACTGTTTTTGCCATCTATTCCTCACATGTTGATTTCAGTCTTACTTTATTTTACCATAATTGTTATGCCAGCTTTGTTTGTTGCTTTCTTTGCGTACTCATCTGCAATCTCATTCCCTTTTACTTCTTCATGAGCTGGTACCCAGCAGAAATTCACTTCTGTTCCCATCATCTGAATCCTATACAATGTCTGATGGGATCTCAATCAGCAAATCTGCTCTGCTTTCTGTATGACCTGTTTCTAATGTCATTAATGATGAGCTTGAATCAGAGCATATCAGTGTCCTCAGTGGTCTTTTCTCCTCAACCCACTGTACTGCCATTAGGAATCATTGCAGGAATCATACTGCAATCATTTCCGGCGTATATACTGATAAATTATCTGACATTTTTTTATTGATTTTGACATTGAATTCTGAAACTGTGAATGCCACACCTACTTTGTTGTCTATATTTTTAGATGCATCTGAATATACTTGAATATAACTGTAATAATTATCCTGAATATACTTATATGTTATTTGAGCATTTGGATTGTTTTCTTGTTCCTTATCTAATAGTGAGTAATACATATCTACAGTAAGTAAAAACCACCGAGGAATAGTTGACCATGGCACTGTTGGACTTATGGGAATTTCCTCTATTCCTATTTGAAATAGAAATCTATCTGAGCACATGGGACAATGCAAGCCATGTGCTCACACCAAACATGATAAAAACACATGCACATAGCCAGTGAAAACAACCACAAGCCATGTGCTCACACAAACCGATACATGAACACGCAGCTAATGAGAACACTCATAAGCTACGTGTTCACACAAAACATGACAACAAGAAAGCACACAGCCAGTGAAAAACACCAGCCAATACTACACAAAACACAACAACACACACGGACAAAAGAGCGTATGGCCTGAGCAAAGTCGAAAGCACACGCTCACACAACAAGACAGAAGATAAAACACACAGAGCATGTCCGGATCCCGACACAGAACTGAAACCAAACTAGACAGAAGTTTCCATCTTAAAAATATATCTAAATTACGTCATATGCTGTCATTGACAAATGCGGAAACAATTAGTTCATGCGTTCATGACATCAAAGCTAGATTATAGTAAAGCTCTTATGGGTGGTTGCCCTGCACGCTTAATAAACAAATTACAGCTGGTCCAAAACGCAGCAGCTCGAGTTCTTACCAGAACCAGGAAGCATGAATATATTAGCCCCGTTCTGTCAAGACTGGATTGGCTCCCTATTAAACATTGTATACATTTTTAAATATTGCTGATAAATATTGCTGAATATTGCTGACTTACAAAGCACTAAATGGTTTAGCTCCGCAGTACTTGAGCGAGCTCTTAAAGCATTATAATCCTTCACGTCTATTGCAATCTCAAAATTCCAGCCAGTTGATAATACCCAGAATATCAAAATCGCCTGCTGGCGCTAGATCCTTTTCCTATTTAGCACCAAAACTTTGGAACAGTCTTCCTAACATTGTCCGGGAAGCAGACACACTCTGTCAGTTCAAAGCTAGACTAAAGACACATCTCTTTGACCTTGCATACACATAACACATTATAGACTTCTATAATTCAATGTTAGGCTGCATAGTTTAGGTCAGCCGGAACACTCCCCATAAATCCTGATGTACTTGTTACATCATAAGAAGAATGGCGTCTACGCTAATATTAGTCTCTCTGTTTCTCTGTATCTCGAGGTTTACCGCAGTCCGCCGGATCCAGGCCGTATCCAGATCTGATGAAGGACCTGCGCCTGGACGCGACGACAACGCAGTCCTGAAGTGTCAACTAGTCTCTCCCCTGCGAAGGCCCCCTTCCCTTCCCTTTACCTCTCTACAGATAAAACATTGTCGGGATTTTATCGCTACGTGGAAGCGATAAAAAATCTGTATTATAATTTTAAGGCCAGAAAAGGAGTTTGTTGAGGGTTGGTTTGTAGGGAAGGACTACACAACTGCACACATATATTCAAACATGCATACATATAGACTGAACTCGTAATACGCATGTGCACGCCATCAGCGTTCTCACGGGTTCGCGTTTTTGAAGTTTGCGCTGAAAGAACTTAAGAGTTTTCTGTTAAAACAGTGTTGTGTTAGCAGCCCCTAAGGTAATAACTAATGATCGTTGCGACGGAAGTGAATCAATCAATACTAACTTTAGCTGGACAATAACTTTATTCTAGAGCTGCTATAAAGCCAAAACAATCTCTGTTATTTTAATTTATATTATCACTGTAAAGCCGCTTTGGAAAAATCTACATTGTTAAAAGCGCTATATAAATGAAGATAATAATAATAATAATAATACATTTTATTTATAATGCGCCTTTCACATACTCAAAGCGCTACAGCATACATAACAAAATAATCAAACAATCGAACAAACATTGCAGTAAAAAATAAGTATCAAAAATACACAATTTATAAATTAAAAGCTTGACTAAAAAGATGTGTCTTAAGAAGTCTCTTAAACCAATCCACAGAAGCAGCATCCCTGATAGACGCAGGTAATGTATTCCATAACTTTGGCGCATTACAGGAAAAGGCCCTTCCCCCCATAGTTTTTAATTTACAACGAGGCTGAAACAGAGAGAGAGAGCCAGCAGAGCGGAGAGAACGAGCAGGAATGGACGGAGTAACCAAATCACAGATGTAATCTGGAGCCAGCCCATGTACTGCTTTATAAGTTAAAATCAGAACTTTAAAATCAATACGTGACTGAACTGGAAGCCAATGCAGTTGCTGGAGCACAGGTGTAATGTGATGGCGTGATGATGTGCGAGTCAAAACACGTGCGGCAGAGTTCTGTATATATTGCAACCTCTTAATAGAGTTTGCTGGTAAACCCGCAAAGAGAGAGTTACAATAATCAAGCCTTGACGTGATGAAGGCATGGATAAGCTTCTCTGCATCAGGCCTAGAGAGAAACGGTCTAATGCGCGCAATGTTTCTCAGATGGAAAAAAGCAACCTTCGTTATGTTTTTAAAATGAGAATTAAAAGTTAACTGGGCATCAAAAATAACGCCCAAGTTACGAACCTGGCCAGAAGGGGACAATCGGGTGTTGTCTACTGAGATTCTAAAATCCTTACATTTACTGACATTCAAAGGAGTGCCAATTAACAAGACTTCAGTTTTGGAGCAGTTTAGTTTCAGAAAGTTGAGTTTCATCCACCCTTTAATTTCCATCAAGCAGTCAGACAGTTTTGAAGAGGAAGAATTAAGATCAGGCTGAGAGCTGATATAAATCTGGGTGTCGTCTGCATAGCAGTGATAGCTCAGGCCATATTTCTGAATGATCTGCCCAAGAGGCAACATATAAACACTAAATAAAGTAGGACCCAAGACCGACCCCTGAGGGACACCCTGACACAGAGAAACAGTCTGAGATCTGTTTGAACCCAGGTAGACAAATTGTGAACGACCTGAGAGGTAAGATTCAAACCAGTTTAACACCGTACCAGACAGACCGGTCCACTTATGCAATCTATCCAATAATATACTATGACATATGGTATCGAATGCAGCAGTAAGGTCTAACATGACCAAAATGCCACAAGCCCCAGAGTCAGCTATAACAAGGAGGTCATTCAGAACCCTGACCAGAGCAGTCTCTGTACTGTGTCCAGATCTAAACCCGGATTGAAATCTTTCTAATAGGCTATTCGTACGGAGATGAGTATGGAGTTGCCCAACAACCACACGCTCAAGCACTTTTGCCAGGAAAGGTAAATTAGAAATGGGTCGATAATTTGACATGTCAGTGATATCGCTACCAGCTTTTTTAAGAACTGGCGTAACTGCAGCCATTTTTAGAGCAGAAGAGACATTTCCTGTAATGAGTGAGGCATTTACAATAGAAGTGATGTGAGGTAAAATGACAGGCAGACAATTTTTTAAAACAATCGTAGGGAGTGGATCAAGTATGCAAGTAGTAGAGTTCATAGACAAGACAAGTTTAGAAATAAAATCAGAGTCAACAGCACTGAAACTTGAAAAAAACAAGACCAGAGAGATTAGGAGGATGCACCTCAACAACCTCAGGAGCATCCTCACAGGCAATAGCGTTATAGATATTCTCAATTTTAGTTGAAAAAAAATTGAGAAATGCATTACACTGCTCAATCGTGGAACAGTTACAGTCACTAGGAGGTTTAATTAAATTATTGACTGTTCTAAACAGAACACGGGGATTAGAGATGTTGCTACTAATAATAGTAGAATAATATGCCCCTTTTGCGGTTTTGAGAGCATTTTGATACTCAATCTGATGCTGATTAAACATTAATCTGTGAACTGTTAGACCAGATTTTTTATATTTCCGCTCCAACTGCCTGCCTAACGCCTTCAATTTGCGCAACTCAGATGTGTACCAGAGAGATGATCTCTTAAAAGACACAACACGTTTTTTCAAAGGAGCAAACTCATCCAGAATAGATGTAAGAGCAACATTATACTGGTCGATAGAGGCCGCAACTGATAAGTCACCCATGGTATGACTAAGGAGATTAAGATCAATATCACTGATTTTCCTGAAACAGATAACACGTTCTTTCACAGCCTGCAAAGAAGGAGGAGTCAGATTGAACGTGAGGAGCTTGTGATCACTTATACATACATCAGTACACTCAAGTTGTTCAATAAATACTCCTGAAGTGCAGACCAGATCTAATGTATGTCCGTGTTTGTGTGTCGGAAAGTCAACAAGATGACTTGACTTGACTTGACTTGACTTAACTTGACGTTAGATGACACATATTACGCAGGAACATAAAAAGGGTTGGCGTTCTTTGTTATTTGTTTTGTTTTCCTTTCTGTTTCTATTCTTCTGTTCTTTATGTTTATTTCTTGGTCTATTACTCCTCCTCACTATCACTTCAATAGGTTGGCCACCTGGGAATGATTGTGTGGAACTGACGGCCGTAGTTTCAGTGGAGGGACTGAAGACTAAAGTTTCATAATTTAATATTGTTTTCAGTATTATTACTTTTTATTAATATTCATAATAAGTTGTATTATGTATCTGTATTAACCCTTTAGAACCTGAAGTTAAAATAGGTGTTTTTTACAGATATATATATATATACATTTGACTAAAGTTCTTAAACAATGTGCTATCTTCAAGTGCAAAATGTCAGAAAAAATATGCCTTTCAATAAATTACAGGCATTGGCCATTACTGTGTGTGGTGAGTTTGTAAATATAATTTAAATAGACAAAAATAAAATAAAACAGGAATAAATTTACTGATTTTCATTTAGAAAAAAAAAATCACAAACAAAATAAACAAACACTTTAAAGTTGAAAAATGAACTATATAACATATTTTTTGTGACACTGGGTTACACATTTTCATTTAGGAGATTTTTTTTTTTTTTCATACACGCACACATATACAAATGCATACATACATACGCACACACACATAGGCAAGGCAAGGCAAGGCAAGTTTATTTATATAGCACATTTCATACACAATGGCAATTCAAAGTGCTTTACATAGAATAAATTAAAATAATAAAATAAATAAGAATAATTAAAACAGTTTAGAAAAATAAAATAAAATAAAATACAGTACAAACAGTCGGACGAACAGTGGCACAGTGCTCATTCAGTAAATGCATAGCTAAACAGAAGTGTTTTGAGTCTGGATTTGAATGTGACTATTGTAGGAGCACATCTGATCTCCTCTGGAAGCTGGTTCCAGCTGCGGCTGGCATAATAGCTAAAAGCAGACTCGCCATGTTTAAAGTGAACCCTTGGTATTTCTAGCTGATATGATCCTAGTGATCTGAGTGATCTGTTGGGTTTATATTCAGTGAGCATATCTGCAATGTATTGAGGTCCTAGGCCATTGAATGATTTATATACCAGTAATAATACTTTAAAATCAATCCTAAATTTAACTGGGAGCCAGTGTAAAGACCTGAGGACTGGTGTGATGTGTTCATATTTTCTGGTTCTGCTCAGAATCCTGGCGGCATTCTGTATGAGCTGCAACTGTCTTATGGTCTTTTGGGGAAGGCCAGTGAGGAGTCCATTACAGTAATCCACCCTGCTGGTGATGAAAGCATGCACAAGTTTCTCTAAGTCTTGTCTGGAAACAAAGCATCTAATTCTTGCAATATTTTTCAGATGATAGTATGCTGATTTAGTTATTGGTTTGACATGACTACTGAAACTAAGGTCTGACTCTAGGGACACATCGAGATTCCTGACTTGATTTTTAGTTGTTTGACCCCTAGAGTGAAGGTATGCGTTCACCTTGAGAACTTCATCTTTGTTTCCGAACGCAATGACTTCAGTTTTGTCTTTGTTTAACTGAAGAAAGTTTTGACACATCCAACTGTTGATTTCGTCAATGCATTGGCACAGGGATTCAATTGGGCTGTAGTCGTTAGGCGATAGGGCTAAGTAGAGCTGTGTGTCGTCTGCATAGCTGTGGTAAGCAATTTGGTTCTTTCTCATTATTTGGCTCATTGGGAGCATATACAGGTTGAACAGGAGTGGTGCAAGAATTGAGCCTTGAGGGACTCCGCATGTCATGGATGTCCACTCAGACTTATGGTCACCTATACTCACATAATAATCTCTCCCATCTAAGTATGACCTGAACCATTTTAGGACTATCCCAGTAAGCCCCACCCAGTTTTCCAGCCTGTCAAGAAGTATGTTATGATCGACAGTGTCAAATGCAGCACTAAGATCAAGTAGTACCAGCACTGATAATTTGCCTGAATCAGTATTTAAGCGAATATCGTTTATTATCTTTATGAGCGCTGTCTCTGTGCTGTGGTGCGGTCGGAAACCAGACTGAAAATTGTCAAAGGATCCATTCAAGCTCAAGAATTTGTTCAGCTGATTGAAGACAACTTTTTCAATGATCTTGCCTATGAAAGGAAGATTTGAGATCGGTCTATAGTTGCTTAATATGGTCTTATCCAGATTGCTCTTTTTCAGGAGGGGCTTGACAACTGCAGTTTTCAGGGAGTATGGAAAACTCCCAGAGCGAAGTGAGACATTTACCACTTCTAGGAGATCTGCTTCTAAACTGTTTAACACACTTTTGAAAAATGATGTGGGGAGTGTGTCAAGAGCGCATGTTGATGTTTTAAGGTGCTGTACAGTTTCTTCCAAAATTTTGCCATCAATTTCTTTGAAATCAGACATAGTAACTACTTTCTCGGGTGGTTTGATCTGTCTGACCTCAGTGCAACTCAAGGATGTGCTGATCACCTTTCTGATATTATTGATTTTCTCAGAGAAGAAAGAAGCAAACTCACTGCACTTGTTCTCTGAGAGCATTTCACTGGGAATCTGGCTTGGAGGGTTTGTCAGTCTCTCTACAGTAGCAAAAAGAGTGCGTGTGTTGTTTAAATTGCTGTTTATAATATTTGAGAAGAAAGTCTGTCTAGCTTTGCCTAGTTCCATATTGAAAGCATGAAGGCTGTCTTTGTAGATGTTATAATGGACTACAAGTTTTGTCTTCCGCCACATGCGCTCTGCTTTTCTGCATTGTCTTTTCATATTTTGCACTGTTGTTGAGTTTCTCCAAGGTGCTTTTTGTCTGCCACTCTTCTTCCTGACTTTCACAGGAGCAATATCATCAATTATACCTTTAACTTTTGAGTTAAAAGAATCAAGGAGAAAATCAACAGAGTCTGCAGATATGCTTGGTGTTAAGGATATAGCCTTCATAAATAGTACACTAGTGTTCTCATTTAAGCATCTCTTCTTGACAGACACAGATCTAGCTTCAGTGGCAGGAGAGATCAATATATCAAAGAAAATACAGAAATGATCAGACAGTGCTACATCCTTAATAACAATTAATGAAATGTTTAGACCCTTACTGATAAGTAAATCTAGAGTGTGTCCACGATTGTGTGTGGGTCCATGTACATGCTGAGTCAGATCAAAAGTTTTTAAAACAGTTTTGATTTCTTTTGCCATATTGTTTTCTGCATTATCTATGTGAATGTTAAAATCTCCTGCAATGGCAAAACAGTCAAACTCTGAGGTAATTGTTGATAACAGTTCTGTAAAGTCCTCAGCGAAGGCTGGAGAGTATTTTGGAGGCCTGTAAATAATGATAAGTAAAATGCGTGGAGCACCTTTCAACACAATACCCAGATATTCGAAAGAAGGGTAATTCCCAAATGATATTTGCTTACATTGATAGATATCTTTAAAAAGTGCAGCTAGACCCTCACCTCTCTTAACAGCTCTGCAGACACTCATAAAAGTAAAGTTAGGAGGGGCTGCTTCATTGAGGACTGTTGCACTGTAGCTGTCTTCTAGCCAGGTTTCATTTAGAAGCATAAAATCCAGGTTGTTTGTGGTTATTAAATCATTGACTAGAAGTGATTTATTTTTAAGTGAACGAATGTTTAAAAGTGCTAACTTAACAGTCTTACTTTTTGTCCCCACATCAATCTTACTTTGACGTGTAATAGGCACCAGATTAGTTAGGTTTGCTGCACGGCTATTGAAGGCCTTAGATTTTCTATCTTGTAATAGAACAGCAATAGAGAAAGATACAGGCACACTGGGTTCCCGCTTGTTCTGTAAACATTTGAGAAAGTTACTGTTATCAGAGCGGGGGCCCAAAACACATCACTGAGAGCTGGTATCAGTTGTTTTTGGTTCACCTCGAGCAGATGGAGGAGGGTGTGGGCCCTGGCGTTGTGGTAGAGGCCGAAGAGCTCTCACAGGAGGGGGAGGGCGAGCTGGGCCCGCAGGCTTTGGTGCGGGTGGTAATGGTGCCTGTCGTTTTTTGGTTGGTATCTGGGGGCTTGCAAAAGAGTGGGATAGTCTGGTTCCAGCATACACCAGTTCTTCCATTTTCTGAGAGAAACACAGTAGTGGCGATGCTGGAGAGAGGGATAGCGTGTCTGGTGAAAGGGGCTGTTGCTCTGGTGTTATAGGAGGTTGTGATATGCTGTCCTGGCTTCCCTGGCTGTTTTCCAGGAAGTCGTCCTTGGGTGTTGAATCTTCAAGCAGTTCTGATATGTTTCTCTGTGGGCAGGGCTCAGCTGAGATTGTGTCCGTGAGCAGAGGTTGTTGTGGCGGAGTGGTGCTATCATTGTCCTTGTGTGATATGTCAACCGCATGTCCATTTTGCTGCTGAAGTGAAGTCCCGTGGTCATTCATACTGTGTCCAGGTGTGTGTGTGCCGTTCAGATTGAGTGGATTGGCACACACTGCAGAAGGATGATTGAGGGAGAAGTAGAAGTTGTCCTTTAACACTCTTGAACCAAGTTTGTTTGGGTGATGGCCATCCCGATGAAAAAGTTGTCTCTGACTCCAGAAAAGATTGAAATTGTCAATGAAGTTTACTCCTTTTATATTGCAGGTTTTTTGCAGCCATGTATTAAGCCCAAGCAACCGTGAAAACCTGTTTGTTCCTCTTGCTGGGAGAGGTCCACTGATGAATGTTTGAACTTTCAGTCTTTTAAGTGTTTCAAAAAGTTAATTGAAATCCTTCTTAAGGAGTTCTGACTGCTCTTTATGAATATCATTCTTCCCCACATGTATGATGAGTCGATTTGCAGTCTTATGTTTCATCAGAATGTTCTGAAGTTCCCTGTTTATATCCGAAGTTGTTGCTTGTGGAAGGCAGCATGTAGTTGTATCCCTGCCGCTAATGTTTCTGATTATCGAGTCCCCCACTATCAGAGTCCTGGGCTCGGCTGCGCTCTGAGCTGAGTGCCGCTGTCTGCTCGACCTTGAGCGCCGGTTAGCATCAGTGTTAGCTACTGGCCCATTCAGTCTGTGTTCGATCACATTCATCACATTTGGGGATTCCTCATTTACATTCATTAGTACTTCAAATCTGTTCTCAAGATGTATAGGCGGTGGTAGAAGACCAGTGTTTGCAATCCTTGTCAGAGCTGTATCTGGGGTAGAGGATGCTACTGCGGCAATATGTGATGCTCGTGACAATCTGGTGTCTCGAGTGCCTTTGGGTCTAGCTCCCTGTTTGTGCCATCGATTAGTAAGTCGATCGGCTTGTTTCTCTATCTGTCGAGGAGCACTAGTTTCATGGGACTCACCGGTATGCTGAGGGTGTCCATGACGAAGCTCTGTTGTGTGCTCCGTCTGGTTTGGTGGTCCCGTAAGTAACTTTGTTTCGAGAACTGCAATCCTTTGTAAAAGTCTGTGGCAGTTAGTGCAGCAAGTAGATTCTTGAACCTGAAGAGGCATTTTCTCTTATCCGTATGAATGTAGGCAGTTGTGTTTTCCTTTCCCGGAATGTAAGCTGGTCGGGTAAAAGAATTCTGCGTTTTTGTAGTAATCCAAACTTTGTTGTCTGAGCACTGTGCTGTTTGCTGAAGTTAAAATTAGGTGATAAATGGAAATAAAATATAAAATATAGGAGATAAAATGTAAAAGCGATAGAGCAAAGCGCGGAGCAGTAAGCAAGAGCGTCCGAACAGTAGCTGAGCAGGAAGTGAGGAAGTGTATGTGTGCACATACACATGCACACACCGCATGCTAAGATACTAAAATCATGATCACATACTTGTATATTTTATATTATTGATCAATATGTGAATCCGTTGACCAGGTTACACATGATACGAGTTGTGGTCTCACTAGCACAAATTAATTTAGATGAGATTAAATAGAACTGTATTGATCCCACTCTTGTATGTCACAGACTTCCGAAGCTATGTTAGGTCACTTTGCTTTTTCTGCTCTCCTGTGATTTGTTAGATATGGTGGAGAAAACAAGTGTGACCACCAGATGTCACTTGTGCGCATTGTGTTAAAAGCTTTGCGTAATTAACCTTTTTTCAGCACAATTTGATGAAAGCCTCAAAAGCTTTAGAAAGCCTCAGTTTCCCATCACTATCCTGCTTTATCGCACTCTATATGTCACAGATTAAGTCCAATCTTAATGAGTCCAAAGATGAAAAGAAGTAATAAGCACAGATAATCCACGAAAGTGTAACAGTGTGTCTATACACAAACAACAACTGAAGAGTGAATAAGAATGAACTTAAATACATACAGTGATAATGAGATGATGACAAACAGCTGTGATGATAATCAGTGTCCATAGGAACTAATGATTGGAAAGAAACTTGAACAAAGAAAACATTAAATAATGAATACAAACTAAAAGTCCACAAAAGCAAAAGCTAACCGAACATACTGTAATTTAGACAATATCAAATGTCAAGCCGTTTATGAGCGGCTCCATTCATAGTAAATGCTCCATCACTGCATGTGCTGTGAGTTTAACCGACATGTTTTACTACTCCAGGCTGTGTAAATGTTTTTGAAACAAAAAAGCTTGTTGAATTGCACTACTCGAAAAAATATGCATTGCATTAACCCTGCTTGCATTTTAAAGCATTGTATTTTCAGGGCTTGCATTTTTTATGGGCTGAAATTCAACATGGTTGTATATTTAAGCTGTGAATATTTTAATTCAAAACATTTCACACATGTTTTCATTATTAAAAATTCAATAATCCATATTCTCCTTTCAGATTTCACTTCCAAAATGTTCATTCTGTTTAAAAATACAACCTTTAATGTTCGACCGGCAATTTTCTGTCCATTTTATTTCGCTTTACAAATCCGCTTCCACAAATTCAGTGGTTCAAATTCGACAGAAAATTCAACATTTGACATCCGGGAACGGCAGGAATATCAGTAGATTGCCGATTGATGATCTCCATAGCTGTTAGTCGGCCTCACCAGCAGGGGGTGCAAGCGGCTGTTGACGAAGAAAACTATAGAGCAGCGGGTGAGAGACTCATTCATTCGTTGAATTACAGAAATGGAGCAATCAAGTTGGCTATTTGTGATTATTATAGGGCGATAAATTGGAAAATGAAATGGAAAAGCTGATAAAGACACAAAAGCTGTGTTTACATTGAAGTCTTCACTGTTACTTTTGTAAATATAAGTTTTGCACAGCTTTCTCTGTCGTTACCGAGATGTTATTCCCCGATGCTGATGTACTCAAACGTTAAATCTGAGGTAGTAGAAGCATATTTCTCTCGGTTGTTTAGTTTTCTTAACTTTATATTGCGGCTGTGCTGCAGAACTGGGGATTCCCTCAATACGTCACTCTCCAGGATTCCCCTGCGGTCTCAGGACACTCAAAGTAACTCAGTGGAAAAAATACAGTGATATAAAATACCAAACTCCCACCTTATTGGGGATGTAGGCTATATTAATAGGCTACAGGCAAGCAGATGGACCAGAATATGAACGTAACGCGCAAAGTTTCACGCTAAGCGTTTCCCAGTGATATACTGGCATAAGTTCGCCTGACACTACTCCACAGTAGTCGATTGTCGAGTTCACGCGCGACAATCGTCGACAACTGTGGACTTCGACCGAAAACAGGAAGAAAATACAGGTATGTGCACTGGCTGAAATAACATCATTTTTATTAATATCTTTCACATCTACTGCAGTCAGATTCACCCGTGTTAACTCTAAAGGAATCACTCACAATGGCTGGGCACTTGTAATGACACATCAAGGATGTTAAGAGGCTAAAAGCAGGTTTAAAACTTGCCCCATTGAAGTCAACAGGGTGCAAATTTTAAAAAGAGGATAACACGGTGTAGGCAACACCGATTTTTGTCGTTGTTCTCTGTACTGACAGCACTCCAAATTTACAAAAAAAAATTAGCTCAATGTTAAAATTGACCGGAGTTCTCCTTTAAACAGAATGAACATTTTGGAAGTGAAATCTGAAAGGTGAATATGGATTATTGAATTTTTAATAATGAAAAAGTGTGTGAAATGTTTTGAATTGAAATATTCACAGCTTTAATATACAACCATGTTGAATTTCAGCCCATAAAAATGCAAGCCCTGAAAATACAATGCTTTAAAAAGGAAGTAGGGTTAATGCAATGCATATTTTTTCGAGTAGTGCAATTCAACAAGCTTTTTTGTTTCAAAAACATTTGTCATTATTTTACTTCCATATGTGTATACAATTTAATTTGGATATATTTTGTTCTTGGATGGATGAGTCAATCAATCAATCAATTAATTAATTGGTTACATTTAATTTTGCACATTGAGACTGTCAGTTTGAGATATAGGCTATATTTGAGTATTGTGTTTATCTATGGATAGTTTACAAAATCATAATTGTATTGCATTATGTTGTTTTATCCCCAAATCTTCATTCATTATAATATTCTTCATTAACAATTATTCAGTTATTTGTAATATACGTCAAAAGAAATCTAAGCAGTTTAAATTTTTTTTAACCTTTATTTAACCAGAAAAGCTCTCTGAGATTAAAAATCTCTTTCACAGGAGTGTCCTGGCCAAAATGTGCAGCAGTACAATCAATTCCATCACAGATGTAAATGTAGTAAGCTACATTTTGAACTTGTAGTGTAGCTAACTTTTTTTCCAGAAGGGCTTGACTGTATCTTAAAGGGTTAGTTCACCCAAAAATGAAAATTCTGTCAGTAATTACTCACCCTCATGTTGTTCCAACCCCATAAGACTTTCGTTCATCTTCGGAACACATCACACACATGACCAGCATCGGCCAATAGTGAACATTCTGACGTACAATACAGAAGCGCTGCGCTTTTAAGGCCCGCACAGAAGAAAATGAATAGTTAAATATAGTCGTTTTTTTTCGTGCACAAAATTTATTCTCTTAGCTTGATAAACTTATGGTTGAGCCACTGTAGTCACTTGGACTATTTTAAACATTTTCTTTACTAACTTTCTGGGCCGGCAAGTATCATAGAAGCCTATGGAGGAGTGATACAGTTCTCAGATTTAATCAAAAATAACTTAATTTGTGTTCTGAAGATGAGCAAAAGTCTTACGGGGTTGGAACAACATGAGGGTGAGTAATTACTGACAGAATTTTCATTTTTGGGTGAACTAACCCTTTAACTACTTTAACTACTTTTAACCCTTAAAACAACAAATTTTCATACATGCAGATGGGAGGGGGCCCATCTCGTGCTTTGCAGGGGGCCTCACAGGTGTGCGTACACCACTGTGCTGACGTATGTCAAAAACTTGTGAGAGCCGTGAATTGCACAGTCGGGCGCAGTTGCTCTCCACCTACTGCGCTGATCAAAAGTACGATGGGAAACGACTTGCTGAAGACACAGCTTAATACTCATTGGTTTTAAACAATTAACCATGTATTGTTCTCTCTTAAAATGTTTGATATTGAATCTGATATCATGCTTTTATGTGTATAAATTATGTGTGAATATTCCCAAACTCTGACAGTGCGATCTCTCTATGGGTTATGTGATTGTTGTCATATTAATAATTTTTTTTAGAAAAACATATCTGCATTAAAGTAAAAATGATTGATTTACCTGTAACACGTTTTTCGAATCAAATTAAGTAGGCCTAATAGGTAGTCTACTTTGGGTATCTTGTTCATCATATTTATTTTTTAAAAAATAGCAACATAACTTAAATTACATTATGTTCATTTAGCAACACATGAGCGTAAATCACGTGATATCAGACTTTACTCTTGTAGGTGTATGATCCATTGTCTGTCTTGGGTTAACTTTTTTCACTCCTCTCCTCCCCTATATTATTCTCGTCTAAATTTCAGACATGGGCAAGGCGCATCTCAAACAAGTCTAACTTAAATCAAAGACACAAAATACATAATATGCTATATGCAAGAAGCACAAATGGCATGTCAGTGAACAATGTACTGTGATGGAATGCATACATTTGCAAGAAATGCAACATACATAATGTAAAATTTCAATTTCAAATAGCCTATGTCTGTGATTTTAGTAATGCTGAAATGTTTATATGCCCTGTATCTGAATTGTTAAAACTAAGGATGAATATTGTTTCAGGCTGCTAAGTGTTTTGTTCTTAATGAAATCTTTTTATTTGTTCTAAATTAATAAGCGTTGGATTGTGGTGTTTGCAATCTCAAGGTCTTTTTTTTTCCAAAGTCAGAAATTAGGCAAAATAATCCATGAGCTTGATTATTTATTGCAATGTATAATTTATTGAAGAACTGAAGCCAAGAATATAAACCAAAAGATACAATAAAGATAAAGTATAGCCTACACATTAATATAATATTACTCATATTACAATATTATAATAATATTACTCAGGTGTTGCTGAAAAATAAAGATGTCTCACACACACTTGGAGAGTTAGGCACTCTTGTATTACTGGTCCAGAAATGTTCCCAAAATAGACAACAGATGATTATTGAATGTAGGCCAACTACAGCACAATAAATTAACAACATCGTCGTTGCCCACATTTTATCTAATTTATCGTACATAGGAAGTAATATAAATCATTGTACATTGAGCTCGCACAAGAACTACTTTCACACGCGGAACAAGACGGAAAAAAAAGTTCTCACAGATGAGTTTTAATTGGTAGGCTACACAATGGAGCGCGTTACAAATGACAGGTGTTCCTCAGTAATAATTAAACTGACACTAAAACAGTCACAACGGGGTGGAGCCCTCTTGCAGCTTACACTGAAGGATATGCTTATTTGCTCCACATTACACCAGGTAACTGTAACTAACATTGTTTCTACAGAGGGTTTCTTGTTTTAAAAGTTGTTAAAATAAAACGTTCATTAAGTTTTTGGACAAAGATACAGTGGCTGGCGAGTGCCCAATTTTAACGATTCACATATAGTAGCCTAGCCTATTCACGTATACAATATAGCCTATTCAATATCGCATATATGCATGTGAAATTTAGCAAAAATTTGAAAATGAATTAGCAAATCTTATTTTCTTTTTAAGGAACTTTTTCGCGTTTCAGTGAATTTGAAAATGAGCTGTGATTGAAGACAAGGTAGTTGTCCGTTATAAATAAAGTTAAGTAAATGGCAGCATCACTATTCCCAACTCGTCCCGCAGAGCAGATCACAAGAGAGT
Source organism: Squalius cephalus (assembly GCF_949319135.1). Classification (NCBI taxonomy): domain Eukaryota; kingdom Metazoa; phylum Chordata; class Actinopteri; order Cypriniformes; family Leuciscidae; genus Squalius; species Squalius cephalus. The sequence goes on from NC_137137.1 coordinate 26,474,383, forward strand.
ACAGTAGGGCAAGCATTCTCCACTCCGGATCACGTGATAATAAAAGCAAAATTACTTATAATTTTCTGTAAAAAGTAGTCCAATTTCCAAACACTGTTATCGCCATTTCTTCTTGCATGCGTCCGCCTTGTTAGTTTATTCTAAAGTCGAGATTTCCCGTGTCCACAGTCGGAACTCTGGTTGTTTGTAAAATCTGCCTGTGTGGTGTGCCGTCTTGTATGGAATTCCAAAGCTGCCAAAATAATAAATAAATAAATACATGAATATACAAGGAAATGTAAGTAAATAAATAAATAAATAAATACCAAAAAGGTTACACTTTATCTCCATAGTCCACTTTAGGCATTCTACTAACTATAAATAACTTTGCAGTTACATGTCAACTATCCCTCATTACAGTATTAGTAGACTGTAGTTGACTGTCAGTAGACTGGTAGTTTATAGTTAGAGGCCAAGTTACTTAGCCTATAGTCAGTAGAATATCTGTTGGAGGGCCAACAAAATAAAGTGTTAGCAAATATTATGCAGACAGTCTACTAATACTCTAATGACAGTTAGTTGACATGTAGCTGCAAAGTTACTTATAGTTAGCCTGACTACGTCATACTTCGTACTTCCGCTCAATTTCATTTCGCTTCTGTACTCAGTCTGAGATAGCGACCGTTTTCCCCGTTTTCCTCCGTCCTGAAAACAGCCGGCCAATCAACGAACAGAGGGCGGGCTGAGAGCCGTGACGTAGACGCTGATTGTACCGTGGATGCGTAGATTTACTTCACATAATCTGCAAAAGTCGTTCACAGCAATGTTCACTCCGGTATTTCACTCGATGGTTTTGTTTTCGCATCATACATTTGTTTACAGTGGAAGTTAGATGCGGCTGAGCATGCGCATAACACACGCCATAACCAAACGTTATGTGATTGGCTTACGGGGTAACCAATGATTTTAAGCTTCAGACAAGCGCCCCCCTGCGAAAAAGAAAACGCTTTTCAATTATGCCATGCCAGACTCTGTCTACGAAGCAAAGCAAAGTAGCAGAGTTTGGTATTACCAGGCTAACTTATAGTTAGTAGAATGTCTAAAGTGGACTATCGACATAAAGTGTTAAAAAAATACATAATTACACAAAGATGTGTAAAAAAGCAAAACTATAAATATTTATACTTTTATTTCCTTATGTGTAATAGTATTTTTTTCCATATTTATGTATTTATTTATTTATTTATCTCCATATTTCTTTGTCTGTATGGTAATGAGGGTGGTGTAGGCTATTTTACCTCAGACATAGCAGTCGAGCTCAGAGCTATATAATTTAAATGGATGAGTTATATAAAAAAATCCCCCCCCCCCCCTCACAGTTGTCATGAAGGTCAAAATTAGCTATATAGACCAAAACCACTTTTTGTACCAGGCTGTAATCATATTTTTTTCTGCTGTAACGTTGGACATTTTAACATGGGGGTGTATATGGGATTGACTCTCTTTTGGATCCTGTCTGTAGTGGCCAGTCGATGAATTGTAGTTTAAGTCACTTCCGTGTTGGATTCAAGAGAGAGATCGGCAGGTTGCCGCTTGGTTAAAACACTAGTTAAAAAAGGGCAGGGTGTCTTGTAGGGGCTGGTTTTGGCCATTAAAATGTCGGGGGGAATGAATGGCACACAGGGAATGAATGACTTGGAGATGAGCAGTAAGGCCTAATTAGAGTTTAAGTCACTTACAATATCAACATAACTGTTAAACTGTATGTATATAGGGCGACCACACTCTTTGGCCTGGTTTCACAAACAGGGCTTAGATTAAGCCAGGATTAGGCCTTAGTTCAATTATGATATTTAAGTAGCTTTTATAATCATGCCTTTGAAGAAAAAAACATTACTCGTGTGCATCTTGAGACAAAGCAATGGCAGTGACATATTTTAAAGGGGTCCTGTTATGCCCTCTCATGAAGTCTTGATTTTGATTTTGGGGTGTAATTGGTTAGCTGGCCCAGGGTGTTGTGATTGGCACTGCGTAGCACCTGTTTGGGAAATGTCCAGCCCCTCCATAACTGCAAGTTCTTCTCTAGTGTGAATATGAATAAGTGTCAATTTCAAACCAATTCGAGCCAGATTCAGACCCTGAAAATGTTAAAATGAATTTTAACCACTCCAACCACTTCCTCAGCCTTATGAAGGTCAAATAAACATGTTTTGGAAATGTTAAGGAAAAAACAGTGTCTCTTTGACATAGTGACAACACTGTCTTCTGCAGCTCAACCAGGCCAATTTAATCTGGGACTAGGCTTAAACCTAGTCTGTGAATCCGGGAGATTATCTTTATCCCGAACATAGCTGTAAAAAATCGTCAGGTCGGGATTCAGATCTGATAACAGACACGGAAGTATGTGCATGTGAAATTATCCAGTATTAATCACATTTAAATGTGCTGGATGGGTCTGATAAGAGCTTGCGTTTATTGTCGTTGAGACCGGCAAACCACCTCAGACCGCCGAGAAGAACCAGTGCCCATTTCACTGAAGTCTATGCAAGCATATCGATCAATGCGTTTGAAACCCGCCTACAAATTTAGATTACATTTGTGTTTCCTGATTTTGCATGCACATGTGATGCTTGAACTCAGGGCCTGACCATCATAGACAATGAGAGATGCATTATTTGAATCTTTAGATCAGAGAAAAGCTTCAAAGATTTAAGAGGCTTAATTTCTCCATCCCTACTCAATAGTTTTAGGCCTTTTTGCAAATGTTTCAATCAAGTTTAGCTATTTTAGAGATTGTTCACTCATTTCCCAAACAGCAACATAGTGCCGGCCCACATCTGGTACGCGTGGAGTCTACATGTACCAGATGTTGCCCGGATCTGGGCTGACACTATGTTGCTGTCTGGGTTTGAGCCTGGTTTTAAAGATGAACTATCTTGCCAATCAGATTTATTATGACCCACCCCCCATGCACACACATTTGACTTTTCTCAAAGGCTGAATCTGAAATTGCCCTGTAAAGCCTCATTCACTATTCCCTATGTTAGTCCACTGATACTTTTCACTTGGAGTGAATGAAAACGAGTGAGCGAATTCGGACAGCCATTGAGCGTACATTGTTTGCACACTCACTTTTGCAGTGCAATGTGGGATTGAAAAAGTCCACTCAATAATGTCCACTATGGTTTCGGACACCACTACAAATGACTGTCCCCTCAAATAACGCCCTATTTGAGGGTATAGGGGGAGATTTCGGATTCAGACGTGTGTCCGACTGCGTCCCTCATAGGGGTGGGAATCTCTAGGCACCTCACGATTCGATTCGATTACGATTCAGAGGGTAACGATTATCGATGCATCTTTTTTTTTTTTGTGACTACTTGGTACTTTTAAAGGAAAGTATTTATGATGACCCATAATGAATTTACTTGCAATACTTCCTATATTAATTTTATTAATAAAACAAATGGAAGTGATTTGGCAAGTCAACTGTAAGGTTACATTAGCCAGCATATGTCCCAACATTGCAAAAAACCAACAGGAAAATAAATGTGTGCCTGTACTAGCAACATACTTGTAGTAAATGATTACAAACTTCAGCATATTCTGAATCTCTAGCATTTAATAATAGACTTCTAACCAACATCCTCCTGTTATTTCCAATGAGCAATATAATCCTTCAGACAAAAAAAAACAAAAACATTTTGCTGTAGCAAAATCACAAACAGTTTTCGTTCAAAAATATAGAATTATGTACCAGCAGCTCTCATATAATGCTTGTGGACTTGCGCATATTCTGAATAATTAGTAACATACAAAGCCGCTTTTATACACAACTAAATAATAAAAAGTTATGACTTGAAATGTTTGCTGTATAGCCTACCACAATCAAAAACAGCTTATACAAAAAAAAGTGAATGAACATCTGCAGAGAGCACAGTCAAAATGTAACTTTTTGTGACTGGCATGGCACTGATACATACTGTGACTGTGGAGGGCAGTATAACGTACGTATAACAGATCGGTTTACAGCATATTGATGTGAAAACTAAACAATACAGAAAGCAGCTCTCATACAAAATATACTAAATAGGTCACAATGAAATTGCCAATTTTCCATACGTTAGCTTTTAACGAAGAGGGTGCCGTTTGAATTTGGCGCTCAACCATCTGTTATGTGCGCGTCTCTGTTATGTGCATGCCACAGACTGTCCGCGCACTGCACGTTCTGTCAATATTACGTTATTAGAAGAAAATGTTTTTTTAGAAAATCGATTTTTGACATTTGTGAATCGATTCAGAATCGTCCACGTCCGCATCGCGATGCATCTAAGAATCGATTTTTTTTTCCCCCACCCCTACTCCCGCAGTACTACAAACCACGCCATTACTAATTAGGCTCACAATGGTCAAATTCCAAATGGGGTTTTTGCGCCCTTGAAGGGCACTTCGGCAAGGGGACGCCATTTGTAGGGGTGTTCCAAACGAAAGTGAACAACTGAATCCCTTTGCGAAATCCCACAAGGCCATTAGCGTAGGGTACATGCGATGATAAATTTACTTCCTTGAAGTGACCATTTACGTCATGTGACCCAGCGAATACTTGTGATTCATTTTAAAGCTAAGTGGATGGCAGGAGAGTTTGAGTTAATTTACAAACATAGCAATTTAAGTTGTTTTTTTGTTTGTAATATATTTCACACATTTCTGTCATGTTTAAATACTGTAAGTTTCATCGGTAAGAAATGTGTTCGGTTAATGCAGGGTCGAAAGATGGGATGGTCGTGCACACACACACACACACACACACACACACACACACACACACACACACACACATGCATATATATATATATATATATATATATATATAATTAAAAAAACTTTTGATATAAAATGTATATTTATTTATATTTTATGTATATCGAAAACTAAACATTTTCTTGACCGACCACCGAGCCTCATTAGCCGGTTGAAACCGGTTAACCGATTAGTTTAAAATATGCTACGCTATTTGAAATAACAGCCATTTCGAGCCGCGCCTTCAATTTCGCAACTCTGTCGTGTCGCATCTCTCTGCCGCTCTACCTCCCGCTCACACACATACACACACACACGTCACTTTTTTTTAAATCCCCTACAGCGCGAAACATGATGAGTCCCGCAAACGGAGGAGCTTGTATGTAATCGGAGGACAAATGGCTCCTTAGTTTCGAAATGGTTTGGGTACAAGGTGATCGCGTTGAAAATAAAAGCTCATTTGAAACATTGCCGCAGCTCATTTAAGAAAATGACAGCTCCGAAGAGACGTGTTTTAGCCTGTAGCCTTTACTTTTCGCAAACCTTGTGAGCGCGCAAACCCAAATGCTGTGACCCCGCGCCAAATGTTTTTATTGGTTTATTAAATACAAACAGGCGAGTTATGAAAAATTGACTGTGAGGGATTTGTTCACTTAACACAAAAAGATCTTGGAATGAGATGGCTAACTGTAGTAGCGTTTAGCCCACTGTCTATAATAGCCTAATTTAGAGATCACTTTTTCTTTTCTTTTTTTAACCGACTACCGACAACTTTGATCGGTTAACGTTGATACGGTCAACCATCGGTCAAACTAGGGCTGAACGATATTCTGTTTTAACATCGACATCGCGATGTGCGAATGAGCGATAGTCACATCGCCGGAACATGCGATGTGAAGGGTAACGTTAGTAGTACCCATAAGAGAACGGTAGCACACAGTAAACACGAGTTTGTTGTATGGCTTTTTGCTGGGGTGACATACGCGTTCTGCGTGCCTGCACAGTGATTGGTTCGCTGTGCCGCAGCTCACCGCGCTCACAGCCAACATTCAAAAATGCGCGACGAAGAGGATCCGCCGCAAAAAAAAAGTCAAAATCAGCTATTTGGGACTAGCCTATTTCGTCTACAAAAAGGAGGATGTTGACCAAAAAGAGGTAGGCTACTTTGCTGGAGTGTTATAAAGTTGTGGATGGTTGTCTTTTTTAAACATTCGTTTATTTTTCGTGTTCGCATTTATGAGGAAAAAACAATGTTACGTGATATTACGGACGCGACCGTTATGAAAGCGACACTAAAAGACTGCTTTAAAACTTTCACAGAGACCTCAAACAGAAAGCACAAAGCCTTTCTTTAAAACGAATTTCGTTTTGTATTAATTGTATCTTAATTTTAATCAGTATTTCATTATCCAATTTCCTGGATTTAATAATGATTAATAATAATTAAATATAGCAGCCAGCGCCTGAACCCGAGATTAAGCTATGATCCATGAACCGAAACTCAGCGTAAAAGGTAGCATACTCGCCTCACACACCTAAAAAAAAAAAAAATGAAAGAAAGAAATATATCTATTATCTACAGAAATCTCTACTTTTAAACAGAACCATTAAAAAAAATATAGCTATATTTAATCTGTATGAAAAGTGCATTTCTCCCGATCACTGCTGCGAAGATCGCGAGTCAGTATATTGTCAACTTCATCTTTACAGAAAACACTTGTTTATTAATAAACAATTAAAATGTCTCATTGTAATATTTTACATATTATTAATCATTACTTTTGCTGGGTCTAGGTGCCGTTTACATGAACACGTCACTGAATCAGCACAGAAAACATAATTTTTCAGGTCCTAGAACCCGAAGAACGTTCACCGAATTCTGAGAGAAATATGTTTCTGGAATAAAATATTAAGTGGCCTTTTTGTTACTTGTAATGAAGCTTGCTTATTAGTGACATTATTAATAACATGGAATGGTAATTATTGACTTTAGCCTGGATTGATGGCTCGCAATATCGCGATATATATCGTTGGGAAAAAAATATCGCAATGTAATTTTTTTTCCAATATCGTGCAGCCCTAGGTCAAACGGTCATCGGTTAACATCCCTAACAGCAATAATACAATAATAAGAAATTTCTGTCGTAAGAACAGCTTATCAGCTGATGGATACTGTGCTGCGTTGTCATGGGAACATTCCCAGGTGAAGATAATGAGGAAATCGTTGCTCTCTTCATCAAGTGTGTTCTAAACGGCTGCATAATGGCATGCATTTGCCCTGCTACTCCAAAGTACCAACTTCGAGGGAATGGATTGGAATGCACTTGGCGAAGGGAGCAACGAAAGACAAAATGTTCTCATTATCTTTACCTGGGATGTTCCCATGACACCGCAGCACTTAGGTAATGCAGGGTCCAAAGATGAGACAGCAAGTTTAAGTTGAGAGCAGAGAAATACACTCACACAAAGATATACAACGCATTAGGGGTGTAACGATTCGTTTTAACAACGATTCGATTCGTATCACGATTCGTGGTTGTCGATATGATTCAAGGACGATATTGGTTCATTTAGAACGATACGATCCGAAACGATTCAGTGACTTGAAATCGATTCAGTGACTTTTTAGCCAAAAATTCTTGTGAATCAGGTATCAATTAATTATGGATATAAACAAACAACAACAATTAATGTCAAATGCATTCACATTTTATTTGAATAAAGTAGGACTGCACGATTATGACAAATTATAATTGTCGATTATTCCCTTGAAATTGTAATTGTGATTATTAATTACGATTATCACAAGATTGAATTATGTTTTGAATAGTTTAGCCATGGGACATACACTTTTCCACATGGTCATCAAGCCTTTTTAGGAATTATAGGCCTATTATAATACATTGTTTACACAAAAATTGTTGACACACAAGTTATGTCCCCCTTTACTTAACATACAAAAAAAATTGTAAGAATATGACACATACTGATAAACAGTAGGCACTGCGAGGTTAAGATATTAAATAGCAGTCCCAATCTAGTTTTTGTTGATACAATCTTGGTATGAGCCACCACAGTCATATAAAAATATACAAAATAACCAGTAAGTGGCATTTTGTTATGGAAACAAACTACAATTAGGCTACCATGGTGATAATAATAATAATAATAATAATAATAATAATAATAATAATAATAATAATAATAATAATAATAATAATTAAAGCTGCAAGCAGCGATGAAAGGGCCCTCGCACCCGTGCCATCAACACTCGGTGGCTTTAGGAAGACAGAGCATGGTTGGGAAATGTACATTTAAGGAGGTATATATAGTAAGAGTATGTCAAAGTCAGTTACAAAATGTTTTGTATAATGGTGATAATAGCATGCTTCATGACTCAGCTAAGTGTTGCTAGCATGTTTAGTCTGTTTCTAGCATGCTTAGTACACAATAATTATGTGGTTAGTACTGCATTACTGTGTTAACCATGTCAGTTTCTGTTGCCAGTAGGTGGCGTTATGACTATAACTGAATATGAGCATGGATGTGTGTTCAGGACAGAACTCTTATCAAACGTGTGAAGTTTGGGGTAGATTGTACATTGCCTTCTTGAGTAACAACAAAGTCATGTTTCATTGAATTAGCATTCTTTAGCACTTAGCTAAGCATTGTTAGCATGTTTTAACATGTTTCTAGCATGTTAAGAACTCAATGGCATTTTTAACATGTTGCTAGAATGGCATCAACATGTTAAACATGTCACTTCCTGTTGCCAGTAGGTGGCGCTATTACTATAACTGAACATTCTCATGTAGATGTGTTCAGGCCATGACTCTTATCAAAAGTGTGAAGTTTGGGGCAGATTGGACATTCCATGCCTGAGTTACAGCAAATTCCTATTTAATTGCAATAATAGCATGCTTTAGCACTTAGCTAAGAGTTTGCTAGCATGTTTCTAGTATGTTGTTAGCATGTTTAACACTTGCTGGCACTTTTTTATATGTTATTAGGAGTCCATAACAGTGTTAAACATGTCACTTCCTGTTGCCAGCAGGTGGCGCTATGACTGTAACTGAATATAAGCATGCTCATGTGTTCAGGACAGAACGCTTATCAAAAGTGTGAAGTTTGGGGCAGATTGGACATTCCATGCCTGAGTTACAGCAAATTCATATTTAATTGCAGTAATATCATTCTTTAGCACTTAGCTAAGTGTTTGCTAGTATGTTTTAGCATGTCTCTAGTATGTTGGTAGGATGTTTAGCACCTACTGGCATTTTTAGGGCCCGAGCACCGATGGTGTGAGGACCCTCTTGGAATTGCTCTGTTTATTATTAGGGCCCAAGCCCTGAAAGGGCGAAGGCCCTATTGTTTCCGTAAGGATTATTAGGGCCCAAGCCCTGAAAGGGCGAAGGCCCTATTGTTTTCGTTAGGATTATTTGTTATTAGGGCCCAAGCCCTGAAAGGGCGAAGGCCCTATTGTTTCCGTAAGGATTTTTTTTTTTTTTTTTTTTTTTTTTTCTTCATTTTTTTTTTTTTTTGCCTTTTTGCCACTTTTGGGGCCCTTAACATGCTCAAAAACTCTTGAAATTTTGCACACACGTCAGAACCTGCGGCCATCAGGGCCGGGCTGAAGCTGGTACTGGGGCGTGGCAGGGGGGCTCGACAGCGCCCCCTGGAATGGGGTCCGAAAACTTGGTCCATAAATCAAACACGCTTGCATGTCTTTTTTTTTCAATTTAAGAATGAATTTTAAGTTTAAAAACTGCCAGAATGGTTGTTTAGTCTAAACAATACATAAATAAAGTCAAACATAGTGCTATACTGCCCTCTTGTGTTCAAAATCAGGTAGGCCTATTATATCTATATAAAAATATACTAGGTATGTGACGGTGAGAATATTTTACCACCGGTTAACTGACGTGTGACACCGCTGGGGGCTTTTTAATCGCTAACTTAAAAACGAAAGTAAAATATGTTCGTCCGCACTGACATTTATATTGGTTGAGCGAGCGTTTCAAATGAATTCCTATGGAAGTAGGAATTAACTGAAAAAGGTTCACTCTGTTCTGCTCGTTCCTCGCCGTGGACGCGCACCGTTATGAATGCCCGTGCAGCCATGAGCATTTTAGTTTCATTTTAAAATTAGCGCCTTTCGGGGGGTGGATTGCTTGAAATTATTTTACAAAAGCACAATTTTGTGTTTTATTGCAACTGTACACAAATATAAGTTAACACTTTGCAGTTTGAATGTCGTCCTGTATAATGACGGAGTATGTTTGTGTCTACTGTTCAATCGCGCCCACGCCACACACACACACACACACACACACACGGTTTACTATCTTTGTGGGTACTCTCCATGGACTTAATGGTTTTTATACTGTACAAACTGTATATTCTATCTCCTCACACTAACCCTACCTCTAAACCTACCTATCCCATAAAACTTTCTGCATTTTTACATTTCCAAAAAAACTCATTGACTCAAACTGTATGATTTATAATCTTGTTTACCCATGGGGACCTCTATTTAGGTCCCCACTGTGACACGAGTCCCCATGAGTCTGTGTGCATTCAGGTTAAAGTCCCCACCGGGATAGAAAAACATGAACACACACACACACACTCCAGCATTACAATCTTGACATCGCAGCCTGTTCATTATAGCCTTAATAAAATATAATAATAAAATAGTCAACCTAACATATAAAAATTACACTGCTCTAAATAGTCAGTAGTACAATTCGTACATTCACAGTAAGCACCGCTCGCTCCACTGTGATGTTTCCAAGCAAATTTTTGCGCATGTGAAGAGGATGATTTTTTCCATCAATATTGGAACACGAGTGAAGAACAAAGCCTATAATAAAGAATAGTTTAGCATCCAAATGCATCGCAAATGTTGAAACATTTTGATTCTGATGAGAGGGTTACGTGAGCCCAACACTGCTTACTTTCATTTTTACTTTTACATTAAATTTAAAGGATTTGTTGTGGAATATTTTGAGTGTATTATAAAATCTGAATAAAAAAAAAAAAGAATAATAATAATAAAAAAAAAAAATGAATAAATAAATAAATAAATAAATAAATAAATAAATAAATAAATAAGTATGTATATGTATATATATATATATATATATATATATAGCTGCGAGCAGCGATGAAGGGCCAAAGCCGGCGGCACCGCCACCCTAAAGGCACCGGGGTTGCGGTGCCACCGGCTTGGGCCCGTAATCGCTGCTCGCAGCTATATTTATTATTATTTTTTTCTACTTCTCGGGCACTTTTGGGGCCCTTAACATGCTCAAACTCTTGAAACTTTGCACACAGGTCAGAACCCGCGGCCATCAGGGCCGCGCTGAAGCGTGCACCCGGGCGTGGCAGGGGGGCTCGACAGCGCCCCCTAGAAAACAATCTGAAATCTTGGACACATACAAGAACGTATTAGTATGAAACTTGGTACACATATAGATCTCATCAGGCCGAACAACTTCCGCACTCTATGTTATTAGCGCCGCCCAACAGGAAGTCGGCTATTCAGGGTTGTTTGAAAAACGTATGCTGTGGAATTTAATGTACTCCTCCTACAGAATTCATCCGATCCCCACCAAACTCGGTCAGCGTGAAGTCAAGACATTGAGGATGCTAAATTGTGGACGGATTTTTGATATCTCGGTTTGGCCGTGGCGAGGAAACGAATTTATGGCGAGAAAAGAGAAACAGGAAGTGTGTTATAACTTCTGCATACATTAACTGATCTTGATAAAACTTCAGCAGTTTGTTCGTTTTCAGAGGCCGATCACATTGATGTGACTATTGTGAGTCAAAGTTATAGCGCCACCAACTGGCACCAGGAAGTGTGTCACTTTCAAAATTCTTTGATGTCACCCTCTTAGGTTTACCCGATTTGCTTCAAACTTTGTGTATAATGTTGACACACGGCAGATGTAGACCTGTTTAAGGATTATTGATATCTTAGATACTGTTGCCGTGGCAACGCATCAAACTTTAATATTCTTTTCGGATGCGTTTGAGACTCTTAGCATGCTTGAAATTGGATGAAACTCGACAGATACATCACATTTATTAGCCAGTAGACATGTGAAAAGTTTCAGAAACGGGCGTGGCAGGGGGATCAACAGCGCCCCCTTGAACGGGGTCTGAAAACTTCGTCCATATATCAAACACGCTTGCATGAATTAATATGAAACTCGGTACACATATAGATCTCATCGGGCCGAACAACTTTCCCTCTGTCAAGTTTCACGCCAGCCCAACAGGAAGTCGGCTAATATGGGTTGTTTGGAAAACGCTTGCTGTGGAATGTGAAATACTCCTCCTAGAAAATTCATCCCATCCCCACCAAACTCGGTGTGCATGAAGTCAAGACATTGAGGATGCTAAATTGCGGACGGATTTTTGATATCTCGAACGGTTTGGCCGTGGCGAGGAAACGAATTTATGGCGAGAAAAGAGAGACACGAAGTGTTATAACTTCTGCACACATTAACTGATCTTGATGAAACTTCAGCAGTGTGTTCATGGTAAGAGGCCGGTCAGATGGATGCAACTATTGTGAGTCAAAGTTATAGCGCCACCAACTGGCAACAAGAACTGTGTCACTTTCAAAATGCTTTTGGCAAAATGGGGGGGGTTACTTTTACCCGCAGTTACAAAAATCAGTACATATATTGGTCTCATCGAGCCGGACAAGTTTCTAATTTACAGTCATTAGCTCTGACCAACAGGAAGTCAGATATTTTGGTTTGAATGTGGATTTATTTGCAAAATCGGCCTCTGAATTTTATATATATATATATATATATATATATATATATATTTTAAAGTGACAAGACAGAGAATATTACTTGTCCGATATATATATATATTACATTTATATATATAAATATATATATATATATATATATATATATATATATATATATATATATATATATATATATATATATATATATATATATATATAAATATATAAATATATATATATATATATATATATATATATATATATATATATATATATATATATATATATATATATATATATATATATATTTATATATATATATAAATATAGCTGCGAGCAGCGATGGAGGGCCCAAGCCGGTGACACCGCCACCCCGGTGCCTTTAGTGCAACTAAATGCACCAGGGTGGCGGTGCCACCGGCTTGGGCCCGCAATCGCTGCTCGCAGCTATATTTATTTATTTTTTCTTCATTATTTTTTTTTTTGCCTTTTTGCCACTTTTGGGGCCCTTAACATGCTCAAAAACTCTTGAAATTTTGCACACACGTCAGAACCTGCGGCCATCAGGGCCGGGCTGAAGCTGGTACCGGGGCGTGGCAGGGGGGCTCGACAGCGCCCCCTGGAATGGGGTCCGAAAACTTGGTCCATAAATCAAACACGCTTGCATGTAATAATATGAAACTCAGTACACATATAGATCTCATTGGGCCGAACAACTTTCGTGCTCTAAGTTTTACAAAAGCCCAACAGGAAGTCGGTTATTATACGTTGTTTGGAAAACCCATACAATGGAATGTGAAATACTCCTCCTAGGGATTTCATCCGATCGCCACCAAACTCGGTGAGAATAAAGTCAAGACATTGAGGATGAATTCTTGCGAACAGATTTTTGATATCTCGAATGGTTTGGCCGTGGCGAGGAAACGAATTTATGGCGAATAATGGGCCACAGGAAGTGTGTTATAACTTCTGCATACATTGACTGATCTTGATGAAACTTCAGCAGTGTGTTAGTTGTAAGAGGCCGATCACATGGATGTGACTATTGTGAGTCAAAGTTATAGCGCCACCAACTGGCAGCAGGAAGTGTCACTTTCAAAATGCTTTGAAGTCACCCTCTTACTTTTACCCGATTTGCTTCAAACTTTATGTGTATAATGTAGACACACGGCAGATGTAGACCTGTGAAAGGATTATTGATATCTTAGATACTGTTGCCGTGGCAACGCATCAAATTTTAATATTCTTTTCGGATGCGTTTGAGACTCTTAGCATGCTTGAAATTGGATGAAACTCGACAGACACATAACACTTATTAGCCAGTAGACATGTGAAAAGTTTCAGAAACGGGCGTGGCAGGGGGGCTCAACAGCGCCCTCTTGAACAGGGTCTGAAAACTTGGTCCATATATCAAACACGCTTGCATGAATTAATATGAAACTCAGTACACATATAGATTTCATCGGGCCGAACAACTTTCCCTCTGTCAAGTTTCACGCCAGCCCAACAGGAAGTCGGCTATTATGGGTTGTTTGGAAAACGCTTGCTGTGGAATGTGATGTACTCCTCCTAGAGAATTCATTCAATCACCTCCAAACTCGGTCAGCATGAAGTCAAGACATTGAGAATGCTAAATTGCGGACGGATTTTTGATATCTCGAACGGTTTGGCCGTGGCGAGGAAACAAATTTATGGCGAGAAAAGAGAGGAGACGAAGTGTTATAACTTCTGCATACATTAACTGATCTTGATGAAACTTCAGCAGTGTGTTCGTGGTAAGAGGCAGATCAGATGGATGTAACTATTGTGAGTCAAAGTTATAGCGCCACCAACTGGCAGCAGGAAGTGTGTCACTTTCAACATGCGTTTGACAAAAGTGGGTGGGTTAGTTTTACCAACAGTTACAAAAATCAGTATATATATTGGTCTCACCGAGCCGGACAACTTTCTAATTTACAGTCATTAGCTCAGAGCAAAAGGAAGTCAGATATTTTGGTTTGAATGTGGATTTTTTGGATATTTCAGACTCTGAGTTTTTAGCTACTCTTCCTAACTGGTTTATTTTATTCACACCAAACTTTTTCAAAATGATAAAGAGACATTAAAGATGCTAAATTGTGAACGGATATTAAACATCTCAAACGGTTTTGCTATAGTGAGGGACTAAAGTAAAGTAACACTTAAAGCCTCATCTTCTAAAAATTTAATTAAACACCATTTATTTCTATATAAAGTATAAAAATATCACAACTAAACCCATTTTATTCTTTTTTTTTTCAATTTAATAAATATTTATAAGTTTAAAAATAGTAATTGTACTATTTAGTCCCATAAAAGTCAAGTCATACATAGGGCTATACTGCCCTCTTGTGTTCAAAATCAGGTAGGCCTATTGTATCTACATAAAAATATACTAGGTATGTGACGGTGAGAATATTTTACCACCGGTTAATCGACGTGTGACACCGCTGGGGGCTTTTGAATCGCCAACTTAAAAACGAAAGTAAAATATGTTCGTCCACACTGACATTGATAGTGGTTGAGTGAGCGTTTCAAATGAATTCCTATGGAAGTAGGAATTAACTGAAAAACGTTCACTCTGTTCTGCTCGTTCCTCGCCGTGGATGCGCACCGTTATGAATGCCCGTGCAGCCATGAGCATTTTAGTTTAATTTTAAAATTAGCGCCTTTCGGGGGTTGATTGCTTGAAATTATTTTACAAAAGCACAATGTTGTGTTTTATTGCGACTGTACACATATAAGTTAACACTTTGCAGTTTGAATGTCGTCCTGTATAATGACGGAGTATGTTTTATGTGTCCACTGTTCAATCGCGCCCACGCCACACACACACACCCACCCACCCACACACACACGGTTTACTATCTTTGTGGGGACTCTCCATAGATTTAATGATTTTTATACTGTACAAACTGTATATTTTATCTCCTTACACTAACCCTACCCCTAAACCTACCCATCACTGAAAACTTTCTGCATTTTTACATTTCCAAAAAAACTCATTCTGTATGAAGCTTGTTTACCCATGGGGACCTCTATTTAGGTCCCCACTGTGATACGAGTCCCCATGAGTCTGTGTGCATTCAGGTTAAAGTCCCCACCGGGACAGAAAAACATGAACACACACACACACACACACACACACACACACACACACACACACACACACACACACACTCCAGCATTGCAATCTTGACATTGCAGCCTGTTCATTATAGACTTAATAAAATATAATAATAAAATGGTCAACCTAACATATAAAGATTACACTGCTCTAAATAGTCAGTAGTACAATTTGTACAATCACAGTAAGCACCGCTCCACTGTGAATTTTCCAAGCACATTTTTGCGCATGTGAAGAGGATCATTTTTCCCTTCGATATTGGAACGTGAGTGAAGTACAAAGCATATAATAAACAATAGTTTAGCATCCAAAAAAAGGTAATTATATATATATAATATATATATTTATTTTAAAAATAGGGGAAAAAAGAATATATATATATATATATATTTTTTTTTTTTTTTAAGTGACAAGACAAAGAATATTACTTGTCTGATATATATATATATATATATATATATATATATATATATATATATATATATATATATATATATAAATATAGCTGCGAGCAGCGATGGAGGGCCCAAGCCGGTGACACCGCCACCCCGGTGCCTTTAGTGTAACTAAAGGCACCAGGTTGGCGGTGCCACCGGCTTGGGCCCGCAATCGCTGCTCGCAGCTATATTTATTATTATTAGGGCCCGAGCACCGATGGTGTGAGGACCCTCTTGGAATTGCTCTGTTTATTATTATTATTATTATTATTATTAGGGCCCGAGCACCGATGGTGTGAGGACCCTCTTGGAATTGCTCTGTTTATTATTATTATTAGGGCCCGAGCACCGATGGTGTGAGGACCCTCTTGGAATTGCTCTGTTTATTAGGGCCCGAGCACCGATGGTGTGAGGACCCTCTTGGAATTGCTCTGTTTATTATTAGGGCCCGAGCACCGATGGTGTGAGGACCCTCTTGGAATTGCTCTGTTTATTATTATTAGGGCCCGAGCACCGATGGTGAGAGGACCCTATTGTTTTTGCTCCGTTTATTAGGGCCCGAGCACCGATGGTGAGAGGACCCTATTGTTTTTGCTCCGTTTATTATTATTATTATTATTATTATTCTTCTCCAAAGTGAATCGCTTTTTAGAGGGCCTAAACATGCTCGAAAACTCATGAAACTTTGCACACGCTTCAGAAGTGGTGAAAATTTACGTGTGATATGGTTTTCAAAATTGGGTGGGGCAAATTCGGTAAATTATTGCCCCCACATTTTGCCCCGGCTCCTGGTTTCACTTACAGGTATGAAATTTGGTACATACATGTAATGACCCAATACCTACAAAAAAGTCTCTTGGAGCATAGCCCTAAACACAACAGGAAGTGAGCTATTTTGAACTTCCTCCTAGATTTTGGGCATTTTTCGTAATTTCCTGATGTTGTACTTTAACGAACTCCTCCTACAGTTTTGATCTGATCCTCTTCAAATTTGGTGAGTGTAATCTGAAGGCCTTTGCGACGTTAAATTGCGAAGATCTTGAGTTTTCGTCGAAGGGTGTGCCCTCGGCGGCCTGACAAACTTTCACACAAAATCGGCCTTTTGGTGATATATGCATGATCAGATAAGTTCAATAATAATGTTGCTTACAGTTCCGGTGTTGCTAGGCAACCACAGACAGCCTGCAGTAACTCAGCCATACATTTTTCAATCTGCCCCAAACTTCACATGTTTGATAAGAGTCCTGTCCTGAACACATGACCATGCTCATTATGGTTATAGCAATAGCGCCACCTGCTGGTAGCAGGAAGTGTGGCAAATACAAAACGTGCTCGAAAAATCATGAAACTTTGCACATGCTTCAGATGTGGTGAAAATTTACGTGTGATGTGGTTTTCAAAATTGGGTGGGGCAAAATGGCTTACTTATTGCACCTATATTTTGCCCCGGCTCCTGATTTCACGTACAGGTATGAAATTTGGTACATACATGTAAAGACCCAATACCTACAAAAAAGTCTCTTGGCGTGTAGCCCTAAACACAACAGGAAGTCAGCTATTTTGAACTTCCTCTCAGATTTTGGGTAGTTTTTGCCATTTCCTGATGTTGTACTTTAACAAACTCCTCCTACAGTTTTGATCTGATCCTCTTCAAATTTGGTGAGTGTAATCTTAAGGCATTTCCTAAAGGCGCCGGGTGGCGGTGGCAGGGGTGCGAGGGCCCTTTCATCGCTGCTTGCAGCTTTAATTATTATTATTCTTCTTCTTCTCCAAAGTGAATCGCTTTTTAGAGGGCCTAAACATGCTCGAAAACTCATGAAACTTTGCACACGCTTCAGAAGTGGTGAAAATTTACGTGTGATATGGTTTTCAGAATTGGGGGGGGCAAATTCGGTAAATTATTGCCCCCACATTTTGCCCCGGCTCCTGGTTTCACGTACAGGTATGAAATTTGGTACATACATGTAATGACCCAATACCTACAGAAAAGTCTCTTGGAGCATAGCCCTAAACACAACAGGAAGTGAGCTATTTTGAACTTCCTCCTAGATTTTGGGCATTTTTCGGAATTTCCTGATGTTGTACTTTAACGAACTCCTCCTACAGATTTGATCTGATCCTCTTCAAATTTGGTGAGTGTAATCTTAAGGCCTTTGTGACGTTAAATTGCGAAGATCTAGAGTTTTCGTCGAAGGGTGTGCCCTCGGCGGCCTGACAAACGTTCACCCAATTTCGGCCTTCTGGTGATATATGCATGATCAGATAAGTTCAATATTAATGTTGAATGCAGTTCCGATGTTGCTAGGCAACCACAGACAGCCTGCAGTAGCTCAGCCATACAATTTCCAATCTGTCCCAAACTTCACATGTTTGATAAGAGTCCTGTCCTGAACACATGACCATGCTCATATTTGGTTATAGCAATAGCGCCACCTGCTGGTAGCAGGAAGTGTGGCAAATACAAAACATGCTCGAAAAATCATGAAACTTTGCACACGCCTCAGAAGTGGTGAAAATTTACGTGTGATATGGTTTTCAGAATTGGGGGGGGCAAATTCGGTAAATTATTGCCCCCACATTTTGCCCCGGCTCCTGGTTTCACGTACAGGTATGAAATTTGGTACATGCATGTATTGACCCAATACCTACAGAAAAGTCTCTTGGAGCATAGCCCTAAACACAACAGGAAGTGATCTATTTTGAACTTCCTCCTAGATTTTGGACATTTTTCGTAATTTCCTGATGTTGTACTTTAACGTACTCCTCCTACAGTTTTGATCTGATCCTCTTCAAATTTGGTGAGTGTAATCTTAAGGCATTTCCTAAAGGCGCCGGGTGGCGGTGGCAGGGGTGCGAGGGCCCTTTTCATCGCTGCTTGCAGCTTTAATTAGGGCCCGAGCACCGATGGTGAGAGGACCCTATTGTTTTTGCTCCGTTTATTATTATTCTTCTTCTCCAAAGTGAATCGCTTTTTAGAGGGCCTAAACATGCTCGAAAACTCATGAAACTTTGCACACGCTTCAGAAGTGGTGAAAATTTACGTGTGATATGGTTTTCAGAATTGTGGGGGGCAAATTCGGTAAATTATTGCCCCCACATTTTGCCCCGGCTCCTGGTTTCACGTACAGGTATGAAATTTGGTACATACATGTAATGACCCAATACCTACAGAAAAGTCTCTTGGAGCATAGCCCTAAACACAACAGGAAGTGAGCTATTTTGAACTTCCTCCTGGATTTTGGGCATTTTTCGTAATTTCCTGATGTTGTACTTTAACGAACTCCTCCTACAGATTTGATCTGATACTCTTCAAATTTGGTGAGTGTAATCTTAAGGCCTTTGTGACGTTAAATTGCGAAGATCTAGAGTTTTCGTCGAAGGGTGTGCCCTCGGCGGCCTGACAAACATCTATCTATAAATTACAGGAACGTCTGTCTGTCTGTCTGTCTGTGTGTGTGTGTGTGTCTGTTCCTCGCATATCTCTCGAACCGTTAGTCCGATTGATTTCAAACTCGACAGGTGTCTTGCCACGGGCACGAGTAAGTGCAGTGCCAAGTTTGACATTGTTTGGATGAGAAATGCAAAAGATATCGTTAAATATATCATTTTTAGAAGGTTGTGGTTTAAAAATAAACATTCTGACATTAGAGAGTTGTATCGGTCAAAGAAGCCCCAAGAAGGCTGTGGTTTAAAAATAAACATTCTGACATAAACACTCAGTCAGCTACACTGTTTACTTCTGAATATTATAGTTTGGTTCCCGAACGTGATAAATCCATCTATCTATAAATTACAGAAACGTCCGTCTGTCTGTCTGTGTGTTATTCGCATATCTCTCGAATGTGAGATAACCACTAAATGTGTGAAAACCACTATTTTCTGTTTCAAACTTTCACATAGCATCTTTAGGTTATAACAACATTGAAAATCAAAATCTGGATTTGAATTTTTTAAGATTTATTATAAAAACGGATTATTTTTTCCCAAAAATGCAATAAATTCATGACTTTTTTTTTTTTTTTTTAAATGCTATTAATCCATTGAATCAATATAAAGTTATTTTTGATCATATTGCCATCGCAAGAAATATCTCCTGAACTTTTTTGACGGCGATCAGCTCACAAAAACTGATTTTGCACGGGCACTTTGCACTGCTCCCTGAATCGAGGTGCTTATTCATTTGTGGATGTAAACTGAATCTGTAAGTCAGCTATGCTGTTAGTGTTTACTTCTGAATATTATATTTCATTCTGGTGCGCTTAACGTTGTCGCTACTGTGTAATAGTAGCCTATGCTATTCACCAACTAAACATATCCTATTCAATGCGTTCACAGTCTCTTTCACGGGCATCATTTGTAGTTGCCTATTCACAAACTGTTTGCTCAAGCATAGCGTTTTCTCGGAGTTCACTGTGTGCTTTTTACCATGCACAAATAAAAATGTCACTGAACTTTTGCTGTGTAATTGTAACAATGAGCACACACCAAACCAACAATTACTAAAAACACACACAAAAACTGATTTTGCACGGGCATTTTTTGCACTAGTTCACCCAATTTCGGCCTTTTGGTGATATATGCATGATCAGATAAGTTCAATATTAATGTTGCTTGCAGTTCTGATGTTGCTAGGCAACCACAGACAGCCTGCAGTAACTCAGGCATACAATTTTCAATCTGCCACAAACTTCACATGTTTGATAAGAGTCCTGTCCTGAACACATGCCAATGCTTATTATGATTATAGCAATAGCACCACCTGCTGGTAGCAGGAAGTGTGGCAAATACAAAACGTGCTCGAAAAATCATGAAACTTTGCACACGCTTCAGAAGTGGTGACAATTTACGTGTGATGTGGTTTTAAAAATTGGGTGGGGCAAAATGGCTTACTTATTGCCCCTACATTTTGCCCCGGCTCGACGTTTCACGTACAGGTATGAAATTTGGTACACACATGTAAAGACCCAATACCTACAAAAAAGTCTCTTGGAGCATAGCCCTAAACACAACAGGAAGTCAGTTATTTTGAACTTCCTGTCAGATTTTGGGCAGTTTTTGCCATTTCCTGATGTTGTACTTTAACAAACTCCTACAGTTTTGATCTGATCCTCTTCAAATTTGGTGAGTGTAATCTTAAGGCCTTTCCTAAAGGTGCCGGGTGGCGGTGGCAGGGGTGCGAGGGCCCTTTTCATCGCTGCTTGCAGCTTTAATTATTATTATTATTCTTCTCCGCATTGAATTGCATTTTTGAGGGCCTAAACATGCGCGAAAACTCACGAAACTTTGCACACGCGTCAGAACTGGCGAAAATTTACATCTGATATAGGTTTCAGAATTGGACGGGGCAAAATGGCTCGATAGCGCCACCTATAAAAGTTCAACGGAGTGCGCCTCCCGCAACGTTCCACGTACGTGCACGAAATTCGGTACATACATGTAATGACCTAATACCTACAAAAAAGTCTCTTGGAGCATAGCCCTAAACACAACAGCAAGTCAGCCATTTTGAACTTCCTCTCAGATTTTTGTGCAGTTTTTGCCATTTTCAGGCCTCGTACTTTAACGAACTCCTCCTACAGTTTTAATCTGATCATCTTCAAATTTGGTGAGTGTAATCTTAAGGCCTTTGCGACGTTAAATTGCGAAGATCTTGAGTTTTCGTCAAAGGGCGGGTCCTCGGCGGCCTGACAAATTTCGATGTTTCGCCATGAAACAGGAAGTTGCTGTAACTCAGGCATGGAATGTCCAATCTGCCCCAAACTTCACACGTTTGATAAGAGTTCTGTCCTGAACACATGACCATGCTCATATTCAGTTACAGTCATAGCGCCACCTGCTGGCAACAGGAAGTGACGTTTAACACTGTTCTTGACTCCTAATAACATATAAAAAAATGCCAGTAGGTGCTAAACATCCTACCAACATACTAGAGACATGCTAAAACATGCTAGCAAACTCTTAGCTAAGTGCTAAAGCATGCTATTATTGCAATTAAATAGGAATTTGCTGTAACCCAGGCATGGAATGTCCAATCTGCCCCAAACTTCACACTTTTGATAAGAGTCATGGCCTGAATACATCTACATGAGAATGTTCATTTATAGTAATAGCGCCACCTACTGGCAACAGGAAGTGACATGTTTAACACGTTGATGCCGTTTTAGCGACATGTTAAAAATGCCATTGAGTTCTAAACATGCTAGAAACATGTTAAAACATGCTAACAATGCTTAGCTAAGTGCTAAAGAATGCTAATTCACTGAAACAGGATGTTGTTGTTACTCAAGAAGGCAATGTCCAATCTGCGCCAAACTTCACACTTTTGATAAGCGTTCTGTCCTGAACACATGACCATGCTCATATTCAGTTACAGTCATAGTGCCACCTGCTGGCAACAGGAAGTGACATGTTAAAAACTGTTGTGGACATATAAAAACATATAAAAAAAGTGCCAGCAAGTGCTAAACATGCTAACAACATACTAGAAACATGTTAAAACATGCTAGCAAACACTTAGCTAAGTGCTAAAGCATGCTATTGCTGCAATTAAATTGGAATTTGCTGTAACACAGGCATGGAATGTCCAATCTGCCCCAAACTTCACACGTTTGATAAGAGTCATGGCCTGAACACATCTACATGAGAATATTCAGTTATAGTAATAGCGCCACCTGCTGGCAACAGGAAGTGACATGTTTAACACGTTGATGCCGTTCTAGACGTTCAATGGTTAAAAATGCCATTGAGTTCTAAACATGCTAGAAACATGTTAAAACATGCTAACAATGCTTAGCTAAGTGCTAAAGAATGCTAATTCAATGAAACATGACTTTGTTGTTACTCAAGAAGGCAATTTCCAATTTGCACCAAACTTCACACGTTTGATAAGAGTTCTGTCCTGAACACACATCCATGCTCATATTCAGTTATAGTCATAACGCCACCTACTGGCAACAGAAACTGACATGGTTAACACAGTAATGAAGTACTAACCACATAATTATTGTGTACTAAGCATGCTAGAAACAGACTAAACATGCTAGCAACACTTAGCTGAGTCATGAAGCATGCTATTATCACCATTATACAAAACATTTTGTAACTGACTTTGACATACTCTTACTATATATACCTCCTTAAATGTACATTTCCCAACCATGCTCTGTCTTCCTAAAGCCACCGAGTGTTGATGGCACGGGTGCGAGGGCCCTTTCATCGCTGCTTGCAGCTTTAATTATTATTATTATTATTATTTTTCTGTCAACCTTTCGGGCACTTTTGAGACCCTTAACGTGCTCGAAAACTCTTGAAACTTTGCACACGGGTCAGAACCCGCGGCCATCAGGGCTGGGCTGAAGCTGGTACCCGGGCGTGGCAGGGTGGCTCGACAGCGCCCCCTTGAACGGGGTCCGAAAACTTGGTCCATAAATCAGACACGCTTGCATGTAATAATATGAAACTCGGTACACATATAGATCTCATCGGGCCGAACAACTTTCGTACTTTTACTTTTTACGCCAGCCCAACAGGATGTCGGCTATTATGGGTTGTTTTGAAACGCATGCTGTGGAATTTAATGTACTCCTCCTAGAGAATTCATCCAATCGCCTCCAAACTCGGTCAGCATGAAGTCAAGACATTGAGGATGCTAAATTGCGGACGGATTTTTGATATCTCGAACGGTTTGGCCGTGGCAAGGAAACGAATTTATGGCGAATAAGGGACACAGGAAGTGTGTTATAACTTCAGCATACATTATCTGATCTTGATGAAACTTCAGCAGTGTGTTCGTTTTCAGAGGCCGAACACAAGGATGTGATTATTGTGAGTCAAAGTTATAGCGCCACCAACTGGCAGCAGGAAGTGTGTCACTTTCAAAATGCTTTGAAATCACTCTCTTATTTTTACCTGATTTGCTTCAAACTTTATGTGTATGATGTAGACACACGGCAGATGTAGACCTGTGAAAGGATTATTGATATCTTAGATACTGTTGCCATGGCAACGCATCAAACTTTAATATTCTTTTTTGATGCTTTTGAGACTCTTAACATACTTGAAATTGCATGAAACTCGACAGACACATCACACTTATTATCCAGTAGACATGGGCAAAGTTTCAGAAACGGGCGTGGTGAGGGGCTCAGTAGCGCCACCTTTAGTCAAAAATGGGGGCTTAGTTTTACCTAGAATCACAAAACTTGGTATGTATATTGTTCTTATCGAGCCGGACAACTTTCTAATTTACACTTATTAGCTCAAAGCAACAGAAAGTCAGATATTTTGGTTTGAATGTGATTTTTTTGGAGAAATTTCTCTCTCTCTCTGTCTCTGAGTGTGTGAGGGGTGGGGGTGATTTGTCAGTTGAGTGAGATTTACTTTTTCATTTGTTTTTCAAGGTTTCTGGGGCTTTTGGGTCCCTAAACGTGCTCGAAAAGTCTTGAAACTTTGCACACAGGTCAGAACTCGCGGCCATCAGGGCGGGGCTGAATCTGGTAGCCGGGCGTGGCAGGGGGGCTCAACAGCGCCCCCTTGAACGGGATTCTAAAACTTGGTCCATATATCAAACACGCTTGCATGAATTAATTTGAAACTCGGTACACATATAGATCTCATCGGGCCGAACAACTTTCGTGCTCTAAGTTTTACGCCAGCCCAACAGGAAGTCGGCTATTTAGGGTTGTTTGGAAATGCTTGCTGTGGAATTTAATGTACTCCTCCTAGGAAATACATCGATTCGCCTCCAAACTCGGTCAGCGTGAAGTCAAGACATTGATGATGCTAAATTGCGGATGGATTTTTGATATCTCGAACGGTTTGGCTGTGGCGAGGAAACGAATTAATGGCGAGAAAAGAGAAACACGAAGTGTTATAACTAATGCATACATTAACTGATCTTGATGAAACTTCAGCAGTTTGTTCATGGTAAGAGGCCGATCAGATGGATGTAACTATTGTGTGTCAAAGTTATAGCGCCACCAACTGGCAGCAGGAAATGTGTCACTTTCAAAATGCTTTTGACAAAAGTTGGGGGGGTTGTTTTACCTACAGTAGCACAACTCAGTACGTATGTTGATCTCATCGACCCGGACAACTTTCTAATTTAAAGTCATTAGCTCCGACCATCAGGAAGTCAGATATTTTGGTTTGAATGTGGATTTTTTGCAAAATCAGCCTCCAAAAGGCACTAAAAGCCTCAAATCTTCTAAAAATGTAATTTTATACCATTTATTTCTATATAAAAGTATACAAATATCACAACTAAACCCATTTTATTCTGTTTTTAAAAAGAATTTTATTCTAATTTTATTCTAAATTTTAAAACAGTAAAGTAAAAAAAAAATTCAAGTCATACATAGGGCTATACTGCCCTCTTGTGTCCAAAAGGACATCAAAATAATATATAAAACTTTTTACCAGCTAGGCCAATAATGTATTTAAATATACATTTATTAGGTATGTGTCTGAGGATATTTTCCCACCGGTTAATCGACGTGTGTGACACGAGCGGGTGCTTTTGTATCGCTAATATAAAAGTGAAAGAAAAATACGGACGTCCGCACGGACATTTATAATGGTGCACACACAAATCACACACACGTTGGAAAGAATTATGCTTTTAAACAACACTAAACCGCCATTAGATGTCGCCAAGTGACCGTCTTAATGAGCGAGTCATTGATTCATTCGTTCAAATGATTCGTAATCCATAACATACAGATCCATAAACATGGATCCATAAACATCCAATCCATAAACATAAACAGATGTTTATGGATTGATCATTCAATCTTTGAGTCAACCAATTCGTTCAAAATGCTGAATCATTCAGTTATGAGAAAACACGTTCCTGTGAGATGCGTTCTTCTGTGATCTTTGTTTAACTATTTCCGCTGCTGAAACAGAACAAAAACAGTCAATATTGCATCTAAAATGTAAATGACTTCATTTTAACTGTTAATAACCTGTTGTATGAAATCAATGTCACAGTTTCAATAGTGATTGTATTCAGGAAAAGTTAGGTATGGAGAGCGAGCGATTTCAACGAAATCAGAACTAAACCCATTTTATTCTTTTATTATTATTATTATTCAATTTAAGAATTATGTTTGAGTTTAAAAAAAGCCAGAATGTTTTAGTCCAAAAAATAAATAAATCATGCCATGGATTGCTTGAAATTAATTTTTTTTATTATATTTATTTTTTCGTTTTGGCTTTGTTTATAGTTTATTTTTAATTTTTTATTCTTGTTCCGTTCTGAATATCATTACATTTAAAGGATTTGTTGTGGAATATTTTGAGTGTATCATAAAATCAGAATAATTCTCTCGATTTAGTGATCCCCTACTTATTATTTTATTTTATTTTTTTCTTTGTTCTAATTAGGTCAGGCAAGTAAAATTATCTGTGTCTTGTCCCTTAAATTTATTTATATATATATATATACACTCACCTAAAGGATTATTAGGAACACCTGTTCAATTTCTCATTAATGCAATTATCTAATCAACCAATCACATGGCAGTTGCTTCATTGCATTTAGGGGTGTGGTCCTGGTCAAGACAATCTCCTGAACTCCAAACTGAATGTC
Organism: Squalius cephalus; assembly: GCF_949319135.1. Classification (NCBI taxonomy): domain Eukaryota; kingdom Metazoa; phylum Chordata; class Actinopteri; order Cypriniformes; family Leuciscidae; genus Squalius; species Squalius cephalus. Next base: position 26,501,109 of record NC_137137.1, read on the forward strand.
AGAATTGGAAAGAAAGGTGATTTAAGCGATTTTGAGCGTGGCATGGTTGTTGGTGCCAGACGGGCCAGTCTGAGTATTTCACAATCTGCTCAGTTACTTGGATTTTCACGCACAACCATTTCTAGGGTTTACAAAGAATGGTGTGAAAAGGGAAAAACATCCAGTATGCGGCAGTCCTGTGGGCGAAAATGCCTTGTTGATGCTAGAGGTCAGAGGAGAATGGGCCGACTGATTCAAGCTGATAGAAGAGCAACTTTGACTGAAATAACCACTAGTTACAACCGAGGTATGCAGCAAAGCATTTGTGAAGCCACAACACGCACAACCTTGAGGCGGATGGGCTACAACAGCAGAAGACCCCACCGGGTACCACTCATCTCCACTACAAATAGGAAAAAGAGGCTACAATTTGCACGAGCTCACCAAAATTGGACAGTTGAAGACTGGAAAAATGTTGCCTGGTCTGATGAGTCTCGATTTCTGTTGAGACATTCAGATGGTAGAGTCAGAATTTGGCGTAAACAGAATGAGAACATGGATCCATCATGCCTTGTTACCACTGTGCAGGCTGGTGGTGGTGGTGTAATGGTGTGGGGGATGTTTTCTTGGCACACTTTAGGCCCCTTAGTGCCAATTGGGCATCATTTAAATGCCACGGCCTACCTGAGCATTGTTTCTGACCAAGTCCATCCCTTTATGACCACCATGTACCCATCCTCTGATGGCTACTTCCAGCAGGATAATGCACCATGTCACAAAGCTTGAATCATTTCAAATTGGTTTCTTGAACATGACAATGAGTTCACTGTACTAAAATGGCCCCCACAGTCACCAGATCTCAACCCAATAGAGCATCTTTGGGATGTGGTGGAACGGGAGCTTCGTGCCCTGGATGTGCATCCCACAAATCTCCATCAACTGCAAGATGCTATCCTATCAATATGGGCCAACATTTCTAAAGAATGCTTTCAGCACCTTGTTGAATCAATGCCACGTAGAATTAAGGCAGTTCTGAAGGCGAAAGGGGGTCAAACACAGTATTAGTATGGTGTTCCTAATAATCCTTTAGGTGAGTGTATATATATATATATATATGTATGTATGTATGTGTGTGTGTGTGTATATATATATATATATATATATAAATATAAATATAGCTGCGAGCAGCGATGGAGGGCCAAAGCCGCCGGCACCGCCACCCTGGCACCAGGATTGCGGTGCCACCGGCTTGGGCCCGTAATCGCTGCTCGCAGCTATATTTAGGGCCCGAGAACCAATCGTGTGAGGACCCTCTTGGAATTGCTCTGTTTATTATTATTATTATTATTATTATTATTCTCCGCATTGAATTGCATTTTTGAGGGCCTAAACATGCGCGAAAACTCACGAAACTTTGCACACGCGTCAGAACTGGCGAAAATTTACATCTGATATAGGTTTCAGAATTGGACGGGGCAAAATGGCTCGATAGCGCCACCTATAAAAGTTCAACGGAGTGCGCCTCCCGCAACGTTCAACGTACGTGCACGAAATTCGGTACATACGTGTAATGACCTAATACCTACAAAAAAGTCTCTTGGAGCATAGCCCTAAACACAACAGGAAGTCAGCCATTTTGAACTTCCTCTCAGATTTTTGTGCAGTTTTTGCCATTTTCAGGCCTCGTACTTTAACGAACTCCTCCTACAGTTTTAATCTGATCATCTTCAAATTTGGTGAGTGTAATCTTAAGGCCTTTGCGACGTTAAATTGCGAAGATCTTGAGTTTTCGTCGAAGGGCGGGTCCTCGGCGGCCTTACAAATTTCGATGTTTCGCCATGAAACAGGAAGTTGCTGTAACTCAGGCATGGAATGTCCAATCTGCCCCAAACTTCACACGTTTGATAAGAGTTCTGTCCTGAACACATGGCCATGCTCATATTCAGTTATAGTCATAGCGCCACCTGCTGGCAACAGGAAGTGACATGTTTAACACTGTTATGGACTCCTAATAACATATAAAAAAGTGCCAGCAAGTGCTAAACATGCTAACAACATACTAGAAGCATGCTAAAACATGCTAGCAAACTCTTAGCTAAGTGCTAAAGCATGCTATTATTGCAATTAAATAGGAATTTGCTGTAACTCAGGCATGGAATGTCCAATCTGCCCCAAACTTCACACTTTTGATAAGCGTTCTGTCCTGAACACATCTACATGAGAATATTCAGTTATAGTAATAGCGCCACCTACTGGCAACAGGAAGTGTCATGTTTAACACGTTGATGCCATTCTAGCAACATGTTAAAAATGCCATTGAGGTCTAAACATGCTAGAAACATGTTAAAACATGCTAGCTAATGTTAAAACATGCTAGCAATACTTAGCTAAGTGGTAAAGCATGCTAATTCAATGAAACAGGATGTTGTTGTTACTCAAGAAGGCAATGTCCAATATGCGCCAAACTTCACACTTTTAATAAACGTTCTGTCCTGAACACATGACCATGCTCATATTCAGTTACAGTCATAGTGCCACCTGCTGGCAACAGGAAGTGACATGTTAAACACTGTTGTGGACATATAAAAACATATAAAAAAAGTGCCAGCAAGTGCTAAACATGCTAACAACATACTAGAAACATGCTAAAACATGCTAGCAAACACTTAGCTAAGTGCTAAAGCATGCTATTGCTGCAATTAAATAGGAATTTGCTGTAACACAGGCATGGAATGTCCAATCTGCCCCAAACTTCACACGTTTGATAAGAGTCATGGCCTGAACACATCTACATGAGAATATTCAGTTATAGTAATAGCGCCACCTGCTGTCAACAGGAAGTGACATGTTTAACACTGTTGTGGTCTCCTTATAACATATATAAAAGAGCCAGCAAGTGCTAAACAGGTTAGCAACATACTAGAAACATGCTAGCAAACACTTAGCTAAGTGATAAAGCATGCTATTACTGCAATTAAATAGGAATTTGCTGTAACTCAGGCATGGAACGTCCAATCTGCCCCAAACTTCACATGTTTGATAAGAATCATGGCCTGAACGCATGCCTATGCTCAAATTCAGTTATAGTAATAGCGCCACCTACTGGCAACAGGAAGTGACATGTTTAACACGTTGATGCCGTTCTAGCAACATGTTAAAAATGCCATTGAGTTCTAAACATGCTAGAAACATATTAAAACATGCTAGCAATACTTAGCTAAGTGCTAAAGCATGCTAATTCAATGAAACAGGACTTTGTTGTTACTCAAGAAGGCAATGTACAATCTACCCCAAACGTCACACGTTTGATAAGAGTTATCTCTTGAACACATGTCCATGCTCATATTTAGTTATAGTCATAGCGCCACCTGCTGGCAACAGGAAGTGACGTTTAACACTGTTCTTGACTCCTAATAACATATAAAAAAATGCCAGTAGGTGCTAAACATCCTACCAACATACTAGAGACATGCTAAAACATAATAGCAAACACTTAGCTAAGTGCTAAAGAATGATATTACTGCAATTAAATATGAATTTGCTGTAACTCAGGCATGGAATGTCCAATCTGCCCCAAACTTCACACTTTTGATAAGCGTTCTGTCCTGAACACATGACCATGCTTATATTCAGTTACAGTCATAGCGCCACCTGCTGGCAACAGGAAGTGACATGTTTAACACTGTTGTGGACTCCTAATAACATATAAAAAAGTGCCAGCAAGTGTTAAACATGCTAACAACATACTAGAAACATGCTAAAACATGCTAGCAAACTCTTAGCCAAGTGCTAAAGCATGCTATTATTGCAATTAAATAGGAATTTGCTGTAACTCAGGCATGGAATGTCCAATCTGCCCCAAACTTCACACTTTTGATAAGAGTCATGGCCTGAACACATCTACATGAGAATGTTCAGTTATAGTAATAGCGCCACCAACTGGCAACAGGAAGTGACATGTTTAACACGTTGATGCCGTTCTAGCAACATGTTAAAACATGCTAACAATGCTTAGCTAAGTTCTAAAGAATGCTAATTCAATGAAACATGACTTTGTTGTTACTCAAGAAGGCAATGTCCAATTTGCACCAAACTTCACATGTTTGATAAGAGTTCTGTCCTGAACACACATCCATGCTCATATTCAGTTATAGTCATAACGCCACCTACTGGCAACAGAAACTGACATGGTTAACACAGTAATGCAGTACTAACCACATAATTATTGTGTACTAAGCATGCTAGAAACAGACTGAACATGCTAGCAACACTTAGCTGAGTCATGAAGCATGCTATTATCACCATTATACAAAACATTTTGTAACTGACTTTGACATACTCTTACTATATATACCTCCTTAAATGTACATTTCCCAACCATGCTCTGCCTTCCTAAAGCCACCGAGTGTTGATGGCACGGGTGCGAGGGCCCTTTCATCGCTGCTTGCAGCTTTAATTATTAGGGCCCGAGCACCGATGGTGTGAGGACCCTCTTGGAATTGCTCTGTTTATTATTATTAGGGCCCGAGCACCGATGGTGTGAGGACCCTCTTGGAATTGCTCTGTTTATTATTAGGGCCCGAGCACCGATGGTGAGAGGACCCTATTGTTTTTGCTCCGTTTATTATTATTCTTCTTCTCCAAAGTGAATCGCTTTTTAGAGGGCCTAAACATGCTCGAAAACTCATGAAACTTTGCACACGCTTCAGAAGTGGTGAAAATTTACGTGTGATATGGTTTTCAGAATTGGGGGGGGCAAATTCGGTAAATTATTGCCCCCACATTTTGCCCCGGCTCCTGGTTTCACGTACAGGTATGAAATTTGGTACATACATGTAATGACCCAATACCTACAGAAAAGTCTCTTGGAGCATAGCCCTAAACACAACAGGAAGTGAGCTATTTTGAACTTCCTCCTGGATTTTGGGCATTTTTCGTAATTTCCTGATGTTGTACTTTAACGAACTCCTCCTACAGATTTGATCTGATACTCTTCAAATTTGGTGAGTGTAATCTTAAGGCCTTTGTGACGTTAAATTGCGAAGATCTAGAGTTTTCGTCGAAGGGTGTGCCCTCGGCGGCCTGACAAACATCTATCTATAAATTACAGGAACGTCTGTCTGTCTGTCTGTCTGTGTGTGTGTGTGTCTGTTCCTCGCATATCTCTCGAACCGTTAGTCCGATTGATTTCAAACTCGACAGGTGTCTCGCCACGGGCACGAGTAAGTGCAGTGCCAAGTTTGACATTGTTTGGATGAGAAATGCAAAAGATATCGTTAAATATATCATTTTTAGAAGGTTGTGGTTTAAAAATAAACATTCTGACATTAGAGAGTTGTATCGGTCAAAGAAGCCCCAAGAAGGCTGTGGTTTAAAAATAAACATTCTGACATAAACACTCAGTCAGCTACACTGTTTACTTCTGAATATTATAGTTTGGTTCCCGAACGTGATAAATCCATCTATCTATAAATTACAGAAACGTCCGTCTGTCTGTCTGTGTGTTATTCGCATATCTCTCGAATGTGAGATAACCACTAAATGTGTGAAAACCACTATTTTCTGTTTCAAACTTTCACATAGAATCTTTAGGTTATAACAACATTGAAAATCAAAATCTGGATTTGAATTTTTTAAGATTTATTATAAAAACGGATTATTTTTTCCCAAAAATGCAATAAATTCATGACTTTTTTTTTTTTTTTTCAAAATGCTATTAATCCATTGAATCAATATAAAGTTATTTTTGATCATATTGCCATCGCAAGAAATATCTCCTGAACTTTTTTGACGGCGATCAGCTCACAAAAACTGATTTTGCACGGGCACTTTGCACTGCTCCCTGAATCGAGGTGCTTATTCATTTGTGGATGTAAACTGAATCTGTATGTCAGCTATGCTGTTAGTGTTTACTTCTGAATATTATATTTCATTCTGGTGCGCTTAACGTTGTCGCTACTGTGTAATAATAGCCTATGCTATTCACCAACTAAACATATCCTATTCAATGCGTTCACAGTCTCTTTCACGGGCATCATTTGTAGTTGCCTATTCACAAACTGTTTGCTCAAGCATAGCGTTTTCTCGGAGTTCACTGTGTGCTTTTTACCATGCACAAATAAAAATGTCACTGAACTTTTGCTGTGTAATTGTAACAATGAGCACACACCAAACCAACAATTACTAAAAACACACACAAAAACTGATTTTGCACGGGCATTTTTTGCACTAGTTCACCCAATTTCGGCCTTTTGGTGATATATGCATGATCAGATAAGTTCAATATTAATGTTGCTTGCAGTTCTGATGTTGCTAGGCAACCACAGACAGCCTGCAGTAACTCAGGCATACAATTTTCAATCTGCCACAAACTTCACATGTTTGATAAGACTCCTGTCCTGAACACATGCCAATGCTCATTATGATTATAGCAATAGCACCACCTGCTGGTAGCAGGAAGTGTGGCAAATACAAAACGTGCTCGAAAAATCATGAAACTTTGCACACGCTTCAGAAGTGGTGACAATTTACGTGTGATGTGGTTTTAAAAATTGGGTGGGGCAAAATGGCTTACTTATTGCCCCTACATTTTGCCCCGGCTCGACGTTTCACGTACAGGTATGAAATTTGGTACACACATGTAAAGACCCAATACCTACAAAAAAGTCTCTTGGAGCATAGCCCTAAACACAACAGGAAGTCAGTTATTTTGAACTTCCTGTCAGATTTTGGGCAGTTTTTGCCATTTCCTGATGTTGTACTTTAACAAACTCCTCCTACAGTTTTGATCTGATCCTCTTCAAATTTGGTGAGTGTAATCTTAAGGCCTTTCCTAAAGGTGCCGGGTGGCGGTGGCAGGGGTGCGAGGGCCCTTTTCATCGCTGCTTGCAGCTTTAATTATTATTATTATTATTATTCTTCTTCGCCGCATTTAATTGCATTTTTGAGGGCCTAAACATGCTCGAAAACTCACGAAACTTTGCACACGCGTCAGAACTGGCGAAAATTTACATCTGATATAGGTTTCAGAATTGGACGGGGCAAAATGGCTCGATAGCGCCACCTATAAAAGTTCAACGGAGTGCGCCTCCCGCAACGTTCCACGTACGTGCACGAAATTCGGTACATACATGTAATGACCTAATACCTACAAAAAAGTCTCTTGGAGCATAGCCCTAAACACAACAGGAAGTCAGCCATTTTGAACTTCCTCTCAGATTTTTGTGCAGTTTTTGCCATTTTCAGGCCTCGTACTTTAACGAACTCCTCCTACAGTTTTAATCTGATCATCTTCAAATTTGGTGAGTGTAATCTTAAGGCCTTTGCGACGTTAAATTGCGAAGATCTTGAGTTTTCGTCAAAGGGCGGGTCCTCGGCGGCCTGACAAATTTCGATGTTTCGCCATGAAACAGGAAGTTGCTGTAACTCAGGCATGGAATGTCCAATCTGCCCCAAACTTCACACTTTTGATAAGCGTTCTGTCCTGAACACATCTACATGAGAAAATTCAGTTATAGTAATAGCGCCACCTACTGGTAACAGGAAGTGACATGTTTAACACTCTTGTGGTCTCCTAATAACATATAAAAAAGAGCCAACAAGTGCTAAACAGGTTAGCAACATACTAGAAACATGCTAGCAAACACTTAGCTAAGTGCTAAAGCATGCTATTACTGCAATTAAATAGGAATTTGCTGTAACTCAGGCATGTAATGTCCAATCTGCCCCAAACTTCACACATTTGATAAGAATCATGGCCTGAACACATGTCTATGCTCAAATTCAGTTATAGTAATAGCACCACCTACTGGCAACAGGAAGTGACATGTTTAACACTTTGATGCCGTTCTAGCAACATGTTAAAAATGCCATTGAGTTCTATACATGCTAGAAACATGTTAAAACATGCTAGCAGTACTTAGCTAAGTGCTAAACCATGCTAATTCAATGAAACAGGACTTTGTTGTTACTCAAGAAGGCAATGTACAATCTACCCCAAACTTCACACGTTTGATAAGAGTTATCTCTTGAACACATGTCCATGCTCATATTTAGTTATAGTCATAGCGCCACCTGCTGGCAACAGGAAGTGACGTTTAACACTGTTCTTGACTCCTAATAACATATAAAAAAATGCAAGTAGGTGCTAAACATCCTACCAACATACTAGAGACTTGCTAAAACATACTAGCAAACACTTAGCTAAGTGCTAAAGAATGATATTACTGCAATTAAATATGAATTTGCTGTAACTCAGGCAAGGAATGTCCAATCTGCCCCAAACTTCACACTTTTGATAAGCGTTCTGTCCTGAACACATGATCATGCTTACAGTCATAGCGCCACCTGCTGGCAGCAGGAAGTGACATGTTTAACACTGTTATGGACTCCTAATAACATATAAAAAAGTGCCAGCAAGTGCTAAACATGCTAACAACATACTAGAAACATGCTAAAACATGCTAGCAAACTCTTAGCTAAGTGCTAAAGCATGCTATTATTGCAATTAAATAGGAATTTGCTGTAATTCAGGCATGGAATGTCCAATCTGCCCCAAACTTCACACATTTGATAAGAATCATGGCCTGAACACATGTCTATGCTCAAATTCAGTTATAGTAATAGCGCCACCTACTGGCAACAGGAAGTGACATGTTTAACACTTTTATGCCGTTCTAGCAACATGTTAAAAATGCCATTGAGTTCTAAACATGCTAGAAACATGTTAAAACATGCTAACAATGCTTAGCTAAGTGCTAAAGAATGTTAATTCAATGAAACATGACTTTGTTGTTACTCAAGAAGGCAATGTCCAATTTGCACCAAACTTCACACGTTTGATAAGAGTTCTGTCCTGAACACACATCCATGCTCATATTCAGTTATAGCCATAACGCCACCTACTGGCAACAGAAACTGACATGGTTAACACCGTAATGCAGTACTAACCACATAATTATTGTGTACTAAGCATGCTAGAAACAGACTAAACATGCTAGCAACACTTAGCTGAGTCATGAAGCATGCTATTATCACCATTATACAAAACATTTTGTAACTGACTTTGACATACTCTTACTATATATACCTCCTTAAATGTACATTTCCCAACCATGCTCTGTCTTCCTAAAGCCACCGAGTGTTGATGGCACGGGTGCGAGGGCCCTTTCATCGCTGCTTGCAGCTTTAATTATTATTATTATTATTATTATTATTATTTTTCTGTCAACCTTTCGGGCACTTTTGAGACCCTTAACGTGCTCGAAAACTCTTGAAACTTTGCACACGGGTCAGAACCCGTGGCCATCAGGGCTGGGCTGAAGCTGGTACCCGGGCGTGGCAGGGTGGCTCGACAGCGCCCCCTTGAACGGGGTCCGAAAACTTGGTCCATAAATCAGACACGCTTGCATGTAATAATATGAAACTCGGTACACATATAGATCTCATCGGGCCGAACAACTTTCGTACTTTTACTTTTTACGCCAGCCCAACAGGAAGTCGGCTATTATGGGTTGTTTTGAAACGCATACTGTGGAATTTAATGTACTCCTCCTAGAGAATTCATCCAATCGCCTCCAAACTCGGTCAGCATGAAGTCAAGACATTGAGGATGCTAAATTGCGGACGGATTTTTGATATCTCGAACGGTTTGGCCGTGGCGAGGAAACGAATTTATGGCGAATAAGGGACACAGGAAGTGTGTTATAACTTCAGCATACATTATCTGATCTTGATGAAACTTCAGCAGTGTGTTCGTTTTCAGAGGCCGAACACAAGGATGTGATTATTGTGAGTCAAAGTTATAGCGCCACCAACTGGCAGCAGGAAGTGTGTCACTTTCAAAATGCTTTGAAATCACTCTCTTATTTTTACCTGATTTGCTTCAAACTTTATGTGTATGATGTAGACACACGGCAGATGTAGACCTGTGAAAGGATTATTGATATCTTAGATACTGTTGCCATGGCAACGCATCAAACTTTAATATTCTTTTTTGATGCTTTTGAGACTCTTAACATACTTGAAATTGCATGAAACTCGACAGACACATCACACTTATTATCCAGTAGACATGGGCAAAGTTTCAGAAACGGGCGTGGTGAGGGGCTCAGTAGCGCCACCTTTAGTCAAAAATGGGGGCTTAGTTTTACCTAGAATCACAAAACTTGGTATGTATATTGTTCTTATCGAGCCGGACAACTTTCTAATTTACACTTATTAGCTCAAAGCAACAGAAAGTCAGATATTTTGGTTTGAATGTGATTTTTTGGAGAAATTTCTCTCTCTCTCTGTCTCTGAGTGTGTGAGGGGTGGGGGTGATTTGTCAGTTGAGTGAGATTTACTTTTTCATTTGTTTTTCAAGGTTTCTGGGGCTTTTGGGTCCCTAAACGTGCTCGAAAAGTCTTGAAACTTTGCACACAGGTCAGAACCCGCGGCCATCAGGGCGGGGCTGAATCTGGTAGCCGGGCGTGACAGGGGGGCTCAACAGCGCCCCCTTGAACGGGGTTCTAATACTTGGTCCATATATCAAACACGCTTGCATGAATTAATTTAAAACTCGGTACACATATAGATCTCATCGGGCCGAACAACTTTCGTGCTCTAAGTTTTACGCCAGCCCAACAGGAAGTCGGCTATTTAGGGTTGTTTGGAAACGCTTGCTGTGGAATTTAATGTACTCCTCCTAGGAAATACATCGATTCGCCTCCAAACTCGGTCAGCGTGAAGTCAAGACATTGATGATGCTAAATTGCGGACGGATTTTTGATATCTCGAACGGTTTGGCTGTGGCGAGGAATCGAATTTATGGCGAGAAAAGAGAAACACGAAGTGGAATAAATTCTGCATACATTGACTGATCTTGATGAAACTTCAGCAGTGTGTTCGTGGTAAGAGGCCGATCAGATGGATGTAACTATTGTGAGTCAAAGTTATAGCGCCACCAACTGGCAGCAGGAAGTGTGTCACTTTCAACATGCTTTTGACAAAAGTGGGGGGGTTAGTTTTAACTACAGTAAAAAAAAATAGTACGTATATTGTTCTCATCAAGCCGGACAACTTTCTAATTTACATTCATTAGCTCCAGCCATCAGGAAGTCAGATATTTTGGTCTGAATGTGGATTTTTTTGCAAAATCAGCCTCTGAATTTTTAGCCACTCCTCTTAAACTATTTATTTTATTCCCACCAAACTTTTTCAACATGATGAAAATACATTAAATATGCTAAATTGTGAATGGATAATAAATATCTCAAACGGTTTTGCTATAGTGAGGGACTAAAGTAATGTACAAAAAGGAAACTAAAAGCCTCATCTTCTAAAAATGTAATTAAAAACCATTTATTTCTATATAAAAGTATACAAATATCACAACTAAACCCATTTTATTCTTTTTTTTTTTCAATTTAATAATAATTTATAAGTTTAAAAATAGTAATTGTACTATTTAGTCCCATAAAAGTCAAGTCATACATAGGGCTATACTGCCCTCTTGTGTTCAAAATCAGGTAGGCCTATTGTATCTACATAAAAATATACTAGGTTTGTGACGGTGAGAATATTTTACCACTGGTTAATCTATGTGTGACACCGCTGGGGGCTTTTGAATCGCCAACTTAAAAACGAAAGTAAAATATGCTTGTCCGCACTGACATTGATAGTGGTTGAGCGAGCGTTTCAAATGAATTCCTATGGAAGTAGGAATTAACGGAAAAACGTTCACTCTGTTCTGCTCGTTCCTCGCCGTGGATGCGCACCGTTATGAATGCCCGTGCAGCCATGAGCATTTTAGTTTAATTTTACAATTAGTGCCTTTCGGGGGGTGGATTGCTTGAAATTATTTTACAAAAGCACAATGTTGTGTTTTATTGCGACTGTACACACATATAAGTTAACACTTTGCAGTTTGAATGTCGTCCTGTATAATGACGGAATATGTTTTTATGTGTCCACTCTTCAATCGCGCCCACGCCACACACACACACACACACACACATGTCTGGTGCACTATCTTTGTGAGGACTCTCCATAGACGTAATGGTTTTTATACTGTACAAACTGTATATTCTATCCCCTTACACTGCCCCTGCCCCTAAACCTACCCATCACAGGAGACATTCTGCATTTTTACATTTTCAAAAAAACTAATTCTGTATGATTTATAAGCTTTTGTACCCATGGGGACCTCAATTTAGGTCCCCACGGTGACACGAGTCCCCATGAGTCTGTGTGCATTCAGGTTTAAGTCCCCACCGGTGTAGAAAAACATGTCCACACACACACACACACACACACACACACACACGGTTTACTATCTTTGTGGGGACTCTCCATAGACTTAATGGTTTTTATACTGTACAAACTGTATATTCTATCTCCTCACACTAACCCTACCCCTAAACCTACCTATCCCAGAAAACTTTCTGCATTTTTACATTTCCAAAAAAACTCATTCTGTATGATTTATAAGCTTGTTTACCCATGGGGACCTCTATTTAGGTCCCCACTGTGACACAAGTCCCCATGAGTCTGTGTGCATTCAGGTTGAAGTCCCCACCGGGATAGAAAAACATGAACACACACACACACACACACACACACACACACACACACACACACACACACACACACACACACACACACACACACACACACACACATTCCAGCATTGCAATCTTGACATCGCAGCCTGTTCATTATAGCCTTAATAAAATATAATAATAAAATAGTTAACCTAACATAATAAAAATTACACTGCTCTAAATAGTCAGTAGTACAATTTGTACATTCACAGTAAGCACCGCTCCACTGTGATGTTTCAAGCACATTTTTGCGCGTGTGAAGAGGATGATTTTTTCCGTCGATATTGGAACACAAGTGAAGAACAAAGCCTATAATAAAGAATAGTTTAGCATCCAAATACATCGCAAATGCTGAAACATTTTGATTCTAATGAGAGGGTTACATGAGCCCAACAGTGCTTACTTTCATTTTTATTTTTACATTAAATTTAAAAGATTTGTTGTGGAATGTTTTGTGTATCATAAAATCAGAATAAGGTAATAAGGTTTCTGTCTTATATATATATATATATATATATATATATATATATATATATATATATATATATATATATATATATATATATATATATATATATATATATATATAGCTGCGAGCAGCGATGAAGGGCCAAAGCCGGTGGCACCGCCACCCCGGTGCCTTTAGGTAACTAATGGCACCAGGGTTGCGGTGCCACCGGCTTGGGCCCGTAATCGCTGCTCGCAGCTATATTTATTATTATTATTATTCTTCCCCCCTATTATTCAACCCCCCCTGTTGTGCGATCATTCTCTAAAATAAAATCTCCATGTTCTGGTGCTGATGCGGCGGTGACGCGTTCGTAACCGGAGGGTGACGCTGCCAATAACGCACATAACAGCTGTCACAAAGAACCGGCAAAAGTAATGATTATGAACGTGTCAAATATAGCAAGGAGACATTTGAATTGTTTATTAATAAAGTGTTTTGTGTGTGTGTGTGTGTGTGTGTCAGTGTCGGGCTGCAAAAATGACGATGCTCACTCTTCGCAGTGAACGCGAGAGAGAAATGCACACTTCAATACGGAATAGAAGCATATGCTAGTCGGTTTATTTTCCGTTTTGAATTGTTTTGTTTAAAAGTAGACAATTCAAGCTTTCTATAAGGAATAACTAATGGAATATTTTTTAATTCGCTGATAATCGGGTGACCAGATCGCAAACCAGAATTCAAAGCCGACAAAGCTTAAGTTTACGGGCTCACGTACAACTCTCTCATTCGTCATGAATTAAAACTTTTCCATGGCTGCGATATAACATTTAATTGCTAACCTATTATTTATTTTGTAAACAAAGCTTTGTGTGTCATAATATTAATGTAAAACAGCATTCATATACAAAATTTATTTTTAGGCGAACAACCGCCGGTACTACTCAGCCACCGCGGTGGCGCTTTACAACCGCGGTGGTGCGGTTGTCAAGTTTACCGGCACAGCCCTATATATATATATATATATATATATATATATATATATATATATATATATATATATATATATATATATATATATATATATATATATATATATAATGTGTATCTTTAATGTATTTTTATCATTTTGAAAAAGTTTGGTGTGAATAAAATAAACCAGTTAGGAAGAGTAGCTAAAAACTCAGAGTCTGAAATATCCCAAAAATCCACATTCAAACCAAATTATCTGACTTCCTTTTGCTCTGAGCTAATAACTGTAAATTAGAAAGTTGTCCGGCTCGGTGAGACCAATATATATTCTGATTTTTGTAACTGTTGGTAAAACTAACCCCCCCACTTTTTTCAAAAGCATGTTGAAAGTGACACACTTCCTGCTGCCAGTTGGTGGCGCTATAACTTTGACTCACAATAGTTACATCCATCTGATCAGCGTCTTACCACGAACACACTGCTGAAGTTTCATCAAGATCAGTTAATGTGTGCAGAAGTTATACCACTTTGTGTTTCTCTTTTCTCGCCATAAATTCGTGTCCTCGCCACGGCCAAACCGTTCGAGATATCAAAAATCCGTCTGCAATTTAGCATCCTCAATGTCTTGACTTCATGCTGACCGAGTTTGGAGGTGATTGAATGAATTCTCTAGGAGGAGTACATCAAATTCCACAGCATGCGTTTTTCAAACAACCCATAATAGCCGACTTCCTGTTGGGTGGAGCTAATAACTTAGAGTGCGGAAGTTGTTCGGCCCGATGAGATCTATATGTGTACCGAGTTTCATATTAATTCATGCAAGCGTGTTTGATATATGGACCAAGTTTTCAGACCCCGTTCAAGGGGGTGCTGTCGAGCCCCCCTGCCACGCCCAGGTACCAGCTTCAGTCCGGCCCTGATGGCCACAGGTTCTGACGTGTGTGCAAAATTTCAAGAGTTTTTGAGCATGTTAAGGGCCCCAAAAGTGCCCGAAAGGTTGACAAAAATAAATAAATAAATATAGCTGCGAGCAGCGATTACGGGCCCAAGCCGGTGGCACCGCAACTAAAGGCACCGGGGTGGCGGTACCGCCGGCTTTGGCCCTTCATCGCTGCTTGCAGCTATATATATATATATATAATATATAAAAATAAAAGACAGAAAATATTACTTGACTTACCTTATTCTGATTTTATGATACACTCAAAATATTCCACAACAAATCCTTTAAATTTAATGTAAAAATAAAAATGAAAGTAAGCAGTGTTGGGCTCACGTAACCCTCTCATTAGAATCAAAATGTTTCAACATTTGCGATGTATTTGGATGCTAAACTATTCTTTATTATTGGCTTTGTTCTTCACTCGTGTTCCAATATCGACGGAAAAAATCATCCTCTTCACACGCGCAAAAATGAGCTTGAAACATCACAGTGGAGCGGTGCTTACTGTGAATGTACGAATTGTACTACTGACTATTTAGAGCAGTGTAATTTTTATATGTTAGGTTAACTATTTTATTATTATATTTTATTAAGGCTATAATGAACAGGCTGCGATGTCAAGATTGCAATGCTGGAATGTGTGTGTGTGTGTGTGTTCATGTTTTTCTATCCCGGTGGGGACTTCAACCTGAATGCACACAGACTCATGGGGACTCGTGTCACAATGGGGACCTAAATAGAGGTCCCCATGGGTAAACAAGCTTATAAATCATACAGAATGAGTTTTTTTGGAAATGTAAAAATGCAGAAAGTTTTCTGGGATAGGTAGGTTTAGGGGTAGGGTTAGTGTGAGGAGATAGAATATACAGTTTGTACAGTATAAAAACCATTAAGTCTATGGAGAGTCCCCACAAAGATAGTAAACCGTGTGTGTGTGTGTGGCGTGGGCGCGATTGAACAGTGGACACATAAAAACATACTCCGTCATTTATACAGGATGACATTCAAACTGCAAAGTGTTAACTTATATTTGTGTACAGTCGCAATAAAACACAACATTGTGCTTTTGTAAAATAATTTCAAGCAATCCACCCCCCGAAAGGCGCTAATTTTAAAATGAAACTAAAATGCTCATGGCTGCACGGGCATTCATAACGGTGCGCATCCACGGCGAGGAACGAGCAGAACAGAGTGAACGTTTTTCCGTTAATTCCTACTTCCATAGGAATTCATTTGAAACGCTCGCTCAACCACTATCAATGTCAGTGCGGACGAGCATATTTTACTTTCGTTTTTAAGTTGGCGATTCAAAAGCCCCCAGCGGTGTCACACGTCGATTAACCGGTGGTAAAATATTCTCACCGTCACAAACCTAGTATATTTTTATGTAGATACAATAGGCCTACCTGATTTTGAACACAAGAGGGCAGTATAGCCCTATGTATGACTTGACTTTTATGGTACTAAATAGTACAATTACTATTTTTAAACTTATAAATAATTATTCAATTGAAAAAAAAAAGAATAAAATGGGTTTAATTGTGATATTTGTATACTTTTATATAGAAATAAATGGTTTTTAATTACATTTTTAGAAGATGAGGCTTTTAGTTTCCTTTTTGTACATTACTTTAGTCCCTCACTATAGCAAAACCGTTTGAGATGTTTAATATCCGTTCACAATTTAGCATCTTTAATGCATTTTCATCATTTTGAAAAAGTTTGGTGTGAATAAAATAAACCAGTTAGGAAGAGTAGCTAAAAACTCAGAGTCTGAAATATCCAAAAAATCCACATTCAAACCAAAATATCTGACTTCCTTTTGCTCTGAGCTAATAACTGTAAATTAGAAAGTTGTCTGGCTCGGTGAGACCAATATATATTATGATTTTTGTAACTGTTGGTAAAACTAATCCCCCCACTTTTGTCAAAAGCATGTTGAAAATGACACACTTCCTGCTGCCAGTTGGTGGCGCTATAACTTTGACTCACAATAGTTACATCCATCTGATCGGCCTCTTACCACGAACACACTGCTGAAGTTTCATCAAGATCAGTTAATGTATGCAGAAGTTATTCCACTTCGTGTTTCTCTTTTCTCGCCATAAATTCGTTTCCTCGCCACGGCCAAACCGTTCGAGATATCAAAAATCCGGCCGCAATTTAGAATCCTCAATGTCTTGACTTCATGCACACCGAGTTTGGTGGGGATTGGATGAATTCTCTAGGAGGAGTACTTCGCATTCCACAGCAAGCGTTTTCCAAACAACCCATAATAGCCGACTTCCTGTTGGGCTGGCGTAAAACTTGACGGGGGGGGAAAGTTGTTCGGCCCGATGAGATCTATATGTGTACCGAGTTTCATATTAATTCATGCAAGCGTGTTTGATCTATGGACCAAGTTTTGGGACACCGTTCAAGGGGGCGCTGTTGAGCCCCCCTGCCACGCCCGGGTACCAGCTTCAGCCCGTCCCTGATGGCAGGGGGTTCTGACTTGTGTGCAAAGTTTCAAGAGTTTTTGAGCACGTTAAGGACCCCAAAAGCCCCTGAAACCTTGATTAACAATATAAAAGCAATAGTCAAATCCCCCCCTCCCCTCACACACACAGAGACAGAGAGAGGAAGAGAAAATTCTTCAGAAAATCCACATTCAAACCAAAATATCTCTCTTCCTGTTGGTCGGAGATCGTTAATGTAAATTAGAAAGTTGTCCGTCTTGATGAGAACAATACACATACCAAGTTTTGTTGCTGTTGATAAAACTAACCCCCCCACTTATGACTAAAGGTGGCGCTACTGAGCCCCTCACCACGCCCGTTTCTGAAACTTTGCACAAGTCTACGGGCTAATAAGTGTGATGTGTCTGTCGAGTTTCATCCAATTTCAAGTATGTTAAGAGTCTCAAAAGCATCAAAAAAGAATATTAAAGTTTGAAGCGTTGCCATGGCAACAGTATTAAAGATATCAAAAATCCTTTCACAGGTCTACATCTGCCGTGTGTTTACATTATACACATAAAGTTTGAAGCAAATCGGGTAAAAATAAGAGGGTGATTTCAAAGCATTTTGAAAGGGACACACTTCCTGCTGCCAGTTGGTGGCGCTATAACTTTGACTCACAATAGTCACATCCATGTGATCGGCCTCTTACAACGAACACACTACTGAAGTTTCATCAAGATCAGTAAATGTATGCAGAAGTTATAACACACTTCCTGTGTCTATTTTCTCACCATAAATTTGTTTCCTCGCCACGGCCAAACCATTCGAGATATCAAAAATCCATCCGCAATTTATCATCCTCAATGTCTTGACTTCATGCACACCGAGTTTGGAGGCGAATGGATGAATTTCCTAGGAGGAGTACATCAAATTCCACAGCATTGGTTTTCCAAACAATCCATAATAGCCGACTTCCTGTTGGGCTGCAATAAAACTTAGAGCACGAAAGTTGTTCGGCCCGATAAGATCTATATGTGTACCGAGTTTCATATTAATTCATGCAAGCGTGTTTGGTATATGGACCAAGTTTTTAGACCGCACTCGGACCCCATTCAAGGGGGCGCTGTCGAGCCCCCCTGCCACGCCCGGGTACCATCTTCAGCCCGGCCCTAATGGCCGCAGCTTCTGACCCGTGTGCAAAGTTTCATGAGTTTTCGAGCACGTTAAAGGCCCCAAAAGCCCCCGAACCCTTGAAGAACAATAATAAATATAGCTGCGAGCAGCGATTACGGGCCCAAGCCGGTGGCACCGCAACCCCGGTGCCTTTAGTTACCTAAAGGCACCGGGGTGGCGGTACCGCCGGCTTGGGCCCTTCATCGCTGCTCGCAGCTATATATATATATATATATTATATATATATATATATATATATATATATATACATACATACATACACACACACACACACACACACACACACACACACACACACACACACACACACACACACACACACACACACACACACACACATATATATATATATATATATATATATATATATATATATACAGTATAATTCTTAAATTGAAAAAAAAAGAATAAAATGGGTTTAGTTGTGATATTTGTATACTTTTATATAGAAATAAATGGTGTATAATTACATTTTTAGAAGATGAGGCTTATAGCGTTTCCTTTTTGTACATTACTTTAATCCCTCACTATATCAAAACTGTTTGAAATATTTAATATCCGTTCACAATTTAGCATCTTTAATGTATTTTCATCGTGTTGAAAACGTTTGGTGTGAAAAAAATAAACCAGTTAGGAGGAGTAGCTAAAAACTCAGAGTCTGAAACATCCCAAAAATCCACATTCAGACCTAAATATCTGACTTCCTGTTGGTCGGAGCAAATTACTTTAAATTAGAAAGTTGTCCGGCTCGATGAGACCAATGTACGTACTGATTTTTGTTACTGTATACAACTAACCCCCCCCACTTTTGTCAAAGGCATTTTGAAAGTGACACACTTCCTGCTGCCAGTTGGTGGTGCTATAACTTTGACTCACAATAGTTACATCCATCTGATCGGCCTCTTACCACGAACACACTGGTGAAGTTTCATCAAGATCAGTTAATGTATGCAGAAGTTATACCGCTTCGTGTTTCTCTTTTCTCGCCATAAATTCGTTTCCTCGCCACGGCCAAACCGTTCGAGATATCAAAAATCCTTCCGCAATTTAGCATTCTCAATGACTTGACTTCATGCACACCGAGTTTGGTGGGGATTGGATGAATTCTCTAGGAGGAGTACTTCGCATTCCACAGCAAGCGTTTTCCAAACAACCCATAATAGCCGACTTCCTGTTGGGCTGGCGTAAAACTTGACCGGGGAAAAGTTGTTCGGCCCGATGAGATCTATAGGTGTACCGAGTTTCATATTAATTCATGCAAGCGTGTTTGATCTATGGACCAAGTTTTCAGACCCAGTTCAAGGGGGCGCTGTTGAGCCCCCCTGCCACGCCCGGGTACCAGCTTCAGCCCGGCCCTGATGCCAGGGGGTTCTGACTTGTGTGCAAAGTTTCAAGAGTTTTTGAGCACGTTAAGGACCCCAAAAGCCCCTGAAACCTTGATTAACAATATAAAAGCAATAGTCAAATCCCCCCCTCCCCTCACACACACAGAGAGACAGAGAGAGGGAGAGAAAATTCTCCAGAAAATCCACATTCAAACCAAAATATCTCTCTTCCTCTTGGTCCGAGCTAGTTACTGTAAATTAGAAAGTTGTCCGTCTTGATGAGAACAATACACATACCAAGTTTTGTTGCTGTTGATAAAACTAACCCCCCCACTTATGACTAAAGGTGGCGCTACTGAGCCCCTCACAACGCCCGTTTCTGAAACTTTGCACAAGTCTACGGGCTAATAAGTGTGATGTGTCTGTCGAGTTTCATCCAATTTCAAGTATGTTAAGAGTCTCAAAAGCATCAAAAAAGAATATTAAAGTTTAAAGCGTTGCCATGGCAACAGTATTAAAGATATCAAAAATCCTTTCACAGGTCTACATCTGCCATGTGTTTACATTATACACATAAAGTTTGAAGCAAATCGGGTAAAAATAAGAGGGTGATTTCAAAGCATTTTGAAAGGGACACACTTCCTGCTGCCAGTTGGTGGCGCTATAACTTTGACTCACAATAGTCACATCCATGTGATCGGCCTCTTACAACGAACACACTGCTGAAGTTTAATCAAGATCAGTTAATGTATGCAGAAGTTATAACACACTTCCTGTTTCCATTATTCGCCATAAATTCGTGTCCTCGCCACGGCCAAACCGTTCGAGATATCAAAAATCCGTCCGCAATTTAGCATCTTCAATGTCTTGACTTCATGCTGACTGAGTTTGGAGGCGAATGGATGAATTCCCTAGGAGGAGTACATTAAATTCCACAGCATGTGTTTCCAAACAACCCATAATAGCCGACTTCCTGTTGGGCTGGCGTAAAAAGTAAAAGTACGAAAGTTGTTTGGCCCGATGAGATCTATATGTGTATTGAGTTTCATATTATTACATGCAAGCGTGTCTGATTTATGGACCAAGTTTTTGGACCCCGTTCAAGGGGGCGCTGTTGAGCCCCCCTGCCACGCCCGGATATCAGCTTCAGCCCGGCCCTGATGGCCGCAGGTTCTGACCTGTGTGCAAAATTTCAAGAGTTTTCGAGCATGTTAAAGGCCCCAAAAGTGCCCGAAAGGTTGACAGAAAAATAAGAATAATAATAATAAATATAGCTGCGAGCAGCGATTACGGGCCCAAGCCGGTGGCACCGCAACCCCGGTGCCTTTAGTTACCTAAAGGCACCGGGGTGGCGGTACCGCCGGCTTTGGCCCTCCATCGCTGCTCGCAGCTATATATATATATATATATATATATATATATATATATATATATATATATATATATATATATATATATATATATATATACCGTTCAAAAGTTTGGGGTCAGGAAGATTTTTAATGTTTTTAGGAGAAGTCTCTTCTGCTCACCAAGGCTGCATTTATTTGATTAAAAATACAAATAAAAACAGTAATATTGTGAAATATTATTCCAATTTAAAACAGCTGTTTTCTATTTTAAAATATTTTACACTGTAATTAATTTATGTGATCAAAGCTGAGTTTTCAGCATCATTACTCCCATCTTCAGTGTCACATGATCCTTCAGAAATCATTCTAATATGATGATTGATGGTCAATAAATATTAATTATTATTTTCAATGTTGAAAACAGTTGTGTACAGATTTTTTTTCAAAATGCCTTGATAAATGTAATGTTCAAAAGAACAGCATTTATTTCAAATATAATTTTTTTTAACATTTTAAATGTCTGTACTGTAACTTTTGATCAGTTTAACTCATTCTCGATTAATAAAAGTATTGATTTATTTTATTTCTTTCCCCCAAAAATAAAATTAAAATTATTACTGACCCCAAACTTCTGAACGGTAGTGTTTAATGTTACAAAAGCTTTAGATTTCAGATAAATGCTGTTCTTTTGAACTTTCTATTCATCAAAGACTGTACACAACTGTTTTCGACATTTAAAATAATAATGAATGTTTCTTGAGCATCAATCATCATATTAGAATAATTTCTGAAGGATCATGTGACAGTGACGACTGGAGTAATGATGCTGAAAACTCAGCTTTGATCACAGGAATAAATAACAGTTTAAAATATATTAAAATAGAAAGCAGCTGTTTTAAATTGGAATACTATTTTACAATATTACTGTTTTTGTTTGTATTTTTAATCAAATAAATGCAGCCTTGGTGAGCAGAAGAAACCTCGCTTAAAAATCTTACTGACCCCAAATTTTTGAACAGTAGTGTATATATATTATATAAAAATGTAATGGATAAGACACAGATAGTTTTACTTGCCTGACCTGATTAGAACAATGAAAAAACTTAAATGAAAAAATAACTTGGGAATCTCTAAAACGAGGGCGCGATTAAACAGTGGACACATAAAAACATACTCTGTCATTTTGTTCAGAACATCATTCAAACTGCAAAGTGTTAACTTATATTTTTGTACAGTAGCAATAAAACACAACATTGTGCTTTTTTTAAATACATTCAAGCAATCCTCCCCGAAAATGAAACTAAAATGCTCACGGCTGCACAGGCATTCATAATGGTGCGCGTCCTCAGCGAGGAACGAGCAGAACAGAGTCAACGTTTTTTAGGTCATTCCTCCTTCCATAGGAAGTTATTGAAAATGCTCGCTCTGCTCCGCACCATTATCAATGTCCGTGCGGACGAACATATTTTACTTTCGTTTTTAAGTTAGCGATTAAAAAGCCCCCAGCGGTGTCACACGTCAGTTAACCGGTGGTAAAATATTCTTACCGTCACATACCTAGTATATTTTTATATAGATATAATAGGCCTACCTGATTTTGAACACAAGAGGGCAGTATAGCACTATGTTTGACTTTATTTATTTATTGTTTAGACTAAACAACCATTCTGGCAGTTTTTAAACTTAAACTTCATTCTTAAATTGAAAAAAAAATAATGAAATGAGTTAAGTTCTGATATTTGTATACTTTTATATAGTAATAAATTGTTTATAATTAAATTTTTAGAATATATGAACCTTTTAGTGTTTCCTTTTTAGACAATACTTTAATCCCTCGCCATAGCAAAACCGTTTGAGATATTTATTATCCGTTCACAATTTAGCATCATTAATATATTTTTATCATGTTGAAAAGGTTTGGTGGGAATAAAATAAACCACTTAGATAAAGGTGGCTAAAAATTCAGAGGCTGATTTTGCAAAAAAATCCACATTCAGACCAAAATATCTGACTTCCTGATGGTCAGAGCTAATGACTTTAAATTAGAAAGTTGTCCGGGTCGATGAGATCAATATATGAACTGAGTTTTTTTTACTGTAGTTAAAACTAACCCCCCCACTTTTGTCAAAAGCATGTTGAAAGTGACACACTTCCTGCTGCCAGTTAGTGGCGCTATAACTTTGAATCACAATAGCTACATACATCTGATCGGCCTCTTACCACGAACACACTGCTGAAGTTTCATCAAGATCAGTTAATGTATGCAGAAGTTATTCCACTTCGTGTTTCTCTTTTCTCGCCATAAATTCGATTCCTCGCCACGGCCAAACCGTTCGAGATATCAAAAATCCGTCCGCAATTTAGCATCCTCAAAGTCTTGACTACATGCACACCGAGTTTGGAGGGGACACGGTGAATTTTCTAGGAGGAGTATTTCACATTCCACAGCAAGTGTTTTCCAAACAACCCATAATAGCCGACTTCCTGTTGGGCTGGCGTAAAACTTGACCAGGGGAAAGTTGTTCGGCACGATGAGATCTATATGTGTACCGAGTTTCATATTAATTCATGCAAGCGTGTTTGATATATGGACCAAGTTTTAGAACCCCGTTCAAGGGGGCGCTGTTGAGCCCCCCAGCCACGCCCGGGTACCAGCTTCAGCCCGGCCCTGATGGCCGTGGGTTCTGACATGTGTGTAAAGTTTCAAGAGTTTTTGAGCACGTTAAGGACCCCAAAAGCCCCTGAAACCTTGATTAACAATATAAAAGCAATAGTCAAATCCCCCCCCCCCCCCCTCCCCTCACACACACATAGACACAGAGAGAGGGAGAGAAAATTCTTCAGAAAATCCACATTCAAACCAAAATATCTCTCTTCCTGTTGGTCGGAGATGGTTAATGTAAATTAGAAAGTTGTCCGTCTTGATGAGACCAATACACATACCAAGTTTTGTTGCTGTTGATAAAACTAACCCCCCCACTTATGACTAAAGGTGGCGCTACTGAGCCCCTCACCACGCCCGTTTCTGAAACTTTGCACATGTCTACGGGCTTATAAATGTGATGTGTCTGTCGAGTTTCATGCAATTTCAAGTATGTTAAGAGTCTCAAAAGCATCAAAAAAAAATATTAAAGTTTGAAGCGTTGCCATGGCAACATTATTAAAGATATCAAAAATCCTTTCACAGGTCTACATCTGCCGTGTGTTTACATTAAACACAAAAAGTTTGAAGCAAATTGGGTAAAAATAAGAGGGTGATTTTAAAGCATTTTGAAAGGGACACACTTCCTGCTGCCAGTTGATGGCGCTATAACTTTGACTCACAATAGTCACATCCATGTGATCGGCCTCTTACAACGAACACACTGCTGAAGTTGAATCAAGATCAGTTAATGTATGCAGAAGTTATAACACACTTCCTGTTTCCATTATTCGCCATAAATTCGTTTCCTCGCCACGGCCAAACCGTTCGAGATATTAAAAATCCGTCCGCAATTTAGCATCCTCAATGCCTTGACTTCACGCTGACCGAGTTTGGAGGCGAATGGATGAATTCTCTAGGAGGAGTACATTAAATTCCACAGCATGCGTTTCCAAACAACCCTAAATAGCCGACTTCCTGTTTGGCTGGCGTAAAACTTAGAGCACGAAAGTTGTTCGGCCCGATGAGATCTATATGTGTACCGAGTTTCATTTTATTACATGCAAGCGTGTTTGATTTATGGACACGTGTTCGGATCCCGTTCCAGGGGGCGCTGTCGAGCCCCCCTGCCACGCCCGGGTACCAGCTTCAGCCCGGCCCTGATGGCCGCGGGTTCTGACCCGTGTGCAAAGTTTCAAGAGTTTTCGAGCACGTTAAGGGCCCCAAAAGTGCCCGAAAGGTTGACAAAATAATAATAATAATAATTATAAATAATCCTACCGGAAACAATAGGGCCTTCGCCCTTTCAGGGCTTGGGCCCTAATAAATAATCCTACCGGAAACAATAGGGCCTTCGCCCTTTCAGGGCTTGGGCCCTAATAATAATAATAATAATAATAATAATAATCCTACCGAAAACAATAGGGCCTTCGCCCTTTCAGGGCTTGGGCCCTAATAATAATCCTTACGAAAACAATAGGGCCTTCGCCCTTTCAGGGCTTGGGCCCTAATAATCCTACCGAAAACAATAGGGCCTTCGCCCTTTCAGGGCTTGGGCCCTAATAAAGAATAATCCTTACGAAAACAATAGGGCCTTCGCCCTTTCAGGGCTTGGGCCCTAATAATAATAACAAATAATCCTACCGAAAACAATAGGGCCTTCGCCCTTTCAGGGCTTGGGCCCTAATAATAATAATAATAATAATAATAATAATAATAATCCTACCGAAAACAATAGGGCCTTCGCCCTTTCAGGGCTTGGGCCCTAATAATAATCCTTACGAAAACAATAGGGCCTTCGCCCTTTCAGGGCTTGGGCCCTAATAATCCTACCGAAAACAATATGGCCTTCGCCCTTTCAGGGCTTGGGCCCTAATAAAGAATAATCCTTACGAAAACAATAGGGCCTTCGCCCTTTCAGGGCTTGGGCCCTAATAATAATAACAAATAATCCTACCGAAAACAATAGGGCCTTCGCCCTTTCAGGGCTTGGGCCCTAATAATAATAATAATAATAATAATAATAATAATAATAATCCTACCGAAAACAATAGGGCCTTCGCCCTTTCAGGGCTTGGGCCCTAATAATAATCCTTACGAAAACAATAGGGCCTTCGCCCTTTCAGGGCTTGGGCCCTAATAATCCTACCGAAAACAATATGGCCTTCGCCCTTTCAGGGCTTGGGCCCTAATAAAGAATAATCCTTACGAAAACAATAGGGCCTTCGCCCTTTCAGGGCTTGGGCCCTAATAATAATAACAAATAATCCTACCGAAAACAATAGGGCCTTCGCCCTTTCAGGGCTTGGGCCCTAATAATCCTACCGAAAACAATAGGGCCTTCGCCCTTTCAGGGCTTGGGCCCTAAAAATAATCCTTACGAAAACAATAGGGCCTTCGCCCTTTCAGGGCTTGGGCCCTAATAAATAATCCTACCGGAAACAATAGGGCCTTCGCCCTTTCAGGGCTTGGGCCCTAATAATCCTTCCGGAAACAATAGGGACCTTCGCCCTTTCAGGGCTTGGGCCCTAATAATCCTACCGAAAACAATAGGGCCTTCGCCCTTTCAGGGCTTGGGCCCTAATAATCCTAACGAAAACAATAGGGCCTTCGCCCTTTCAGGGCTTGGGCCCTAAAAATAATCCTTACGAAAACAATAGGGCCTTCGCCCTTTCAGGGCTTGGGCCCTAATAAATAATCCTACCGGAAACAATAGGGCCTTCGCCCTTTCAGGGCTTGGGCCCTAATAATCCTTCCGGAAACAATAGGGACCTTCGCCCTTTCAGGGCTTGGGCCCTAATAATCCTACCGAAAACAATAGGGCCTTCGCCCTTTCAGGGCTTGGGCCCTAATAATCCTAACGAAAACAATAGGGCCTTCGCCCTTTCAGGGCTTGGGCCCTAATAAACAGAGCAATTCCAAGAGGGTCCTCACACCATCGGTGCTCGGGCCCTAAAAATACATTTTATTTATTTGGCGCCTTTCTGGACAATCAAGGTCGCCTTACAATAAGGTGCATTAGGACAAACTAAAAACTAACTAGGGTAAAAACTAGCATAAAAACAGGTTAAAATACATCAGTTAAAATCAGTACAGGAGGATAATGCAGTAGTGGTCAGACTAGTCAAGTCAAGTCATCTTCATTTATATAGCGCTTTTAACAATGTAGATTGTTTCAAAGCAGCTTTACAGAGATAAACGTATAATTTAAGGTAACAGAGAATGTTTTGGCTTTATAGCGGTTCTTTAATAAAGTTATTTTACAGCTAAAGTTAGTTTTGATTGATTCGCTTCCGTCGCAACGATCATTTGTTATTAAATTAGGGGCCGCTAAGACGACACCATTCTCTTTACACAAACT
Organism: Squalius cephalus; assembly: GCF_949319135.1. Lineage (NCBI taxonomy): Eukaryota > Metazoa > Chordata > Actinopteri > Cypriniformes > Leuciscidae > Squalius > Squalius cephalus. The sequence goes on from NC_137137.1 coordinate 26,528,346, forward strand.
TTAAACGCGATCCTTTGAGAAACGCTGATGGCGTTCACATGCGCATTAAGGTTCTATTTCTATAGTTATGTGCGTTTGAATATATGTGTGCAGCTTTGTTATTCCCTACAAACCAAGCCTAAACTAATTACTGGTGTTTCCTTATAGTTTTGATTCAGAATTGTATTTTATTTTATCAATTCGGGGTAGATACGCAAATTGAGTTTTCCCGACGACGCTTTATCTGTAGAGTGGTAAAGGGATCCTCCATAGGGAGAGACTAGTTGGCACTTCAACACTGCATTGTCATCGGGTCCAGGCGAAGGGCCTTCGTCAGATCTGAATACGGCCTGGATCCGGCAGGCTGCGGGAAGACCTCGGGATAAACAAAGACACTAAAATTAGCGTAGATGCCATTCTTCTCATGATGTAACAAGTACATTAGGATTTATGGGAAGTGTTCCCGGTTCCAGCTGACCTAATCTATGCAGCCTAACACTGAATTATAGGAGTCTATAATGTATTATGTGAATGCTATGTCAAAGAGATGTGTCTTTAATCTGGCTTTGAACTGACAGAGTGTGTCTGCTTCCCGGACAATGGTAGGAAGACTGTTCCAACGTTTTGGTGCTAAATAGGAGAAGGATCTACCGCCAGCAGTCGATATTGATATTCTAGGTATTATCAACTGGCCGGAATTTTGAGATCGCAATAGACGTGAAGGACTATAATGCGTTAAGAGCTCGCTCAAGTACTGCGGAGCTAAACCATTTAGTGCTTTGTAAGTGATCAGCAATATTTTAAAATTGATGCGATGTTTAATAGGGAGCCAGTGCAGTTTTGACAGAACCGGGCTAATATGGTCATACTTCCTGGTTCTGGTAAGAACTCGAGCTGCTGTGTTTTGAACTAGCTGTAGTTTGTTTATTAAGCGTGCTGGGCAACCACCCAGTAGAGCATTACAATAATCTATCCTTGATGTCATGAAAGCATTAACTAATTGTTCCGCATTTGTCAATGAGAGCATATGGCGTAATTTAGATATTATTTTTAAGATGGAAGAATGCGGTTTTACAGATACTAGACACGTGACTTTCAAATGAAAGATTGGTATCAAAGAGCACACCCAGGTTCGTAACCGACGACGAAGACTTAACAGAGCAGCCATCAAGTGTTAGACAGTATTCTAGGTTATTACGTGAGGAAGTTTTTTGTCCAATAATTAGAATCTCCGTTTTTTCAGAATTTAGAAGTAGGAAATTACGAGTCATCCAATTTTTTATATCAGCTATGCATTCTGTTAATTTAGTGAATTGGTAAGTTTCGTTAGGTTTTGAAGAAATATAGAGCTGAGTATCGTCGGCATAACAGTGGAGGCTAATTCCATGTTTCCTAATGATATCTCCTAATGGTAGCATGTACAGAGTGAACAGCAACGGTCCTAGTACTGAGCCTTGTGGTACGCCATACTGAACTTGTGATCGATGAGACATCTCTTCATTTACTGCTACAAATTGATAACGATCAGATAAGTATGATTTAAACCATGCTAGTGCAATTCCACTAATGCCAACATAGTTTTCTAGTCTATTTAAAAGAATGTTGTGGTCAATGGTGTCAAACGCAGCACTAAGATCGAGTAACACTAATAGAGAGATACAACCACGATCGGATGATAAGAGCAAATCATTTGTGACTCTAATGAGAGCCGTCTCAGTACTATGGTACGGTCTAAATCCTGACTGAAAATCATTTAGATCAACAAACTGATCTGATTTAGATCAGATATCATTTCTTTCAAGAAAGGAACACAGTTGTGAATATACTGCCTTTTCTAGTATCTTTGACAGAAAAGGTAGATTCGAGATCGGCCTGTAATTGACTAATTCTGTAGGATCAAGTTGCGTTTTTTTAACAAGCGGTTTAATCATAGCCAGCTTAAAGTTTTTTGGTACGTATCCTAGAGACAAAGACGAATTAATGATATTAAGAAGAGGATCTATGACCTCTGGAAGCATCTCTTTCAGTAGCGTAGTCGGTATAGGGTCTAACATACATGTTGTCGATTTAGATGATTTAACGAGTTTAGTAAATTCTTCCTCTCCTATATCAACGAATGAATCAATTTTTTCCTCAGGGAGACTACAATGCACTGCCTGATGCGATACTGTAGTAGACGGTTGCATAGTTATAATTTTGTCCCTGATATTATCAATCTTAAAAGTGAAGAAGTTCATAAAATCATTACTGCTGTGCTGCTTGGAAACATCTGTGTTTGAAGCTTTCTTTTTCATTAGTTTAGCCACTGTTTCAAATAAAAACCTAGGATTATGTTTATTTTCTTCTAATAGGGTTGAAAAATAAGCAGATCTAGCAGCTTTTAAAGCCTCTCTGTATGCAATCGAGCTCTCTTTCCATTAAATGCGAAATACCTCTAGTTTTGTTTTCTTCCAGTTGCGTTCCATTTTTCTGGCTGCTCTCTTAAGGGCCTGAGTGTGCTCGTTTGTACCACGGCGTTGGATTATTTTCTTTAATCTTCTTTAAGCGCAAAGGAGCAACTGTGTCTAAAGTGCTGGAAAAGAGAGAGTTAAAAGTTTCTGTTGCAATATCAAGTTCTTCTAAGCTATCTGGGATGCTGAGATGATGAAACTGATCAGGAAGATTATTAATAAAGCAATCTTTAGTGGCAGAAGTGATAGGTCTAACATATTTTAAACACGGAGTCGGCTTTGCAGCCTTGGCTAAATGTAATTTACACGAGACTAGATAATGATCTGAGATGTCATCGCTCTGCTGCAGAATTTCAACGGCATCAACATCTATTCCATGTGATAATATTAGATCTAGAGTATGATTACGACGATGAGTAGGTCCTGACACGTGTTGTCTAACTCCAATTGAGTTTACAATGTCTTTAAATGCCAAACCCAATGCATCTTTTTCATTATCTATGTGTATATTAAAATCACCAACAATTAGTACTTTATCTGCAGCCAATACTAACTCTGATAGAAAGTCCACAAATGCTTTGCTAAAGTCTGTATGGTGCCCTGGTGGCCTGTATACAGTAGCCAGCACAAATCTCAAACGTGATTTATCATTTATACTATATATTTTTACATTAAGCACTAACACTTCAAAAGTATTATATTTAAAACTTGATTTCTTAGTGGTTTTGAAAATATTACTATAAATTACAGCAACACCACCCCCTTTCCGTTTCAGACGAGGCTCATGTTTATAAGAGTAATCTTGCGGGGTGGACTCATTTAAAGTAATGTAATCATTTGGTTTTAGCCAGGTTTCTGTCAAACACAGCACATCTAGGTTATTATCTGAAATCATATCATTAACAATGAGTGCTTTTGAAGTAAGCGATTGAATATTCAGCAACCCAAGCTTTAGCATTTGCTCATCTGTATCATAGCTGTTTTTTATTTGTTGAACATCAATTAAATTTTTAACCTTAGATGGGTTTAAACGTTTTTTGGATTTCCAAATTCGGGGAACAGACACAGTCTCTATATGATGATAGCTAGGTGAAAGAGGCTCTATGTGATAGGATTTATCTGACCTGGGTGACGCGAGGCCGCTAGCAGACAGTCGGTTTAGCCAGTCTGTCTGCTTCCTGACCTGGTGCCCAATTTGTCATGTTTGAGCTCTAAGACTATGAGCCATATTACTAGAGAGAAGAGCAGCACCATCCCAGGAGGGATGAATACCATCTCTTTTCAACAGGTCAGGTTCGCCCCAAAAACTTTTCCAATTGTCTATGAATTCTATATTATTAAGCGGACAGCCAGCGATTCAGTGAACACAATCTACTAACTATCTCATCACTCCTGCAAACAGGAAGGGGGCCAGAGCAAATTACAGTGCTTGACATCGTACTTACGAGTTCACACACCTCTTTAATATTAATTTTGGTGATCTCCGACTGGCGGAGTCGAACATCATTAGTGCCGACATGAATAATGATCTTAGAGAATTTACGATTAGCATTAGCCAGGGCCCGGTTTCCCGATAACGCTCACTCTTAGCGCGCTAAGAAAGCTCGAAAGATATATCTTACCAAAGTTGTTTATGTTCCTAAGTGTGTTCCCCGAACCATACCTTAGGAAGCTGCTTAAGATATACCTTCTTACGTGCGCCGTTACCCGGCGCTGTCCGTGGCGATGGTGCTGAATTGTTTGATATCGATGGCTCGAGAATCAATTATTCTCTCGTGCAGGGGCTGTTTATGTGAGAAAGCGGTGATCTTTTTAAATGAAGCACTTCAGAAATAGTTGAAATTGCAATTTATTATGATTATTGGATATTATAAAAAACAATCCAAACTATAATAGCTTATAATAGCCTAGCCTACATATTTTAAAATTGTAACATATATTGCTGCCACAATAACCTTTTCAAAAATTTACGTGCCTTCTCTTTCCCATTTTTGTTCGCTGAGGTGGAGCTGCGATGAAATATTGTTCTTGTAAATACTTTCCAGCATTTCAGTAATAAAAGTTTACATCTTGCGTCCGGTGCTCGGCAGTGATCAAAAAGGATTTAAACCGTGAATTTTGAATCTCTTGTAAACTCAGAGATGTGGATTCAGACGGCAATTAAATTACCACACGACCTGTTTGTCAAAAAACAGAAGGTACTAATTTGGCCAGGGATTTTTACGCGGGTTGGGTGAGAAAAACACTGATATTATGGATTCGGACGGCACTAAAATCACCGACTTACCCCTGTAAATGTTTAAAATACCGGACGAGCCCATGAAAAACAATATTAGCGTCCGAATAGGACTTAACTGACAGTAGCCTATGCTTTCACTGGCCTTTAAAAGAGCGTTTTAATTAAATGAATAATATTGTATAATAATATAATTAAAAATCTAACAACAATCAGTGTAATGACAATTTTATTCTTTGCATGAAAACACTTGAATTAGCCTAATTTAATACTGTCTGGGTGTATTAAAACTTCAGAATTATATTCATATAGACCTGCAACAGTGATAAGGTAAAGCTACCTTACGAAAGTGTGACTTACAGAAGATATACTTAGCGAACGAACGTTTCGGGAATCGTGCCATAAGGTTAAGAGAGAGGTTAAGGAATAGGTTAAGAACTACTTAGAGATAAGAACTCTTTGGGAAACCGGGCCCAGCACTTTTAAATTTGCTTTGATGTCAGGCGCTCTGGCTCCCGGCAAACATGTGACTATGGTCGCTGGTGTCTCTATTTTCACGTTCCGTGTGATTGAATCACCAATTACTAGGGCACAATCAACAGAATTCTCAGTGGGTGTTTCACTGAGTGGGGCAAATCGATTTGTTATGGTAATCAGAACGGAAGAGTGTTTTTTTGATCCGCGACTAGAGCGATCCCTCACTGTCACCCATCTGCCCGGCTGCTCAGGCACTACTTCAGCTGGAACCGCACCATGTAAAGAGTTCACGCTAGGCGCATCCAAAATAGTATATAAAGCTCTAGCACTCTTACTATCCTCAATTAAAGTTTGGATGCGTGTCTCTAATTCTGAAATCTTCTCTGTCAGCCTAAATGACTCCTTGCATTTATCACATATAAATCCTATATTGCCAACAGAGAAGGCTATGCTAAACATGTGACATGAAGTGCAGGTGACAATAACAGGACAAGACATTACTCACCGTGTTTGTTGACTGATTCTTACTCACCTGAGCAGCTTTTAATGAACTCAAAGGCGCGGGCGCGCGAGAGAAAAATAAATAAATAAAAAAAATAGCTGAGCGCACGGGTGGCGCGTTAACAGGCTAGCAGTAGCGAATTACTAGCGTGTTGTGCTAGTAGTAACGGAAGCTAGCGATGTCTGGTTAATCTGAGATGTTGGGTAAGATGTATTTAGTATAAACAACTACAAATTGTAGTAAATGATGGTTCAAATCAAAGAAATACGAGGCTAAGACGGAGCTTACAGCACCGAAGCAAACAAACTCACAGCAGGCAGCGAGGCAGACAGGAGCAATCGATCAGCAGAGCAATCCAACCAGATCAGATTCTAAGTAGGCTTGTCTAAACAGATGAGTTTTGAGTGTGGATTTGAAGTGTGGGAGTGAGTCAGAGTTGCAGAGGTCAGGGGGGAGAGTGTTCCAGAGCTGGGGAGCAGAGCGGCTGAAGGCCCTACTCCCCATGGTGACGAGGCGGGCTGGCGGGACAATGAGATTGGAGAGAGGAGGAGGAGGAGGAGGAGCGGAGAGAGCGGGCAGGTATGGCAATATGAATGAGGTCAGTCAGGTATGGAGGGGCAAGGTTATGGATGGCTTTGAAAGTGAGGAGCAGGATTTTGTAGTGGATGCGGTGTGTGATGGGGAGCCAGTGGAGCTGTTGGAGGACTGGGGTGATTGTCTTGATGGAGGGTGTGTGAGTGATGATGCGTGCAGCAGAATTCTGAACAAGTTGGAGTTTATGGAGGGTTTTTTGAGGGAGACCAAACAGGAGGGAGTTGCAGTAGTCGATTATGCACTTGGCGAAGGGAGCAACGAAAGACATCATTTTCTCATCTTTACCTGGGATGTTCCCATGCAAATTAGAAGCAAATTAGAAGTTCCCAAGCAAATTAGAAGCACTCACTTCCTGATGGCTGGGCGTACTGCGCAGACTCAAACTGAGCTTGATGACATAGATGTGACGTGGGCAACCTGTCTGACAGTTGTAAGTCTTCTAGTAGCTGTGCCAAGAGAAATCTGAATCATTCCCTTCCAAATCTTGCGGAGACGGAGAGCGTGAGTAGGAGCTGTCCATGAGCTAGGAGCAGGAGCAACTTTATGATTCTCTATGGGCTTCTCCCTTGACTTTATCGGACTTTATGCCTCCATGTCCGCCCGATTGACTGCGAGCTTCTCCTCCTGTCTATACAGTAATTTCCAGAGAGTCGTGTGGTTATGACGCAATCATTAGCCTATTTTTACTAAAACTGCTTTTACGGGGCCATAACGTAAGATAGAAGGTAATGGAGCCTTTTATGCATTGTCGTGTTTCTTTAGAAATAAACAATGGACAAATAGAGTCTTTAACCCTCTTGGGTCGGCAAACGCGCTCGCGCGTTTTGCTGGATTTTCTTCACATTGTAGCAAAATAAACTTAAATTACTCCGTCATTTATGGTCATACAGAAAAAAGAAATCTAAAAAAAGAATCTGTGATATTTCTACTTTTGTATGTGTCCACTTACAATCAAATCAAAACATTGTGCTTTTGTAAAATAAAGAAAATAAACAGGGTGTGCTTTCTGCCTCCCCGTCGCGGTGAACTTTTTTTTCTTGAGCATGTCTATAAACTGAAACAAAACTCAGCGAATACTTGTCACACATTTATGAGCCATATACCTTTATAAACATTTAAGTGTGTACTTTTAAATGATCGGATTCAAACTGAAAACAAATATTCTCTGTTTAAGTAATTTGTTTAAAACCAACAAGATGTCCAGTATCTCAAACGCTTGCTCATTATTTTTAATTCGACCACGCCCACGCGCGCAAAAGAGATTCACATGCAAATCTCCACATGGAACGCAAACGCGCTCATTACCTCAAAAACAAAGCACCAAAAAACTTCAAGTCTCTGCTTTTCGTCGAGTTTGAAAGACGCGCCGTGAGCTTACATTGGATTTACCTCAGAAGAAGAACGCGATTTGAAGACAAGAAAGATGTAAGGTAAGAAATTCTTACTTATTAGTTTGTTATTGTTGCATAAACTTCACATTGCAGTTGAACTGTTGCTAGATATATGGTGAATATTATAATATTTAGACCCGTGTTTACTGTTACTGTGTTTGTGGATATCTGCTCAAACATAGATATGTATAATATGGTAACCATAATGTTTCATATTTTGGAGCATGCTGTGCGTTTGAATGTATCATATTTTGGAGCGCGATCGCGTTTGAAAAGCAAAACGCACCAAACATTAGGCTTCATGTTTTTACTATTATCTCAATTCATATCATCATAACGAATGGAAACATTTGAAGTAACATATGATAATCAATATATTTTTCTCTAGCGTAGTTGTTACTGAAATCTTTTGGAAGATTTATAGGCTGCTTTAGGTTATTGTTATTATTATTTTATGCAGCACTGCGCATAGCCTATGCCTACAAGGCACAACAAACCTGGTGTTCATTATATTATATATTGTTGGAAACATTTGTGTGTGTGTGTGTATTCTGTGAATTTTAAAAAGCAATTTTAACCAGAAAAATTAAAAATGTATTCCCAAAATCGTGCAGGCCTACAGTTTCTCTTGATATCAGTATGTTCACTTTTTTTCTTTTCTTTCAGGGCCCAGATGCTGCACTGAGTCCTGCTGACTTCAACATTCACATGAGTCTCTGTATATAACATGGTAAAGTGAAAATCAAACACCTTGGAAATGAAAGGTATGTACAATGTTTTTAGGAATGGCACAAAGGTCTCTGTCTTTGGATCATTGTTTTCAATAATGTGCTTTTTTGTCATTTGTTGTGTATTTTTGGATTATGTTGTGTTGTAAATAAATCCAAACAATTAAAAAGCCATTCTTTTTTAAATCTCCTCATTCTTTGTGCAAGGTTGCTCAGAATGACAGGGCCTGATAGCTCCTAATAGAGCCATTAGGGAGGGTCTTTGTCTTTCTCAGGTGTGAAAAGCCATATATATTAATGATGTGATCACACCTCCCGCATAAAGCTTTCTCACACAAAACATGTCTTACAAATTTTAAATCAATATATTGTCTTATCTGAATGAGCAGTCAGGGTGATTTTCACATAGTTTTGGAGCAAATATTCTAGGCTACGTGATACAATTTTCAAAAGTCTTGTGAAGAAATAATCAGTATGGGTTTCATGGCCTTATTTCAGTGACAATTTTTTTTTGTATTTTCACAAACCACGCATAAATGTCATTATCTCAAAACTACAAACTTTTACATACATGCTGCTGATATATTATTGTAGCAGAGTTTGTGCTGAATACAGTGTAATCAGACTTTAGCCATGAAAATGTCACAAGTAACAGAAATAAGCATGAAAAATGTCAGAGCATGTCAGAACACCTCCAGGGCCAGAAAACACCTCAGACCCCAGAGGGTTAAATGCCTCTGATGTAAAGTTATTCGCTGTTAAAGTGATGCCAAAATGAATGGGAGTCAATGGGATGCTAACAGCAGGTGATGGCTTGTTAGCTAATGGCGGCCCCTGGGGATGGTACGCTTTCCAGATGCTGGATTACCCCCCTGGTCATCACTAGTACTGCTCTTCTTCTACTCCACTTTCCTCACTTTTTAAGCTTCACTATCACCACCTAGTGATAAGGCATACGGATCGTATAACATGGATAGATCGATAGACAGGTTTAGAGCAGGGGGGCAGTGTTCCAGAAAACATTGAAGCTTCCCCAGGCGCCGCCATTGATTAGTGGACCCCCACCTGCTGTTAGCATTCCATTGACTCCCATTCATTTTGGCGTCACTTTGACAGCGAATAACTTTACATCTGAGGCGTTTAAAGACTCCATTTGTCCATTATTTATTTCTAAAAAAACACGAAAATGTATAAAAGGCTCCATTACCTTATCTTACGTTATGGCCCTGTAGATGCGTTTTTGGTAAAAATAGGCTAACGATTGCGTCATAACCACAAGACTCTCTGTCGCACAGTAGAGAAATTACCGTATGGACAGGAGGAGAAGCTCGCGGGCAATCGGGTGGATGTGGAGGCAAAATGACAAAGTAATTAATCAGAATACTTAGCAAAAGTTGCTCCTGCTCCTAGCTCATGGACACCTCCTACTCACACTCTCCGTCTCTGCAAGTTTCGGAAGGGAATGATTCAGATTTCTCTTGGCACAGTTACTAGAAGACAGACGGGTTGCTCACGTCACATCTATGTCGTCAAGCTCAGTTTGAGTCTGCGCAGTACGGTCAGCCATTGTTGTGGCAAATTCAAAGTTCTTTTCGGTTCAGGTCTCAAAGAAGTTTCTCAGAGTCGAGGTTCCAGGTCAGAAGAATTTACTTTATTGTACAAACAATAAAGGAGAAGCCAGTTGGTCATTCTGAAGTTACAATATCCAGCACTCATTTTTTTATACCTTTTTCATATCATCAAGTCTCCAATGGGTACCCCCAAACCTATCTCTTCCCCTCTGTCACGCCTGGTGACCTTGGCACAGTTAAACATGTCTTCTCAATTGGTCAAACCTCACACAATGGTGCTCTGTTTCATACTGTATTTTGACACTTTGCATGTCTGGGTATTTTTCCATTTTCTCATCTTTTTCAGACCTATTTTTTCATGCTTGTCATTTTTATTACATCATACTTAGACATGAATCAAGGAAAATTCTCCAACACCTTCAGGAAGTGAGAGCTTCTAATTGACTTAACTTTTCTCCGTTGAAACCTATGGGGTCGCTGTGTCCCATGGACGTCGTTAGGCCTATTTTAGGGGGGCTGAAGCTACCCCAAAATGTTCCTAAGCCCCCCTAAATGATAATAAGAACAACAATAACAATTCGATTTATCAATAACCGTATCTTCATTCATATTTAGACACAACAAATGATATATATCCAGCTACAAAAAATAGCCGAAAAGTCGGAAGTTGGACCTGCCAACTCTCACCCATTCACCGTGAGACACACGCAATTGACACTTTTCACACGCTCTCACGCCACACATCCATTTTCTCACGCACAGAAAAATCGCAAAGCAAAGAGGACACGGAGACCGACAGACTAGACAGAGCAGGTTACTTTATGATATAAAAGAATCTCAACTCTCAGATGCTGTCAATTTTATTCAAACAATAAATACCGTTTTGGCGCTTGTAAATGTGATGTGACGGATCCCTAGCGCACGTGAACCGATCATCTCTAGTAGCTAATAGTAAAAAAACACGAACACTGTTGAAAGATACAGTAGTAGGCTACAACTTACCGAAATGTATATTCCTCATACATAATTTCGATCAATCAGTGTTTTTTATCAGCGTGAAGAGCTCAATAACATAGCTGGAGAACAATTATGTCACATTTACCTCAGGAAAGCCATTTAATGAACATAATATAGGCTAGCACGTAGTTGGCAAGAAAAAAAGAGCTATAGAGAGTATTTTGCTAAATATGTGTTCTATATTACATATTTATTATATTTTTACTTATATCATTAAATAAAGTTGTTGTTATTATAATAAAAAAACACATTATATTTAATTTGAGTTATTTTTAACCTTAAATAATTCTACCAGCTGATAGGGCTGTCTGTATGTTTACAGCATTGGGTGAGTTTTTATCTTGAGAAAAAATAACGCCTATGTACCTAATATGTATCCAAATGAGTCAATATTAAATCAAATTACAATAATTGAATTGAACTGAAATAATAAAAAAGCGTAGCTTACCAGAAATTGTACCATGCACCATAAAATGTACATATTATTTTACACTTATGCTATAAAGCCTGAAATGGGCACTTTTTGTGACAGCAACCCTATCATTTTTGATCAAAGATATGGCTTAATTTCAGAATTTGAACTAAAATCAGTATTCTTATGATTACTCTGAACATTTCTGACTAAGTTCAACAAACATTAAATTACTTATTCATAAACTTAAAAAAATAATATATATATATATATATATATATATATATATATATATATATATATATATATATATATATATATATATATATATATATATATATATATATATATATATGTGTGACAGGGTTGAAGATGGTAACGGGGTTGAAGAGACAAATACAGCTAAACATATACATAGTTGTTTTTTACTCAAATGCACTGTAAGATTTTCTATAAACGCAAGTTACAAATACCCTGGGGGCTAAGCGCACCCTGTCTTCCAAACCTAGTGACGTCCCTGCTGTGTCCAGTTTATATACTGTCTATGGTTTAGAGTTAGGGGCAGGCCGGCGCCACAAGGGGTCAAAAGGGGGCATTGCCTCCTCATATCTGATTTGTGTCCCCTCAGTTTCATTTTTGTATTCATGGTTACAAATAAAATGTTTAACCTTTTGAGTGGTACGGTCCCATATGGGATTTAGAATGTTCAGAGACGTGACATAACTGCCAGATTCAAACTGTGCTTTCGCGTGTTGGTTGGTGCTGAGCCAGAGACGGACAAGCTCATGCTCAGCCCTGTCATACTTCACAACTATGCAGTGTTTTCAACCTCATAATATTTATTTTAGGTTTCAGACATTTAAATACACATAAGCACTAGTAAATCAATACATTTGAAGTTTGTAAAATCCACACACTGATGTCTTTGGAAGCAGCAATAACAATCTATTGAAATATAATTAGCCAACGTGTTTTATTCATACACTGATCTATATAATGACATTCTATATAGATCAGTGTATTCATATTAGATAAACACAGTGGAAGTAACTATAAAGTTTACTCCATTGTTATAAAGGTTTATAATTGACCAAACACACTCACTTATACATTTTTGAGAATCGAAATATCAGACAGTTGATGACATGGTAAGCAAGTTTGTGAATATTTTGAATAAAAAATGAAATAAAAGCGATATATCTGTCATACAGTGTTATTGTGGCTGCGATGTGTCACGTCACGTGACAAATATGACATGTCGCCATGGAAACATTAAGGGGGAACGTTCTAAAATATCGGGTGCCTTGAAAAAAAACTTACACTCGGGAGTCAGTTAGAATATTTTAAAGTTAAGCGTGAAAAAAGGGTTTATATATGCATAATAAATTGCACTGGCTTATCTTTTGTCGACTGTGTGTGTTCTTATTTCACATGAAAAATACAGTCAGTAAAATTTAAAGGGGCGTGGTTTTATCCGACCCCGCGCCATTCGGTGTCCGCTGAGCAAATATCCATTGTGAATAGGGTTGGGTATCGTTTGGGTTTTCTTCGATACCGGTGCCAAATCGAAACGGTACCGGTGCCTGAACCGATACTTAAAAAAAAAAAATAATAATAATAATAATAATTAAGAGCCTCAAAACGATGGTGAATGACATTTAAAGAACGAAAAATAATTATGAATTATAATAAAATAAAATAATAAATTCTTAAAATCAAACAATATTTTCAAGTATAATATTTTAAGTATACTTAAATATATTTAAATAAGTAGCCTAAATAGAAAATGCAACAAATTCACAATAAAACCTAAGACACCTAACCCAACTACAATAGTTTAACACTAAATAACACTAAAAAAAACAGTTACAGTACTAATAACAGCTAAGTAGTGAATATTATTGGTTTGCTACAAACCAGCTTTACATTTCAGCATTTCTTTTGTAAAAATATGCTTTATTCAGCCTTCTCTGGCAAAATACGACACCTCTCCTGACTTATTGTATGTCCTGCACAAGGTGAGCGTTATTTTAGAACGCATCACCTTAAATGCCGTGACGCGAAACCCCTCGTGGAAGAAGAATGCAGTCAGGTTTACAACTGTGACAAGGAGCGCTCATCGGGATTAGATGTATGCCGGTCTGTTGTAGGGACATCAACTTTCACACTAAACATGACGTGGAACAAAACAAACTTTGATTGCCTGCTTGTGTATTTTACAAACTATGAATGTATTGTTTTGTTAGTACTTATGTGTATTTAAATGTCTGAAACCTAAAATAAACTTTATGTGGTTGAAAACACTGAAGAGTATTGATATATGACACCGCTGAGCGCGTCTGTCTCTGGCTCAGCGCTAGCCAACGCAGATTTGAATTTAGAAGTTGATGATCACGTGATCTGAACGTTCTTATCACAGTGTAAACGATCGTACACATTGCTAACTAGCGATCACATACTGATTATGCTTCTTACATCCGTTTCGGAGAACCAGATGGCAAATATTTCAACCGACAGCTGACGAGCTGAGGCATTTAAGTGGCACCGAAATGAGGCACCGAAATCTGCGTTTTGATTCGGTCCGGTTACATACCGTTACCTGGGTACCGGTTCCATATCGGAACCGGGTTTCGGTACCCAATCCTAATTGTGAACTTGTGATATTATCAGCAATTCAGTTTCAGATAAAATGTGAATTATCATTAATAATCAACAATGGACATAAGAAAGTATATGCAGCGTATTTCAGACCATAAGGAGGACACTGAAAGTGTGATTGAGAGTAAGCCTGACGAAGATGGCAGCCATCATGGCAGCACGAGCGTCGACCTGGACAGCCAGGCCCAAGCGGCAGCCCTGTCTGAACCCCAACTTCCTCCGCTGCCTAATGACCTCGGAACAGAGAGCCCAGTCCAGGTCTTCCTCCGCTGCCTAATGACCTCGGAACAGAGAGCCCAGTCCAGGTCTTCCTGCAATCATACCCAGGTCGTATGTTCAATGGCAGGAAACGTTCATTCTGCAGTGGTTGGTTTAAAGGAAGGGAATGGGTAGAATATTCACGTTCCACCGATTCAGCCTTTTGTTTTCCATGTAGAAAGTTCAGTTTGGGCCCTAATGCTGACAAGGCCTTCACGCTAAGTGGCTAGAGACATGCAATGGATTCTTCAAAGAGATTTTCCAGGCATGCATACTGTATGCAAAAGAGTACTTAAAATGCATGGCGCTGTGGAAGGAAAAGGAATCAAAAGATTCTACAGGATAAATTGAACAGAGAAGTGCCATACATTCACTGTTTCAACCATCAGTTACATTTGGTGGTGGTGCGTGCAATGTCATTAGAGAATGTACTTGAGCATTTTTTTTGTGTGCAACAACCTGTATAAATTTGTGAAGAAACCAACAGTAGCTCCCCAATACGATGGCGAAATGTTGAAAAGATTTCTCGATCAAAGGTAGACAGGTCACCTGGCAACAGCGTCTGTCATAGTAAGAAGCTATGACAACATTGTGAATTTTTTTTGTCTCACATAGGTTTGCGATGCGCAAAGCAGAGCGTACAGCACAGACATAAAGCTGGAGGCTGTAGGCTTGGTGAAGTCGGTATCTGAAGTGGATTTTAAGTTCATTGCTTTGATGGTACACAAGATCCTCCTTCTCGTAGATCCCGCAAACAAGATACTTCAGGCCAAAGAAACCGATCTGTACACTGGCCTAAAACTTGTGCATTAATGTAAATGCATTAAGAATCTCCGGTGTGACAGTGAGTTTGAAGCATTGTGGGCACAATGCAATGACGGGCAACAAGCGAATTCTTCCAAACGGCGAAGATACGTGACCAAGGGTCTCGCAGTTTGTAGTGGAAAGTTCCTTTGGACAAAGTGATGAAGCAGATGAAACTGAATGCAAAAGACTTTTCTTCAGTAATTTGATACTGTCATTGGAGAAATGTCACAGCCAATTGGTTAAAGCACTGTGTGCTCTCGATCCTGGAAGCAATGACTTTCTGGACAGTTCAACGGTTAAACCACTCTTGGACCTAACCAAAACAGAAATTGTGGATTCTGAAGTCACTGTCGCTCGACAGTTTATATGGACTGAAACCTGCTCTTTCTAACGGGGAAATGGACCACTCTGGATGTACTGCAAAAGTTTTCTGGGGCTCTAGCTGCAATGCCAACGGTTTACTTTGCACTCAGACATGGAATAACTTTTGGGGCATCCACTGCCACCTGTGAAAACTCTTTTTCCACCTTCACTAATGTGTTCACTCCGCACAGACGGAGCGTGTCACACCAGAGGAAAGCGCAACTTATCCAATTGGCATTTGAAAGTGATCTAACTGCAAAATTCAAAGAGAAAGAATGGGATGACAGTTTACTAGGGAGATTCAGTGCCAAATCAAGGAGACTGCAGCTCTTCTATAAAGGTAGGACATGATCTATCATCATTACACCATTTAAACTCAGTTTCTGGTTACCTGTGCAGTTACATATGGAGTGCTTTAGGAAGCGCTGCATTTAGAAATCTGTCGTTCCAAAGTGAGATCTCAGTGTGTATTATTCATTGATGGTATAAAGTTAAGCCCCCTTAACAATTTTACATACCCCCTCAGTCATTTCCTCCTGCAGCCAGGCCTGGTTGGGGGCGTAGGTTTTTAGCTATAATTACCATGAGTGTGTATTAATTGGATAGTACGATTTATTTCATGTTTTACAACTAGGCCTAGCTGTCATTTCATACTTCATAAGATTCGAAAGCAATATAAGCTAGTCTTGCAAACATTTCATGCATAAAACACAACTTTTCGGGGGTGCTTAATAAACTGGTAAACTTTATATCCATAAAACAACTATGAACTGTAATAAAGTGCGTGGTCTCCCTTTCATTACTGCCGTGACTAGTATCACTCTGGAGACTAAGCTGGATCACGAACATTTGGTACTGATCCATCCTTGGCTTGAGTAACAACTTTTTAACATGGCCTGTGTTTTGTATTGTGCCTTTGTGTTGACCCTTGTGATACTGCTTTGGTTTAATGGGGATTAAATTGAAAGGAGAGGGTGGATATTCATCATTGTAGGCTGATTGTTCACACACTGCCAACACACATTTATGTCCAAATGTCCAACACCATGTAAAAGTGGATTTTGCATAATAGGTGCACTTTAACATCTGACAGGTGCAGACTCACATAGACTCATTGCAGACAAGCAAATTGTCCAGATGAAATTCTTCCAGATGAAAACATGCGCATCAAATAGACGTCTCTGCGATGTATGTGTGCAATCTGGGTATTAATTTGAGCATGTGATCAGCGCATATTTGTTTACCATGATGTTGATGTTAAAATTACTGACTTATATTGATAATGAAGTGTTAAGTTCTTTCCGATTTTCCAACTGTCACATTTTAAATGTAAAATCAGGAAACGCGAATATAAACTGAATTTGGGGTCATGTTTCAAACGCATTGATCAATATGCTAGCGTAGACTCTTAGACTTCAGTGAAATGAGTGCGGGTACTTCTCAACATTCTGAGCTGGTGTGCAAGTCTCATTGACAATAAACGCAAGCTCCTGTGACTTTCTCACGCCACGTAAAACGTAAACGTCAGTAGTTGTTATATGAAACGTGCTGAAAGTCACTGCAGAAAAAAAGGTTGTGTTGTTGGAAAGTTTCGGACAAACGGAATACAATGGAGACATGTTTTGAAACCAGCTGAGACGACAGCACAGAATAAAGCCACGCATACCATCCTCCTACATTTCTGCCACTGCCTCATAAGATGCAGTAGCCCAACACGGCGGCTATACATGATTGGTGATGTTGTAAATAAGACAAAATATGTATTGTAAACCCCTCCATGTTGTTGTTTTTGGCATTTACTTACCAATGCAACAATACACAATGTCGACAGTTAATAATTTTAAATCCGATTTCAGTCGGATACACAATTGTATTTGTACTGACAGTGAGCGTAGCCTTATGCCATTCATTCCCTGTATAAAAGGCATGTCCGAACACCTCTTGCATTTTGTTTGGTCACACCACAAAGTGTCACTGTGGCCTCAAAGCTTTGCCCTTGTCTACACCAGCACTCTGAGCTTGATTGAGAAGTCTGAGGTAAAACATAAAATAAATAAAAAATTGTGGTCTCACATTTTGAAAATCCAATAAGATTTAAAAAATATTTTAGTATGGTCCAAGCCTTTAGTTTGGAACCACTCTACGATTCAAAAATGCATTTTGCTGTGTAATAGTGCTTGAACAGCTGGATCAGGCAAATGGAAATGGAGAATGAGAAAATAATTGGAGAATGGAGTTATTATTATTATTATTATTATTATTATTATTATTATTAATATTAATATTATTATTATTTATTAGTTTGATTAGGGTTATTTTAATGAGATCTAAAGTTTGATACAGTAACAAGTCACAGACAAACTAGCTAGAAAACCATTTAATCGGCTACATAATGTTAAAATTTGTCAGCCAAAAGGGCCATAAGTGTAAAAAAAAAAAAAAAGTACTTTAAAGTCAAGTTTCTCTGATAATAAAGTACTCTTGTGGGGTGCTTTTGAAGGATGAATAGTAGTGGACCAGCATACCCGTTAGCCTCTCTGTACGTCGGTGACCTTCATCCTGACGTCACTGAGGCCATGCTGTACCAGAAGTTTTCTCCTGCTGGTCAGATCATGTCCATTCGTGTGTGCCGTGATGTCATTACACGGAGATCCCTTGGATATGCTTACATCAACTTCCAGCAGCCTGCTGATGGTGAGGACACTCTTAGGGTTTTGAATTCCTTTACACCATTCAGAATTGAATTAAGAATGCTTTTTAATTGCAATTTTGTTCTGGAATTTACCAAGCAAGAACTCTGATTTGAATTAAGTAGAATTCAAGTGGAATGAAAAGTATACTTTTTAATAATAATTAATTACCTAAACTCTAATTACTGCATTTTAAATGATCGGAGCACTTCTATAAATGGTGAATCTCACTCCCCCCTTCCCCCTATATTTAAGCGGAATGTGCCCTTGACACAATGAACTATGAAGTCATCAAGGGTCGTCCAATCAGGATCATGTGGTCACAGCGAGATCCAGGTCTGAGAAAGTCTGGTGTGGGAAACATCTTCATCAAGAACATGGATGAGTCTATTGATAACAAGGCTCTCTATGACACCTTTTCTGCTTTTGGTAACATCTTGTCATGTAAGGTACATCCTTTTTCATCACTGTGTTTTTTAATTTCTTAAAGGCATTTTTATATGAAAGATGACTGAAATTAATCAAAAAGGAAGTATCATCATTGCAACTAATGCACCAAATTTTCCCCACTGTAAAGACTCATTCACACCAAAAACGAAAACCATAAAGATAACTATAAATATATTGGCATCCACACCAGCGGATGATAACTTTTGTTTATTATAAGCATGTGCTGCAGTTTTGTCATCTGCTGCTTTTAGATTCTAAAGTAGTATGGATCTTGATTAGCTGTTGATGTTTTTAACGCTTATCAACTGGGGGGGAAAAAATAGTTCTGAAAGTGATTCCAAAGATATTGTTTCACTGTGCCGTTATCTATATAGTTGTGGTGTGGACTTTGCTATTCTTTTACATTTAGAGTGATTTTTAGCACTATGTCTTTATTATTATTATTGTTCTAGTTGTTGTCCTTGGTGTGAACGGGTATTAACGTTTTAGCCTATTTTTCATTCTAGGTGGTTTGTGATGAGAACGGCTCAAAGGGTTATGGGTTTGTGCACTTTGAGACCCAAGAAGCTGCCAACAGAGCCATTGACACAATGAACGGCATGCTTCTGAATGATCGCAAAGTGTAAGTGTTGTCAATGGGCTTTGTGGTACAACATTCCTTTACACCAGTGGTTTTCAACTAGGGGGTCGTAGGATGACTTAGAAGTATAACCCCAATTCCAGAAAAGTTATGACATTTTGTAAAATGCATTAAAATCAAGAATCTGTGATATGTTAATTCTATTGAACCTTTATTTAACTGAAAAAAGTACAAAGAAATAAAGATCAATGTTTTCACTGGTCAAATTAATTAAAATTTGTAAATATAAACAGATTTTGGTGGCTGCAACACACTCTAAAAAAAGTTGGGACAGAGGCTAAATAAAAGTGAAAAGATTTTAAAATATCCAAG
This sequence comes from Squalius cephalus, assembly GCF_949319135.1. NCBI lineage: Eukaryota > Metazoa > Chordata > Actinopteri > Cypriniformes > Leuciscidae > Squalius > Squalius cephalus. The sequence goes on from NC_137137.1 coordinate 26,547,881, forward strand.
TTAAACTGTTTTAAAACCGTCCACAATAAGCAGGTGAATTGGTAATAGGTGAGGGTATCATGATTGGGTATAAAAGGAACATCCACCAAAGGCTCAGTAAAGACTGAGGAATATTATATATATGGTAGACGGTGAAAGACCTAAATTCCTTGCAATCTTGCATTAAGAAATGTGATTTTTGAATTTGGATAATTCTCATGAAATTTGGCACAAAGAGGTGAGCCATGACCCATGTTTGCTTGCTTGCAAGCAATTTCACATTTCTTAATGCAAGATTACAAGGAATTTAGGTCTTTCACCATTTACCATATATAATATTGTGAAAAGATCCAGGGAATCCAGAAAAAAACTCTGTTGAATGTGCGTGACCTTCAAGCCCTCAGAAGGCATTGCATGAAAAACAGTCATGCTACTGTGTTAAAATAGCCACGTTCAGGAGTAATTTGTAAACACATTGTCACGTAACACGGTCTGCCGCTGCATCAAAAAATGCACCTTGAATCTGTTACACAAGAAGAAAGCTATACATCAATTAAAATCAGAGATGCCACCGAGTACTCTGTGCCCGAGCTCATCTCAGATGGTCCAAAAGACAGTGGAAATGTGTGCTGTGGTCAGATGAGTCCATATTTCAGCTTGTTTTGGGGAAAAACGGATATCGAGTTCTTAGTCGAAAGTCGAAAGGGACCATCTAGACTTTCATCAGCAACAGGTGCAAAAGCAAACATCAGTCATGGAATAGAGGTGCATAAGTGCAAACGGCATGGGTGACATGCATATGTGTGAAGGTACCATTGAGGTGGAGGCGTATATTGGGATTAGAGACATACTGCAATCCAGATGACATCTTTCATGGGAAGCAAGACAATACCAGACCTCATTCTGCACGTGCTACAGAGTGGTTTCTTATACACTACACTATAGAAGAGATGTGCTTGACTGGCTTGCCTGCAGTCCAGAGTTGTCTCTTATTGAAAATGTATGGCACATCATGAAAAGGAGAATCAGACAATGATGACCACAGACTGTTGAGCTGCTGTCTTGTATCAGGTGAGATCGGGCAAAAATTACACTTGCAAAACTGCAACAATTAGTATCCTCAATTGCTAAATGACTAAGTGCAATTAAAATGAAAGGTGATGTGGTAAACATGCCTCGGTCCCAACTTTTTTGGAGTGTGTTGGAGCCATCAAAATACAAGTTGATCAATGAAAACATCGAAAACCTTTTTTATTAAATAAAGGTTAAAGAAATAACAAATCACAGATTCTTGATTTAATAGCATTTTACAATATTCTTTCATTTGTTTTAATTCAATAAAAGACAGCTCGATCATGCAGGTTTGCACTGCACAACATCAGGAAGATCAGGCCTTTCCTAACTGAGCATTCAACACAACTTCTTGTCCAGGCCCTGGTCATATCCAGGCTTGATTACTGCAATGCTCTTCTGGCTGGACTTCCATCATGTGCAACTAAACCTCTACAAATGATTCAGAATGCTACAGCTCATCTTGTCTTTAATGAGCCAAAAAGGGCCCACGTCACTCCTCTGTTCATCTCTCTGCACTGGCTACCACTCGCTGCTCGCATCAAGTTCAAGGCATTGATGCTTGCTTGCAGATCTATCACAGGGTCAGCTCCCTCCTACTTTCACTCACTCCTACGAGTCTACATCCCTACCAGAAATCTACGATCGGTCAGTGAGCGACAGCTCGTGGTTCCATCACAGAGAGCCACAAAATCACTTTCCAGAACATTCTCATTCACGGTTCCATGCTGGTGGAATGCTCTCCCCACCCTCATTTGGAATGCAGAATCCCTGAAAACTCATCTCTTCCGTGAGCACTTAACCTCATCATTTTTTTTATTTTTTATTCCTTTCATATAATCCTCCCTTATCGGTCTTATGCTACTCTGAACAATGCCTGAACTTTGTATTTTTGAAACTTAGTCCTAAATTGTAAGTGGCTTTGGACAAAAGCGTCTGCTAAATGTAAATGTAAAAGGTTAGATTTTTTATATATATATATATATATATAGAGTTCAGATTGTCGTGGATATTTTCCCTAAACCTAACTACCTGGCTCTATTTATTGGGTCTCGTCCCCGACGTCCCCACTCTATAGATCACCTGTAACTGACTACCTGGCTCTATCTATTGGGTCTCGTTCCTGACGTCCCCACTCTATAGATCACCAGCTTTTTGGTTCTTTCTATTTATTGGGTCTCGTTCCTGACGTCCCCACTCTATAGATCACCTGTACTAACTTGTTTTCTCTAAACTAACTTACTTCCTAAACTAGCTTCCTGCGCAGGAATAAATCATAAACAGACCCGCAATTGTCCTTTAAATGCTTTAATCACGGCCAGGAGATCTTCCCGAGCAGTTCTCAGGGAATCTCTCCCAAGAAGCAAGGCCGGAGGATCTCAGACAAATTCCATTGAGAATCCCACCGTAAAACACAGATACAACAGTTTTTATAGAATCAAGAAAACAAATAAGATTAACATGTCACCTTCAATATGATTGGTTCAATTGGTTCAAAGCCCCAACCTTTTCCCTCTGTCACTGGCATAAGCAAACTCTGATTACTTATCACAAGGTTTTTGCGAACCAGTCATGTCTAGTTTCAGTTCCCCTTTCTGTATTTATACACATACAGTCAGTCACAAGTTTTTCCCCAAAGAGTTTGGACACATTAAAAGCATATGAATGTTATTCCTGCAAGAAAAACAAATGTTAGTTGATTAATTAAAGTTGATTAATTAAAATTCATTCACATTCCCCTCTCTGGTCGTAATCAAACACGGCCAAATAAAATATATCTGGATTTTTAATTACTCTAATGAATTATTCCATACCTGCATGATTTACCTGCAAACTAATTTACCTTCACCAAATCATCCCATTATAAGTCAGTGACTTTAATACCACCTGATACCTCTAATCATACCATGTTCCATCTTTTACTTTATAATACCTGTCAAATATTCCTTCAATCAGCATCCTAAGTTGTAATAAAAATACCACCTGTTTACAATGTTACCACATACACATACCATCTTCTCCATCTCCGTTATCTTCTTCCCAACATTCTATCTTCAAGCGATCTAATTCCATTTTCAATAAAAACTTAACATACCATAGTACATTGCCTTTATAACTTTAGTAGACCTGGAGTCAAGTTTAATTATCATCTTTCTCTGGATTTTGAATTGCATCGATCTATTAGGCCTTTAACAGGCTGATACTGCTGATTAACCATTTTTCTTAACCTTATTTTGTTAGCTTTTAATTCAAGCAGGCGATTGTTTTACTTAGTAAGATCTATTTAAGGATCTGTGTAATAAAATCTAACCAAAAAATAAATTCTTCTAGAATTTTTCATTTTTATCCTTAACACAAATATCAATAATTGTATTATCTTGTTTCAAACAATGTCATTATTTTAAAATTAACTCTGTTTCACCCAGCTCTTGCCATGAGAATAGCCTTAGCTGCTGATGTGCCATTTAATCATTAATTACCTATCCTAAAATCCTATTTTTTTCCAGAATTAACTGATGGACATAACATGTCCTGCCTCTATTTGTTGGCAATGCGGAATAGTTCATAATGGATCCATTGATCCAGATCATTAAATCTGTAACTTCATTCTGAATTAAGAAAGCTTTTTAGAATTTTGCTTTATGAGCAAATATTCTATTTCACTGAAATGTCTTAACTGTTTAGATTCATTTTAGTTTAAATTTGACATGTTTGAGTTACATTTCTCTTGGTCTTGGTTTTAACTTTGTGCCCCCTACATAATAATTTTAACACGTTGAAGACCTTCCTCAACAAAACAAGTCCATATTTCATTTCTGGAAGCCGGGCTAAATAAGCAAGCACTGTTACTGTAATCCTAGATAGACTAGACCCGCAGTCAGTATAGTTTGATTGAACCAAATAAAACATCAATAAACATCACACAAAACTAATTATTATGCTAAGCTTAAACCATTAGTTGGTCCACATCTTCCTCCAGATGTGTTGATCATCTTGTTGCCCCATGGACGTTCCATCTTCACCAGGGTGATTCTTTGCGAACCCACGTTGGCAAGGGAGGTACGTTAAACTAGCACGTCCTTGATCCCCCACTTGACGCTGTGCGTTGTCGTTGGTGTAGTTTAAGTCGAGATGCTTGGACGGAGGTGTCACCGCACCCCAGATGGGACCTTGTTTGTGGAGTGAACCACAAAAACAACCTGTGAATGGAGATCTTAAGTATTTTTGTTAGTATCAACATCATGTATCATGTCGTCTGCTCATCTGCTTATCTGGCCGGTCGTCCTTTTTTGATGAGACCTGTAAAATTTCATGTTAAACAGTAACAAGACAATATTTTTATACATTTGGAACAGAATCAGTTCTGTTCGATGAGATCCATCATGACATCCTGTAAAAAGTAAAAAGTTAAATATGGGGTGGACGGGGCAAGCTTGCTTGCTTGCTCTCTGCCTTCCCAAAGTTATACGCTGCGCATGTGTGGCATTGTTTATTTCTGCCATAACAATAAACCCAGACCAGGATAGTTAGTCAAAATCATCCATGGTCGTTGTTTTGTTGGGTATATTTTAACCTGTGGGGTCATATTTTATAAATTTAGATACAGCTGTTTTGATTGACATAATTTATTTGTCTTTGAACACCATATTTCACACACTCACTTTCACACACTTTCACACACCCCTCTCTGGCCAGAGATTCATACATTCTTGTCTGCCATAGCAGTTTATGAACTGAATGGGGAACATATATTTATTATGTGTGGAATACCACCAAATCTGAACGGTAACAACCTTTCCGACGACAGAAACTACTGAACGTAGACACACTGTGGCATTCCCCTTGCGACAGTGTCTAAACGTTAGGATATAAATTTTCAAATCAAATCAAATCAAATCAAGTGTCCGATGCAGTCGCCATGTGATTGAGTTTACACAGTGAATGTAAACCTAACTTTTCAAAATCAAATAGATTAAACACTTTTAATAATAATCATATAGACCTAAAATTGCAGTTGAGAGAATCCATTTTAATTTCACAAATGCAATTTGTCATTCATTGCACAATTTCAATTTTTTCAGCTTTTTGTTGTTGCTCATAAGCTATTTAAAAGAAGATTTAGAAATCTTCACACAATCTTTGGTCCATGGACAAAAAGAAAATAACATTTCCATCTCGTACCCCTGATGATGACAGCATGTGATTTCAAAAGTTTAGAATTAGAAAACATTGTTTCTATTGAATCTAGAAAATTACCTTCAAATGAAATGGAGTGACCAATATTTTTGCTTTTCTAGTCATAATTTCTCTTTAGACGCCTTGTGGCCTATATTGTATTTTTCTTTTCCATAGAATTCTGCAATATCAATAACCTATTAATGCTTTTACATAACTCTCACTGCCATATCCAGCCTCAGTTTTAACTGATTGGTAACTTCTGCTTTTGAACTTCCTGCAGAAGGGCTGTTACTGGTACCTATTGAAAGCAGATTCAAAGAGTTAGTTTAAACAAAGAATATGAAAAATTATGAAGAATTGCTGAAACCAGTGGATAATCAAAAACAATCAAGTTAATAATAACTACATTTGAAACGGTCTCTGTAGTGATCATTGAAAATGCAGCACCTAGCCCACAAGGCTGATTGTCTTTCTGTGTGGATTGTCATTCAGTTGAACTTCAGGCTGATACATTGGATAGTCAGGCTGTGATGGCACTCTCCTCAGTCTGGCTTTTGATCCATCCTGCCACAAAATTTCATAATGCATGGCAAAATTGTCTTTAGGAAAAGTCTCAAGTGAATTGTCACCTTTGCAGGCTGAATCAGTCTCCCCATGCTGACCCCTCTCAGAAGTCTCAACTTCCTCTTTCAGGAGGGCGGCTGCAGGCCCCACTTCCTCTTTTATTTTTTCTGCAGTCATCACACTTTTCAAGGCAGCTGCCTGAAATCTTGAACACTCAGAGAACCGCAAAAATCAAATTAAACAGCTTAATTTCCAAAAGTCTCTTCTGGTTTACAACACAGCAATTCTTCAATTTATTAAAAAGCTTAGTCCTTCATTGCGGAAAAAAGCAAGCAGTTCTTCTTTGCAAAGATGCAGGAAAAAGCAGGAAAACTCCTCTGATTAATAGAGTGTATAATGTAAACAAAAATAATTCTTTCTTTTCTCTTTTACCAGAAACTAAAATAAAATGGCTCTAAGATGTCAGTTATGTGCTTGTTCAAATCACAATTTATATTTAAAGTTGGTCACCCAATCTCATTCTCATGCTATGCACAATGCACAAAAATTATCTTAGTTAAACATAAACCATTGACTCTTAGAATCTCTGCAATGGATCAGTTTTTTCACACTGTCTCCCACAAGGGATAACGGGATACAAATTCTAGATGCCTTCATATAGAAAGTATAATATTTAAACACGTGCAGTTAATATCTTATTATTTTTTCATCACTTTAAGTGATTTCCTAAATTCAAAAGCAGTGAATTGCTTAAATTCTATTGCTCAGTTCTATATATCTCATCTACTTTAATAAATCAAAGTCTAACTCACACTGTAAAAAAAAAAAGTTGGGTCAACTTAAAAAAATAAGGCAACTTATCGCAAGCTCTTTTTTGAGTAAACTCCACAAACAGGGACTGAAGTCCACGCAACTCAAAAGATTACATTTAAAATCATAAGTTGCTTCAACATAAATAGTCATGTTTAGCTAATGAATAACAGAACAAAGTATTTTTAGTTGGCTGAACACAAATGGACCTATTATCTTATAGGCCTATATTTATTTATTATATATTATTTAAATAGTTTAATTAAATAAGAGACAGACCATAACACGAGTCAGATAACTTTTTTTTTTTTTTTTTTATTTAAACAGTTTGTCTGATGCACAACAATGACATTATCGTAGCAAGTCTTGAATTTGTTAACTCAATGCATGGTACTTACCAATGCATGTTAAAGAACATTAGCCTGAAGGTTCAGTTCACCCAAAAATGAAAAGTCAGTCATCACTGATTTACCCTTAAATTGAAATTGAAATTAAAAAGATATTCTGAAGAATGCTGGTAACTAAACAGTTGATGGTAGCCTTAAAATACTGCGGCAGTCAATGGCTGCTATCAAATATTTGGTAGTAACATTCTTCACAATATCATCTTTTGTGTTCAGCAGAAGAAATAAACTCATTCATGTTTCGATCGAACAAAATGAGGGTGAGTAAATGATGACAGAATTTTCATCTTTGGATGAACTATCCCTTTAAAGCTAAGGTTAAAACCAATTAATACTTAACATTAATCAATACATTGACAGAGCAGTATTGTTTTTTTGTTTTTTTAGTCATTAACTATAAAATAACCAGTGTCCAGTGGAGGAATGTCACACAAATTTTCCCATGACATTTACAAAATGGCTTTGTCTTGCAGAGAAGGTACCTCCAAGATCCATGAAAATCTTCTGAATTACTTTGAAAGTATACTTCAGTTCTTTTGGATAATCCATATTCAGTGCATTCATGAGTCCGAACAAGCGTATACTGCTGGTAGATCTGTAATGTCCTCAAGAACAATGGCCTCTTCCAGTATTAGTTGGTCAGAGTTGGTAGTGATGTAACAGTGGCATCTTCGGCCACAGTAAGGATTCCGATCTCTACATCTTTGGTGCCGTGGTCTAAAGGATCAGTATCCTAGGAGAATAATTCATGAGATAGGGGTATTAATTGAAGTGTAAATTTAAAAATAATAACAACAACAACAACATTATTATTATTTATGTTGTTGTGTAAATAACCTGAATACATGTAAAACATAAATAGATTAAAAAATGACCAAAAAATGAAAATGGTAATTTACCAGACACATCCTGGGTAAACTTGTAGAGTTTTCATGCTGAAAAGTGGCAATCCCTCAAAATCTGTTGTTTTCTGACGTGTGGTAATGTCACACCTAAAAAGAAAGGAAAAAAAAAATACCTATTTTTTTTTAATCTGCAGATGCACTATGACCTTAACTCTTAATAATTTAACATAGGGATCTCTACTGCTTTGGGAGTTAAATGTATACAGCACACCCAAAAATGATAATTCTGTCATCTTTTACTCTTCCTTGTGTAATTCCAAATCCATATGATATGGTCCATAACAAAGATTTTTTTTAAAGAATGTACAGATTGCTCTTTTACATACAGTGGAATCAAAAAAAGATGTAAAATCATAAAATTTGTCAACAAAACATGCACAGTTTCCCAATTGACAACTGCATGAAAAACAGACTGATGTCATAATTAAGTTTATGATATTGATAACTGATATTATAAAGTTATTTACTTACTATTTTCCTCTCTATATGTGTTCATTCAAAGTAGATTCTCATGGTCGACATTACAGATACACGAAAACTCCATGGAGATCTGTAAAAAACGAGTCAGTTGGAATCACCACAAAGTTTTACTACTATAAGTATTCCTAAAATGTTCTGAAGAAACAATAATTAATAATAATCTTTAGAAATAATAATTAAAATAATAATGAATATTGACAGTTGCTATTAAATGGTTTACCTCATCCTTTAGAAAAAGTGCAGGTGGCAGGCCATCTCTTTCTGAACTCCTCAACTAGTGTAAATACATAATGAGCAAACATCTCATTTGATATGACAAAACATACAGTTGATTATAAAAATGATAAATACCAGACATGTTCAAGTCCCTAAAGGCCAAGTCAAGTCTTAGTTTGTACCTTTTTTTAACAATATTTCTTTCAGCTAACCTAGTAATTTTAATTAACAGTGTTTAAAACTTTCAAAACGGATTTCTACTTAAAAAATGTTTAATATAGCACATCAATTATTACTTAAATCATTAATCATTAAAATACATTACATTATGCCATTTGGAATGCAGGGAGAGTCACCACGAGAAAAACTAAACTAAATGTGCTGTGTATTTTGAGCTATTTGAGCTGCCGTAGTTTGCTGTAGTTCTAATCAAGGCAGTGATTAGTAATGTAGTCTTCCAGAAAGCGCCGGCGGTAACAAACCCCTTGTATAAACAAGCGATACAGTAAACAACACAAAGAGCAATATTCCCGTCAGTGTGTCGTTAATACATACCAGTGACTCTTTAGAAACGCTGGATTGAATAGGCAGGATAACATCAGCATTGGCAAAAGCACCCAAAAGTGTGCGAAATCGGCAGTAGGCCTACTGGTGTATTACATCAGGCTATCAGTTTTGGAAGAGCACAATACATACATGACAAATAACATAGTCGATTATAAAAATGATTAATACATACCAGTGATTCTGCAGAAACGCTGAATTGAAGGCAGCACTCCGACCGCTACCGACTTTTCACCCGCCTGATGCTTCTCACCAGCTGCAGACAGAGACCTAACCGCCGAGTAGCTGAAGTCTCAAACTGCACATGCGTTCAGGGTTCAAACTGCGCACGCGCTAACAAAAAACGTGGACTTCAATGAAAACTAAAACGATTTAGTTTGAACAACAAAACATTGTACGTTTTCATCATTTAAGTAACGAATTTGTTGAATCAACTTAGTATGATGCATGAACACTTCCAATAAAAATATCTGTTCATTTGACTGTTTTGTTTATTTGGAGAACTTTCAGTAAGTTGGCTTTTTTACAGTGCATAAAAGTTTCTTCATTACTCAAAATTTCCTAATTATCACAGAATGCATATTCCTATTATTATGATTTATAATTTTAACAATTTCTTCATTTAAATTATCTATTGATCTTATTTCAACATTTCAACATTTCTCTTTTTATCTTTCTTTCTTTTTCTTTATTAACCTTTCTTTAATTCAATCAAAATCAAAGTCTTTTCAAACAAAATTTCAAACAAAAAGCAAGTTTCATTACTACAGCATCTCAGGGTATTTTCCCCACAAATCTGGTTTCCAGCATGACAAGTTGCTATTTGCAGAAGAAAGTTTCATCAACAGCTTTCTAGGCGCACTCTCAAAAACAACAAATAAAATACTCAACATACTAATTTGGTTGAATTTAACCATAATCATTCATTGCCCTTAATAGACAAGGTCAAACATTTTTAGCAAAGGTAAAACATTTTTTAAATCACTTAAATCTTTTAGATGTGATTACCAATTTTCTTCAAAATTTTACTTAACAGAAAAGCCAATTTTTAATTAAACATTTTAATTAATTTAGAAGCATTTTAAAGGAAAAATGTCAAGTCTGTCGTCCTACCTTAATACTTTAAGTCCTTTTAGCCCGACTGGAATGGTCCCTCTGTCGAATAGGGTTCTGCAGTCTGCAGAGTGAACACAACGTGGTTCCTCGCTCCCCTCCATCCGACAGAGGGAGATTCCGAGGACTCCTGGCTGGCTCGCCAAAATTGTCGTGGATATTTTCCCTAAACCTAACTACCTGGCTCTATTTATTGGGTCTCGTCCCCGACGTCCCCACTCTATAGATCACCTGTAACTGACTACCTGGCTCTATCTATTGGGTCTCGTTCCTGACGTCCCCACTCTATAGATCACCAGCTTTTTGGTTCTTTCTATTTATTGGGTCTCGTTCCTGACGTCCCCACTCTATAGATCACCTGTACTAACTTGTTTTCTCTAAACTAACTTACTTCCTAAACTAGCTTCCTGCGCAGGAATAAATCATAAACAGACCCGCAATTGTCCTTTAAATGCTTTAATCACGGCCAGGAGATCTTCCCGAGCAGTTCTCAGGGAATCTCTCCCAAGAAGCAAGGCCGGAGGATCTCAGACAAATTCCATTGAGAATCCCACCGTAAAACACAGATACAACAGTTTTTATAGAATCAAGAAAACAAATAAGACTAACATGTCACCTTCAATATGATTGGTTCAATTGACCCTTCGCAAAGACCCGTCCACCTTAGTTACTGTCGCTATGTCCGACAAGCTACGCTGCTCTCACGCCACACCGTGTTCTCACGCAGTGAAAAATACATCGCGGAGCAGAGAGGAGACTGACAACACGCTGACAGACAGGACAGACCAGGTTACTTTTCGGTTACTTTTGATATTAAACATATTAAACAAAGTCTCACCTTTCAAATTTGGTCATTTTTAAAAGAAATTGAAACGATACATACCGTTTTGTGGCTCTTAAATGTGTCTGACAGATCGCTGTAGAGCATCAGTTAAAGATGCTCGTCAACCGATCATCTCTTCCTTCTAGTTCATTTATAGCATCAAATAAACATGAATGAACATAAGAAGGAATGTTGTTTTAAACCGCGGAAAGGCGTCAGTACATTCCGTTTTTCAAGTTTAAATCCTCCCATGTTAATCTGCTATCTCTCCTGCCTGCTTTGTCGGACAAAATGGCGGATGGCGGATTATGATTGGTTAGATCGCCTGTCAATCAAGCTCCCTGCGAAGGGTCAATTGGTTCAAAAGCCCCAACCTTTTCCCTCTGTCACTGGCATAAGCAAACTCTGATTACTTATCACAAGGTTTTTGCGAACCAGTCATGTCTAGTTTCAGTTCCCCTTTCTGTATTTATACACATACAGTCAGTCACAAGTTTTTCCCCAAAGAGTTTGGACACATTAAAAGCATATGAATGTTATTCCTGCAAGAAAAACAAATGTTAGTTGATTAATTAAAGTTGATTAATTAAAATTCATTCACAAGATGCAAAAGCCTCTAAGTGCCATCTGAAATTTTCTTCTAGAATGATAATTTTTATCAAGCTTGTATATTTAAGTTCAGTAAACTCACTTAAATGGCAATGAAAATTACCTATTAATTGTCATTTAAGTGAAATTACTGAACTTAAATATACGAGCTTGATAATTATCATTCTAGAAGAAAATTTCAGATGGCACTTGGAGGCTTTTGCATCTGATCTATCTATCTATCTATCTATCTATCTATCTATCTATCTATCTATCTATCTATCTATCTATCTATCTATCTATCTATCTATCTATCTATCTATCTATCTATAATATATATATAAATTTAAATGCTCCAAAACAAAATCAAGATTCAGAACTGAATCATGTATTTTTATTTTTCCTTAACATTTATTTTTTTACATAGAACATGGAGTTCTGTAATATAGAACATATTAACTTCTGGAATCACAAAATTAATTGAAGTTTATTAATGATATTAAATTACTTAACCATGTTAATTTAATATATCAATAAGAGGTTTTTAAACCAGCTGCTTTGCCATAATTACTTCTGGAATACTGGGGATATATATATATATATATATTGTGGGATATACAGAATGTTTTGTTAGACAACAGGGGCTTTTGAGTCAAAAAAGATGAAAAACACTGCTTTTTGTTCTGTTTCATTTGTGCTTTGAGTTTTGTCCATGGTTTCAGGTCATGCATAAACATCAGAGCTCAAAATATGAATATACCTTGATTTCAAGTGGAGAAATGAATCATATTTGCCAATTTTCTTTGTATATCTTTTTATGGGTTTTTCTTTTTTCTTTTTCTTTTTTAAATCTGCATTTACAGGTTTGTGGGTCATTTTAAATCTCGTAAGGAGCGTGAGGCAGAGTTGGGGGCTAAAGCCATGGAGTTCACCAATGTGTACATTAAGAACTTTGGTGAAGATATTGACAGTGAAAAACTGAAGACCATCTTCACTGAATTTGGTAAACAATTTTATAAAGGGATTTTTAATCACTGACTTCATATGTATATAGCCACTCATAAAATAATTTTTGTCTTATTACTAGACTTACGAATAAGTGATTGCATTAAGATTCCTATGTGTTAAGGTCTCAGCTCCTAAATAGCTAATACATTTTTTTTTTTTCAGAAATTCAGTTATATAATGACAGGAATTTAATAAAATGATACAAGCTTGATTGTCAAGGTATTCTTTTTGTAACTAAATTAGTGATAGATATTATCCGTTAAAGATTTTTAATGTTTTTAAAAGTATCTTACGCTCACCCAGGCTGCATTTATTTGATTAAAAATACCACAAAAAAAACTCCAGTAATATTGTGAATATTATGACGGTTCAAAATGACTCTTTTTATTTTTATTATTATTATTATTATTATTATTATTATTTGAATTTATTTAAAAATGTAATTCATTCCTGTGATGCAAAACTGAATTTTCAGCATAATTTCTTCAGTGTCACATGATCCTTCAGAAATCATTCTTATATGCTGATTTGATGCTCAAAAATCATTCGTTATTGTCAATCTTAAAATGGTTGTGTACAATTTTTATTTTATTTTTTTTTTCAGGATTCTTTGATGAATAGAAAGTTCTATTTCATTTATTTTAAATGGAATCTTTTGTAAAATTTTAAATGTTTTTACTGTAACTTTTGATCAATTTAATGCATCCTTGCTGAATAAAAGTATTCATTTATTTTATTTTTTCAGACATTTAACACATTTAAAAATCGTACCGATCCCAAACTTTTGGAACAGGCTAATTCTGAGATTGAGGGTGGCCAATTTTGGGTTGATATCATTGCAGTCCTTAGTGCCTAACACTTAAGTGTCACCTCAGTTAACACCTAAGAATTAGTCTTAGACTTAGCCCTTGCACAAGTCCTACTTTTTACAAAGATTTTTTATCTTATTTTATTTTTTTATTAAAGTCAAAGCTTAAGTCTTTTCTTTAAGAGCATTTTTGAGAATTCATATATATATATATATATATATATATATATATATATATATATGACCCTTGGGGCCGTATTCACAAAGCATTTTATCTTACCACTAGGAGTACTCCTAAATCGCACTAAAAGATTTTAGCTAGAAGTTTTCTCTTAAAAGTTATTCACAACGCCTTTCAGACCTACTCTTAGTAAAGAAAAATGACAACTCCTAAACTAAGAGTGAGTCTTCGTTGCTATGGATGACGTCATTACTCATGCACGAGCTTGACTAAAGTGACCACCTTGATTGGCTGATGATTGTAACGCGGGAATGATTCCAAACACCTCCCCTACGATGATGAGTGACACGTGACAGGTCTGAGAATGCGTGCGCTACACAAGCAGTGCGAAGGACGGAAGATGATGAATAACTGAATAAATAGCCTAAATGAATAAAGAGTAAGGCAAAACAAATAGCCTATAGCCTAATGAAGCATATGGATTGATGCAATATCTTTGCAACATTATTGAATTAATCTGTCACTATATGCCTCTGCCTATACGTTTGCAAAGAGAAGAACATTTTAATTTGATTCACAATGAAACGTTACAATTAGTTTACATGCAATGAGTAGTCTAGTTTTGGTTGTTGTTGGTGGCGTTATTGCATTATGCCTACAATGCAAAATTGTTCCCTCGCGATTGTAAGCTCCTGAAGCCGCATACGCATTTCAAAACATCACAACGTGAAATGCCACAAAAAGCGGTTTGTGAATAGGTCTTAGTGAGTTAGGAGTCCTCTCGACTTCTTTTAAGGTGTCCCAGGCTTAGGTGCTACTTTTAGGGCTAAAATGCTTCGTGAATTACTCTTAGTCAAAAAAATTAGGAGTCCTAAAGTTACGAGTGACACGCCCATTATTTTTAGGAGTTGCTCCTAAATTCGCCAGTTAGGAGCTACTTTTAGCCTTAAAATTCTTTGTGAATACGGCCCCAGATCTATAATACCCAGGCAAGCACTTTTCATAAAGAAAATCAATTCTGCATCTCTTACTTGAAGTTTGCTCTGGTTCACAGGTAAGACCCTTAGTGTCTGTGTGATGACTGATGAAAGGGGACGCTCTCGTGGCTTTGGATTTGTCAACTTTGAAAACCACACAGATGCCAGGAGGGTAATCCAACAAATTGTTATATGGTACGTGTTAGTAGCCCAGAGATATGGAGACTGAAGTCTTTCCTTCTCTTTGTGGTAGGCAGTAACTGAAATGAATGGCAAAGAGCTGAATGGCAGGGTCCTGTATGTGGGTAGAGCTCAGAAAAGACTGGAGAGGCAGGGAGAACTCAAACGCAAGTTTGAGCAAATAAAGCAGGAGCGCATACAACGCTACCAGGTACACACACATGCTTACCTGCGTCGTTACTTCTATACATCTGCAAATCTGCCTGAATTAGATGATATCCTAATCATGTGAGAAGGACTTGCTCATGCTTAATTGTATGTTGATATTTAGGGGTATGTTTTGATGCATGCATTGTTTTTCATTTTAGGGTGTTAATCTCTATGTAAAAAATCTAGATGACGGCATTGATGATGAGAAGTTGAGGAAAGAGTTTGCACCTTATGGAACCATCACTAGTGCAAAAGTAATGTAAAGCACAAAAGATTACATGTCTTTACACAATTTTAACAAATGTAACAGGACAACTACAACAAATGTAACAGGACAACTACAAAGTATTGTAAAAATGACTTGCAAGTTGAGTATAGTCTAATATAAAATTCTTAAAATCTAACATCAAGGTTATTAGTAGTGACTCATAATGAAATGACTGCACATAATAAGTATTACATTATTATTGTAATAAAATTTTCTCAAAACATAATAAAATCCTGAGCTCATAATGTAATAACAATTTTTACATTATGAGAAATGTATTGCATTATAAACTCATAGAAAAAGTCATATTTTCATAATTGTAATAGCTTTTAAAACATAAAAAAAAATTGTATTCCCTTACATTCAATTTTAAAAAATCTAAATCTTAAACTACCTGTGAAATGCAACGGATTTAAATATGCATGCTATTATTATTATTATTATTATTATTATTATTATTATTATTATTATTATTATTGTTGTTGTTTTTATTAAACTTAAATCAATGGTATTACTTTACAGTACAGTAAAACATCTAAATCCAGTCTTAACCTGCCAGCAAAATTTACCGGACTATTATTTATTATTTATTATTATTATTATTATTATTATTATTACTCCTACTACTACTACTACTACTACTACTACTACTACTACTATACATACAGGTATACAAACAGTGTTAAATACCAATATTGTGTAAAAATGTTGTGAAGAAAACTCCACAGTATCAATACAGCAATGAGGTGTGTGTGTCTGTGACGATAGATCACCGACATATTATCTGCTTCAGCCAACGGCAGCACAGAGCGCAAGTTAAGCAAACATTTCTTCACTTTAATAATGAAGAAGTTGCAATAAACTTTAGCCTGAATTAAAATAAGAGTTTTTTTTCAGTACAACTACAACTAACAGAACAACTAACAATCATGTACAGTGGTTATGAAAGGTCACCCCACATACCCCTGCTAAAACTGTGTAGTGGTAGTGGTGGTAGTGGTGGTAGTAGCAGTGGTGGTGATATCATCGTCCAGCTCAGTTCACTTCTCATAAATTGGTGTCAATGCAGGCAGATCAATAATATTGTTGAATATTAAATTAAATGTACTTAGATTTAAATGTAACTAGTTGTAGTAGTAATAGTCAGTAATCTGGTGGACTTTGTAGGCAGGTTAAGACTGGATTTTAAAAATGTATTGTAAAGGAATACCAATGCTTTGTTTAATAACAATAATGATTGCATTAATATTTAAATCTGTTGCAAGACTGGATTTAGATAAATGTGCTGTAAGGGAATGCTATATATTTTTTAAGCTATTACAATTATAAATGACATGTTTTTGGTGAGTTTATAATGTAGTAAATTTCTCAATGTAAAAATTATAACATTATGAGGTCAAGATTTTATGTTTTGAGAATTATTACATTATGAAAATTTTATTACAATAATAATGTAATACTTATTTTTAACATGCAGTTATTACATTATGAGTTGCTACAGTGTGTCCTACCAAAAAAAAAAAAAAAAAAAAAAAAAAAAAAAATATATATATATATATATATATATATATATATATATATATATATATATATATATATATATATATATATATATATATATATATATATATATATATATATATATATATATATATATATATATATATATAGATATATATAAAAAAAAAAAAATATATATATATATATATATATATATATATATATATATATATATATATATGTATATATATGTATATATATATATATATATATATATATATATATATATATATATATATATATATATATATATATATATATAATTGTTTTTTTTGTTTTTTTTTTCTATTACATGCAGATGGCAACATCTGGAATTTCATAATTTGATATATATATATATATATATATATATATATATATATATATATATATATATATATATATATATATATATCAAATTATGAAATTCCAGATGTTGCCACCTGCATGTAATAATAAAAAATAATAATAAAAAAAAAAAATTATATATAGATATATATAACATGCAGGTGGCAGTGCTTATTGAGAAAAAGGGACATTTTCTCACATTTGTTTATGTATTTTTACATTGAGATGAATACATTTAAGTCTCATTTATTTGATTGTGTATTTTTGGGATAGGTGATGACAGATGGAGGCCACAGTAGGGGCTTTGGCTTTGTGTGTTTTTCCTCTCCCGAAGAGGCCACAAAGGCAGTGACTGAGATGAATGGCCGTATTGTTAGCACTAAACCACTTTATGTGGCTCTTGCCCAGAGAAAAGAGGAGCGAAAAGCCATCCTCACCAATCAGTACATGCAGAGACTGGCCAGCATTCGAGCCATCCCCAGCCCTGCAATACCCACCACCTACCAGCAGAGCTCTGGATACTACATGACCTCTGTGCCACAAGTGGGTGGAAGGGTTTACATGCATGTTTGGTTTTGCATGGTGATTGCAGTATCTGCGTTACTTATGCTGTGTGAACTTGCATATATGCTTTTCTAGCATCAGGTTCGCTCTATATACAACACTTTACCAAACCTGCGGCCTGTGCCACGCTGGACAGCTCATGCACCTAGGGCACCAGGTAAGGTCTATTCACCATCAAAATGAAGTCAGTTACTGAATTTTAATACTTTAAAAATTAAACCCATCTGTCAATACAGATTTAATTCAGTTTAATGCAAACAACCCATCTGACAATGCAATACAGCACAGGCCATAACTCTTCAGATTTCACAATTTTAATTTTTTATTTTTATAATTGTTACAAATTAAGAATGCTGTTCTTTTGAACTTTCTATTCATCTAAGAATCCTGAAAAACAAATGCATCCCTAATGAAAAATAAATTTACCTAAATATATTTGAAATACATTTATTTTATGGCAAGTATTCTACATTTACATTTTCATAATATATTTTGGTATAGGTTTTTTTTTTCACTAGGGAAAATGTTAAGCAGCACTATCAACATTGATTATATTAAGAATTGTTTCTTGAGCACCAAATTCTATAGTTGCTTCTGAAAGATCATGGGACACTGAAGACTTGAGAAGTGGCCATCACAGGCATACATTTTAAAATATATTTTTTAATATGTATAAAATGTATATAGAACATTTATTTTCTTTTGATCAAACAAAAGCAGTCTTTGTGAACATAAGACTCTATTTTCTAAAAATCGAATTAATAATCCATGGCTAAATGCATTTAATCTTATACAATGCAGTACACACAGTTATTGTTTCTTAAACATGAATCATTTTTCATTCCTAAACACTTTTTTAAATTTATTTTATGTCTTAAACATTTACAGTTAGCTTTGTACACAAATAAATTGTCTGAATAAATTTCTTTACAAGTTTATTTTTTAATTGATTAACATAGTGAAGGAAAACATCTGCTTAATGAACCAAGCTGTTCTGAGACGTTTTTTTATTTTTTTTATTTTTTTTATTTATTAAATCGCAGCCTTTGCTATTCGAAAATTGCACTGACTAAGCAATACTATTTAACGGTGGTACATTGTGTAATCTGTTTGTGTGCGTGTGTCATTCATGAAATGTAAATTTAGCTGCAGCCAATAGTGTTGCACAACCCACCTCTTCCCACTCTGCGACCCACAAATGGGTTGCGACCATAGACTGTGGTTGCGACCCACAGATTAAAAACCCCTGGTCTAGTAGAAACATTCAGGGCTGCGTTTTGGTCATGGCTAGGTGCAGATCCACCATTTGATCTGGATACGGACCAGATCCAGCTGACTACTGTAACCTTGGGATAAGGATGAGACACAGACTAATATTAGTGTAGATGATGTGCTCGTAGTGGGCCGGTACGGACTGGTACGCAGTACCGGCACTTCTATATTTTAAGATGTAGTGTACCCTCACTTTTTCTTGCATACCGGCACTTCCCATATGGTACCAGGGGTGTCTCTAGACCTTTTTTCTACTCGGCACCTACGCTAAAAAATTTATTAGCTCCGTAATTTATACACTGATTCGTGATTGCCCCAGTCCTCTTTTCACCTCATATGAAAATGGTGACAGTCTTCGGCTCCTCCCTCTCTTTTAGTCAGCGTTATTCAACGTGTTCTTATATCTGCAGTGGCCCAGCCAGCATGAAAAGCAGTGGATAAGGTGTGTTTGATAGATTGCCACAATATCTGCATCTGCAGTTCTTTGTCATAAATGTCATTTACACAATGTGATGCAGGAGCAATTCGAGACATTTTCTCATCCACTGTAAAGTTTTTGGTGCGTTCACTCCTCATCACACTATTGTTTTCCTCAAGTGAAAATGGAACTTGAAGATGTACTTTAGAAAAAAAAAAAATCATTTGAAAATGGAATGACCCTCCAGCTGATTGACATAGCCTTAGAGTAAAAGGACTTATGTTTTTGTCACTTTGAAGACACAAATGAATAATTCATGCTCAATAATTATTTTTTTAATTATTTTTTTTTTATAGATAACAAAAAAAATGGTTTAATATAGGGCAGATTAAACATTGCCAATCTAGACTATTAGTAATAGTATTATATTACTATTAGTAATATAGGTATAGAAACAAGGACCTAAGCTACCTTTTCTTGCTTCTATTAGGGGTTGAAGTGTCTGACGCGTCAAAAATACATGGCCAGTCCGTTAAAGTGTTGCACATTTATTTTCACAAATACAAAAAAGCAAAAACATGAAAAATCCTTAATTCTTTCGGACAATACTTCCAAACAGCGCTCAAGTATGGCTTCAATACCTTTAGAATCTTACATGTCTTAAATCTGTATTATATATTACTTAGATTTAGATTTAGACAATTTCCTCATTTTTGACAGCCAAACGGTAAGATAACTGTTTCTCCTTCTCCTCCTTCCCATCCTGAATCCCTCTAGCTAAAACAGCATATACTTGTATGAACAAATAAGGAGGAGTGGCTTTAAAGTTAACTAAGTAAATTATACAAAGAAAACTTCAAGGAAAATATACAAGGACAACTTCGAGAAAAATGCGGTACAGGAAACTTCAAGTAATTTCTATAAAAGGAAAACTTTAAGGAAACTCTATACAGGATGACTTCAAGTAAATTCTTAAATACTGCACTGCACATAAAACAGAAATAAGTTGAGAAGAATAATAATACAACTTGACAGCATATTAAATTGGCTTTGTTTCACAAAACAATTACAAAAGTACACATTACTAAGAGCCTAAATGAAACACTCAAATTCAATGTAATAACTTTAGTCTTCTTTCAGAACATTTTCAAATGTGACAGGATTTATCACATGATTACTTTTCAATTAAATCTCAGGGACCAAGCTTCGTAACGGGCCATAAAATAATGTTTATGCTAGTCTTCACTTGGGCCTGTCTCACAAGTCCCTTATGATCAGAGAACACCTGTAAAATCCTTCCCATAACCCAAGAATTTCTTGGTGCTGAGTCATCAACCACTAGCACAACATCTTCAGGTTTGAGATTTCTTTTAGTGGTGTGCCACTTCTGTCTTTCTTGTAAATCTGGCAGGTATTCTTTGACCCAGCGCCTCCAAAATAGGTCTGCCATATACTGGACTTGACGCCACTTACGTTTGGAATACAAATCTGCACTATCAAAGATCCCAGGGGGTATTGAAGGCTTGACCTTAATCAGCAAGAAATGATTTGGGGTAAGAGCCTCAAAGTCATTTGGGTCATTGGAAACTCAAGTAATGGGGCGGCTGTTGAGGATTGCTTCTACCTTGCATAACAGAGTTTGCAAACTTTCTTCATCCAGGGACTGTTGTTTCACAACAGAGTTAAGAACATTCCTTATTCCTTATCCTGCTGTGAATCTTTTCATTATCCAAACCTTGCACAGCCTCACGTAGAACTTGACCTCTCCTGGAAATTAATCTTCGTAGGGCGTGAATGCACAAGTCTGTGTCTAATGAGCTGGCAACTTCAATATGGACAGCTCTCAATGTAAGGCAAGTGAAAATCACTCCATATCTTTTAACCAATGTTCTACCCCTTTTTATATCAAATGGGCCAAAATAGTCTATGCCAACATTTGTGAAGGGGGGTTCATCTGAAATAAGTCCGTTAAGGGGCAGGTCAGCCATGAATTGACAACCTGCTTGCTGTCATTTACAAACTGTGCACTGGGACAAGATCATCCTAATGGCAGTATGGGCTTTAGGTATCCAATATCTTTGCCATAATTTTGATAACATGTGGTTACGGCCACTATGGCCCAGTTCCTCATGAATGGATTTGAGTATGATCACGAATAATGCTGTGATTCATACCTGAGAAGACAATGACCTGCATAATGAGCCTTTCAATCAGGTATGTCACTGATTTTTATATACATAATATATAATCCAAATTTTTAGTACATAGTCATATCTGAAAACAAATCCTGTTAGTCTATGAGTTGGAAACATCTTTTTCCACAAATTTTGTATGCATGTGTGGCGGCTTCTACTAGTGGTACACTAAAAGGTTTAGTCAATTCTTCTTAACCTGTACGTTAGCATGGATAAATAGACCACAGAATATGGTGGGCTGCTACAAAGTTACAGACTACGCCACCCCAGGGCCTATTTCCGGGGAACCGCCCTTAACATAAGAGCAAGGCTCACAGGTTCGTGGCGACTCAGTCAGGAATCAGACATGGGTCTAGTACAAAAACAGAAAACTCTTATTCTCAATAAGGATATCCAATTTTATTTGACATACAAAAAAAACACAGACAAGTCAAAGACATCAAATTCACACATAGGAGACACAGACGTTACCACTTCAGAATTGGGTATTGGCACTCCTTGACAGGAAGGACACAGCAATCATACGTGCACACTCACACCACGGCACAACACCTCACTGTGAGCAAGGCATTCAGGCAAAGAACCCACCACCACAACACAGGGATCGCTTATCCTCTGCAGCTGGCCGCCCCCAATTCTGAAGGAAAATACAGAATAACATAAAAACACACGCTAAACCAATTAAAACACAGTAACCAGGGCTACATGCATCTTGCAACAGTATTAACAGTTCACAATGTCAGTTCGGCCCATCTGATCGAGGTGCCACGTCAGGCAATGACAAATTTCTTGACTGATGGACAAATAAAAAAAACAATCAACAAGTTTACAAAAAAAAGAAACGCATAAAAGAAACGCAGAAAAAAAGTTCACGGAGGCATAAAGCACACCCTGTTTATTTTCTTTATTTTACAAAAGCACAATGTTTTGTTTTGATTGTAAAATGTCTACTTTTTTATGTGTCCACTTAGTTTATTTTTTCATATTTCTTATGACCATAAATGACGGAGTATATTAAGTCGAGCAAAATCAGGTCCTTGTAACAGCTGAGTGTTAAGCGATATCCCTTGGTAAGTCGCTGCACAGTCAAAGACCAATCGCAATTCTTTTGTGGGTGGTACATGCCATGGTGTGGAAGATACCAAATCTTCCTTTGATTTGTCCTGTAGGGACCTTTTCAGCTTGACCCTTCTGCAGCGTGTCTTCCATGAAGTTGCAATAATCCTGGTGGAAATTTATTTTTTCTTTTCCAGAAATTTCCGGATTTCTTTTGAATTTCTTCTTCAGGAACTGAGCTCGCTGGACATCAACACAATGTAGTATTTTTGTAGTGGATTTTGTTGTGGATGTAGTGTTTATATTGGGAAACACTACATCCTTTTTTCTTAGAGGGAGGTCAATGCTGCAGTGCCCATCATCAGTTTCACAAACTGTGACACAGAGTCCATAAACTGTCTATCCTCTATAGACATCTCTAATTTGTCACGCTGCTGGCACTCAGGGAAATCATACCTCATTTGCAGTTGGATGAGGTCCTCCAAACTCACCAGTTCAATCCTGTTTGCCTTCACCGTTGGCCACTCTGTGTATCCACTTTCTTGAATGCGCTCTGTCTGCAAAGTTCCATTCACAATCCAGCTTAGGATGGTCTTTACAGCATACGGCACTTCACCTCTGCTATTGATGACTTTCCATGGCTCAAGTGCCTTGGGCACGTTTGTTCCTATTAACAAACTAACACCTGTATCAATCTGAAGAATATAAACCTTGTCAAGGTATTTCCATCTTTTAATATCCTCTTGTTGTGGAATATTTTGTCTGTTGACTGGAATGTCCTTTTGAGAGAACACTTGAGGGAGTTCCACAAAATTGTTCTCCTCTAGTCCGCTGATTTCTAGACCAGTGACAACCTGTGTGCTATCAGTCTTTTCTTGTCCCATGGTGCGTAGTAAGATGTTTGTTTTTGTACCAACTACTTTCAGGTCCTTCATTAATTCCTCTGTGCAAAAAGTTGCTGAACTTCATGGGTCCAGAAATGCATATGTGGTGACTTCATGACTGCTTTTCTTGGACTTTGAATGAATGAATGAATGAATGAGAACTTTATTGAACAACAACAATCAACACGAAATGTTCAAAAGGATAAAAACACAAAAAAGCCCAAAGGCTTGTTTCCATTGTGGTCCTTAAGATGGAAGATGAGTAACAGTACATGGACTAACAATATTGAGGACAATGAAGAAAGGGAGCATAAAAAAAACAAATAAAATAAAACAAATAAAAACACAATAAAAAGAACGAAACAAGGACTAAGTTCCCAGATAGACAAGCAGACACACAAACAGACAATACAGTATTCCTACTACTTCAAGGATTTCTATTTCTATTTCCTTTCTTTTTTTTCTTTATAAGTTTAATAACCAATTTTTTATTGAAGATTTAAAATCATAATAGGAAGAGCTCAACAGTTTAAGGTTTAAAGGTAAACCATTCCACAAGACAGCTGCAGAGTATAGGAAAGAGTACTTTCCCACACAGCTCTTAAAGCGGCAGGGCCTGTAATCTGTGGAACTCCCCCTGGTGCAGTAATTGTGCGTATCACTAATTTTTGAAAAGTAATCACATAAATACTTGGGTGCCAGATTCAGTGGCGGATACAGAACGTCATTAATAGGTGGGCCTGGTGAATATACGGAGGGGCCTCGGTTTTTTTAAGCTTATACACACCTGATTCCCGGGCTCCGTATTAGAGCTTTCACACTGCGCGCGGATGCGGTCTGGCGATGCGTTCCATGTGCGGTGCGTATACAGCAGTGCAGAGATCATTTCCGCACCGAGTCTATTTCTTCTGCGCTGCACGCGCTGAATTAAAGTGACAGCGCATGGTTCGTGGTCAAAATGAACACAGATTGACATGAAAATATAATAATCTCACCACAAATACATTTAATTTAATTATACTATTTTTCACAGTCATCTTTTTTAGGCTACTTTAAGACCGGGGTAAAGCAAGGAAAACTACAATTTACCTCAATAAGGCAACATAATCAACACTCGTCTCAACTTGTGAAAAAACAAGTTATTTGTGACATGCAAGATGTATTGTATTAAAACAAAAAGAAAAGGCATGAGAGTCGGCTGTTTTTGTCAATTTTAAGTTTTAAAGGAGCTGTATGTAAGATTGTGGCCAAAACTGGTACTGCAATCACTTTCAAATTACTGTATAGAGCGGTGTATCCCCTCCCCCTCCCCCCTGCCTCGAGGTTGCCAGATAGGCTGCAGGATCCAGCAGGAACGTAGGCTGCAGTTTGAATCTGCAGCTGTGGTAACTAGAGCAGAGCTGGCAACCTGGATTCAGAAACACTACTGACTTCGTGATTGGTAGATAGATGGAGGGCGGCGCTTCAGGCCAAAACACAAGATGACAACATCAACATCAGTTGAGGGCTTCAACTTCACTTTTTAAATGACAATATCCTGGCCATACTACTTTTGTCAGTGATATAAGTATTTGAAATGAACATGATTTCTTAATGTCTAGTGACATATCAGGGCCATTTTATGATTCATTGAAATACATTTCTTACATACAGCTCCTTTAATTTAAAATATTTGCGATTTTAATATAGCCTAAGTACTACCATATTTTACCACTTGCTTGATCAACTTAATATATCTATAGAAGTAGCAATGAATAATACGTTGTTTAAATTGTGTTAAAACGTTTATTAAAGAGTGTATGCACAAAGAGAATCGCAATGCTGACAAAACTTTTTTTAAATATAAGTTGCTGTATAACTTCTGGATTTGAACAGTGGTGGAGTAAGTAGCCTACTGAATCTCAGTACTTAAGTAAAAGTACAAATAACCAGAGACATATTTACTTTAGTAAAAGTAGAAGTACCACAATGAAAACCCTACTTAAGTAAAAAGTACCTGATTTTAAATGTACTTTAAGTATTAAAAGTAAAAGTTCTTGCATTACAATTTATTCTCTTAATGTCTATATTCTAATAATTAGGGCTGTAACAATATGAAACCGAAATCGCGACACACACCCTATTTGAACTTAACATTACAATACACCACAAAACTAGTTGAGGATAAATTCTTTAAATTGGGCAATCCCAGCATTATGGACGTGACATCTGCAGTAAAAACTTGAAATATAAATTCTCAGAAAAAGCATTTAATACATATTGAAACTGTTTATATATGCTATCCATACTCCCTTAATAAAGGAGTCCAGACATTAGAAAAATATCAGTCCACAGACACATGCGTTTTATATTTATGAAATAGGCTAACTTACACATGCCATAACGGACGTGACACACACAAAAAAAATCTTTAACTTTTAGGTGGCAAAATATTTTTTAGTAATTCTGTGAATTACACTGCGCAAACCAAAAGTAATACTACCAACCGGATTAAGAAGGGTTGGCTCTCCACAGAACATTAAATATTAATTTTATTTTTCGTGTTCGCAATTATGAGAAAATAAGCCGTTAATTTTTTAAGTAAAAAAAATAAACGTTAAGTGTCTCACGACCATCCTCCTCCTCCTCAGGTATGACATGGTCCAGAGGTATATCATCATCTAGACTTGTTTTTTTTGTTGTTTTTAAAGCTGTCTAGCCATAGCTCAGTTAGGTTGCCGCTGCGGCGGAAAACTTTTGGTCCGAAACGCGCCTGCGCCCGCGGTGTTGCGTGATAGCATCACTGGACTGACACGTGATATGTCGACATAATATTTTTATTTTGTAGCTATTTTTCATAGCTACTGTACATAAATGTCCTGATTGTCCTCAGGAAACTATTAAAATGAAATTATTTATTAATTCATTATTATTAAAATAAAAAATTTAAATAGTTTTTATTAATCTGATTGGGTGGGCCACCGATCAATCTGGGTGGGCACGTGCCCACCCAGGCCCACCCATAAACCCGCGCCTGGCCAGATTATTTCTTATCTTATAAACTAAACACAGTTTAAGTTGAGAAACCCTCTCCTCCACTCTGAGCCACCCAAGACTGGAGAAATGGTCAGGAAGAAGATGAGTTCTAGGATGTAATTTAAGGATCACTCTTAGTTTATTTTGACAGATCTGTAGCTTGTCTTTAGGACCTTTAGTTATGCCTGTGTACCAAGATGTACAGGCATAGTCAAGATGACATTGAACAAGCGCATCGGCCAGGATTTTTAAGGTTTTACTATCTAAGAGGCTGGATATTCTTGCCAGGAACTTAGTCCTTTGGCTTACCTTTGAGATAATTTTTCGGGCCATTAGCTCCCCTGATAGTTTGTTATCTGGTATACAGCCCATGTAAGTAACTGCTTCCTTGGCTGTAATTTCAACATTAGCTACGACTACCTTAAACTCCATAGCCTTTTTCAGTTTATCTCTGGACCCAAAAAGAAATGACTCTGTTTTGCCAAGGTGGATAGACAACTTGTTGCCTGTTAGCCAAAGACTGAGGTTAAGGAGTTCTGAACTAAGCAGCCTTTCCACCTCTGATTTGTCTTTATAAGAGACTAGAATAGCTGAGTCATCTGCAAATAAAAACAAATTACAGTCTATAGCTGACGACATATCATTGACATATAATAAAAAAGAGAGAGGACCCAAAATACTCCCCTGGGGAACTCCACAAGTTAATTTAAGTGGTGAGGACAAGTTCCCTTCCACATCTACCACCTGTTCTCTGCCCACCAGGTATGACCTCACCCAATGAAGAGATGCAGGAGAAAATCCTAGGGCTTTTAGTTTGTTCAAAAGGACATCATACTGAACCGTATCAAAGGCCTTTTGAAAGTCTATTAACACCATGCCACAATAATTCCCCTTTTCTACCTCTTTCCTAATAAAGTCTGTGAGATAAAGCAGAAAGGTATCAGTGGAATGGGCCTTTCTAAAACCTGATTGGAAGTCAAATAAAAGGTTATGTTATGCTAAATAACTGTCTATTTGCTCATAAATGATCTTTTCCACAATTTTTGATATTGAACACAAGATAGATACAGGGTGAAAATTTCCAGGATCAGATTTGGGCCCCTTTTTAAATAAAGGTATTACTCTTGCCACCTTAAATTTACAGGGGAAATGTTTGTTTTTTTCAATAGATAAATTAATAAGACTTTACTCTACAATAGCCAAAGAGCAAGCTGGTTGACTGGCCCCTATACATCCACATGTTTCACTGTCCATAGTACTGCAATTTATGCCAGCTGTGGAGTTGTTTCCATCTGGAGGGCTGTCACTTTCTTTGTTTTTTTATCAGCCCTGTGCAGGACAGTTGGGTGCTTAAGTGAGCATTTTGCGCAAGTGAGCCTTTGCTGACACCTGAAGTGTCCTGGTGACAAGCACCCATTATCATCATCTGATTATCTTTAAGCTTCATCATCTTTAAGCATAAAGGAGCAACTAAAATCTAAAGTGCTGGAAAAGAGAGTCAATAGTTTCTGTTGCAACATAGTTCTTCTAAGCTTAGAGTTACAGTTTAGAATGTATGTAAATACCAATCCCAATGTGCCTTTTTCATTATCTACATCTATATTAAAATCCCCAACTTTTAAGAATTTGTCTGCAGCCAGTTCTACTTCCGATGCAAAAAATTATCAAATAATTTGCTGGTCTGTATGGTGCCCTGGTGTCCTGTATACAGTAGCCAGTACAAATGTCAAACAGGATTTATCACTTACACTGGATAATGTTACATAAAGCACCATCACTTCAAAAGAATTATAATTGAAACTAGACCTTTGAGTAATACTGGAAATATTACTATAAATTACAATTATAAATTGTCACAACAATCATTCAAATACTTTTTTAAACTATTTAGTCTGCTTATATGTTCTGTGTTCTTTTATTTGGATGAGTTAATTTCTGTTATTGGCTACTTTAGCTCCATTTACAGCTCAGTTTGTGAGGCAAGCAGTGCCACGCAGGCCCTGCACTGCCATCAGCACAGTCCGCCAGGCCTCCACCCAGGTTCCTCACATTGTTAACAACACCCAGCGAATGGGTAAGGCTGCGTGCGTGTGTGTGTTTAACCTATATTGTGGTATCCAAATGTCCTCAATAGCTACACAGTGGGGAACAGCCAACGGTCTCCTTTTGTAAAACGGATATGGAATAATGTTTTGTTTTTAAAAAATCATTAGATCAGTGTATATAAACAATAAGTCAATGTAAAATCCCCACAAAGAACGAAAATACTAAAACAAGCATGTGTATGGATGTGCACGTGTGTATTTATAATTTTAGTGACACTTTATTTTGATGGTCCCTTTTGAACATTGTTGACCATGTAACTCTGAAACTACATGTCAACTAACTCTCAGAGGATTAGGATTAGACTGCTTAATATCTGGTAACCCTTTATTGTGATGGTCCCCCACAAAGTTACTATGAGTAACTTAGCAACTACATGTCAACTCATTTTAACCCTTCTACTCTACTAACACTCTACTGAGAGTTAGTAGACATGTAGGTGCAAAGTTACTTCTAGTCAACAGAATGGGTTATCCGTTGGACCATCAAAATAAAGTGAAACCATAAGTTCTAAAAAATTGGACTTATGCATTGGGTATGGATGCTTGTGAGCCTTGTATCTCTATCACCTTTGGTACATCTATACATTTAATCTAATGAACTAGAATTGACGAATGTTAGAGTAATTATGTGTGTCCTGTTGGCAGGAATGTGACGTGTCTTTTCTTGTTGAATGTGCCTGTTTCTCTCTTGGCTTAGCCAATATTGGGACACAGACTGCTGGTGGGAGAACTGGAGCTGTAGTCAGAGGAGTCGGTCAATACAAGTACTCAGCAGGAGTCCGAAATGTGCAGCAGGTCATCAATGCTCCAGCTCCTGTTGTTCACCAGGTAAAATGAAAATGCACACCTGTATTTTGTCATTCCCTATTCGAGCAGAACGCTGTCATGAAGCAGAGCTTGTGTGGTGCTTGCAAGTATTATTTGAGCCCTGAGCTACCTCTCAATTTGGGTAGAACCTCACAAAATATGACCCTGATTGGCCAATAGGTGGTGCTACAGCGATCAACAACGCGAAACCTCTCATAACTCCTATACCGTTTATCGTATATCATTGGAAACCTTGAGTCCAGACAAACAAAATGTATATCTCCGATTTCATTTCCGGTATGCAAATGTTCTCGCCATTTTTGAATTTTCCGAAAAATCTACTTTTTCATACTCCTCATAGTCCATTTGTCAGATTCACTTGAAACTTGTCATGCATCATTAATGGACCCTCATGGCAAAATGTTGTCAAAAGAATTACAATCAGTGATTCACGCTCGCCATGGGACGCCAAAACGTTCGAAGTAGGAGATATTTTCACTAAACTTGTTATACTCGTGTACGAGCTCATTTTGTGGTCACACAAAAAAACCTGCAGCAGTTCACCACTTGGTGGCGCTATAATACGAAAAAGGCATAAAACAACTTATAACTACGCTACCGTTAGTCCGATTGACTTGAAAATGGGCATGCAGTGTCTTTGTCCAGGGTGCCATGCCTTTCTATGAGGACATTGGCGTATCTAGAAAAACATGGCTGCCATTAGCCAGTGAAGTTTGAGCACCTATTAAGTCAAGTCATCTTCATTTATATAGCGCTTTTAACAATGTAGATTGTTTCAAAGCAGCTTTACAGAGATAAACGTATAATTTAAGGTAAGATTGTTTTGGCTTTATTGCGGTTAATAAAGTTATTTTCCAGCTAAAGTTAGTTTTGATTGATTCGCTTCCTTCGCAATGATCATTTGTTGTTAAATTAGGGGCCGCTAAGACGACACCATTCTCTCTACACAAACTTTAAACGCGAACATGTGATAAACGCTGATGGCGTTCACATGCGCATTAAGAATTGGTTCTATAGTTATGTGCGTTTGAATATATCTGTGCAGGTTTGGAATTCCCTACAAACCAAGCCTAAACAAAGTACTGGTGTTTCCTTATAATTTTGATACAGAATTGTATTTTATTTGATCAATTCGGGGTAGATACGCAAATTGAGTTTTTCCGGCAACGCTTTATCTGTAGAGTGGTAAAGGGTTCCTCCATAGGGAGAGACTAGTTGGCACTTCAGCACTGCGTTGTCATCGGGTCCAGGCGAAGGTCCTTCATCAGATCTGGATACGGCCTGGATCCGGCAGGCTGCGGGAAAACCTCGGGATAAACAAAGACACTAAAATTAGCGTAGATGCCATTCTTCTCATGATGTAACGAGTACATCAGGATTTATGGGAAGTGTTCCCGGTTCCAGCTGACCTAATCTATGCAGCCTAACATTGAATTATAGAAGTCTATAATGTATTATGTGAATGCTAGGTCAAAGAGATGTCTTTAATCTAGCCTTGAACTGACAGAGTGTGTCTGCTTCCCAGACAATGGTAGGAAGACTGTTCCAAAGTTTTGGTGCTAAATAGGAAAAGGATCTACCGCCAGCAGTCGATTTGGATATTCTAGGTATTATCAACTGGCCGGAATTTTGAGATCGCAATAGACGTGAAGGACTATAATGCGTTAAGAGCTCGCTCAAGTACTGTGGAGCTAAACCATTTAGTGCTTTGTAAGTAATCAGCAATATTTTAAAATTGATGCGATGTTTAATAGGGAACCAATGCAGTTTTGACAGAACTGGGCTAATATGGTCATACTTCCTGGTTCTGGTAAGAACTCGAGCTGCTGCGTTTTGAACTAGCTGTAGTTTGTTTATTAAGCGTGCAGGGCAACCACCCAGTAGAGCATTACAATAATCTAGCCTTGAGGTCATGAACGCATGAACTAATTGTTCCGCATTTGTCAATGAGAGCATATGGCGGAATTTAGATATATTTTTAAGATGGAAAAATGTGGTTTTACAGATACTAGACACGTGACTTTCAAATGAAAGATTGGTATCAAAGAGTACAACCAGGTTCCTAACCGACGACGAAGACTTAACAGAGCAGCCATCAAGTGTTAGACAGTATTCTAGGTTATTACGTGAGGAAGTTTTTTTGTCCAATAATTAGAATCTCTGTTTTTTTCAGAATTTAGAAGTAGGAAATTACGAGTCATCCAATTTTTTTATATCAGCTATGCATTCCGTTAATTTTGTGAATTGGTAAGTTTCGTTATGTTTTGAAGAAATATAGAGCTGAGTATCATCGGCATAACAGTGGAAGCTAATTCCATGTTTCCTAATGATATCTCCTAGTGGTAGCATGTACAGAGTGAACAGCAATGGTCCTAGTACTGAGCCTTGTGGTACGCCATACTGAACTTGTGATCGATGAGACATCTCTTCATTTACTGCTACAAACTGATAACGGTCAGATAAGTATGATTTAAACCATGCTAGTGCAATTCCACTAATGCCAACATAGTTTTCTAGTCTATTTAAAAGAATGTTGTGGTCAATGGTGTCAAATGCAGCACTAAGATCGAGTAACACTAATAGAGAGATACAACCACGATCGGATGCAAGAGCAAAGAGCAAATCATTTGTGACTCTAATGAGGGCAGTCTCGGTACTATGGTAAGGTCTAAATTCGGACTGGAAATCCTCGCAGATATCATTTCTTTCAAGAAAGGAACACAGTTGTGAAGATACTGCTTTTTCTAATATCTTTGACAGAAAAGGTAGATTCGAGATCGGCCTGTAATTGACTAATTCTGTAGGATCAAATTGCGTTTTTTTAACAAGCTTAAAGTTTTTTGGTACGTATCCTAGAGATAAAGACAAATTAATGATATTAAGAAGAGGATCTATGATCTCTGGGAGCATCTCTTTCAGTAGCTTAGTCGGTATAGGGTCTAACATACATGTTGTAGATTTAGATGATTTAACGAGTTTAGTAAATTCTTCCTCTCCTATAGCAACAAATGAATAAAAATTTTCCTCAGGGAGACTACAATGCACTGCCTGATGCGATACTGTAGTAGACGGTTGCATAGTTATAATTTTCTCCCTGATATTATCAATCTTATAAGTGAAGAAATTCATAAAGTCATTACTGCTGTGTTGCTTGGAAACTTCGGTGCTTGAAGCTTTCTTTTTCGTTAGTTCAGCCACTGTTTCAAATAAATACCTAGGATTATGTTTATTTTCTTCTAATAGGGTTGTAAAATAAGCAGATCTAGCAGCTTCTCTGTAATTAATCGAGATCTCCTTCCATAAAATGCGAAATACCTCTCGTTTTGTTTTCTTCCAGTTGCGTTCCATTTTTCTGGCTGCTCTCTTAAGGGCCTGAGTGTTGTCGTTGTACCACGGCATTGGACAATTTTCTTTAATCTTCAAGCGCAACGGAGCAACTGTCTAAAGTTCAGTTCAATTCATTTCAAATTTATTTGTATAGCGCTTTTCACAATACATATTGTTTCAAAGCAGCTTTACAGAAAGTGCATTTCAGAAATGTACATAGAAAAATACAGTTAGTTAATCATGTATTAATTTAGGGCATAAACGTATCGCCAGCGTCAAGTCGTCTCTTCACAGGCGTCGAGTCGTCTCTTCAGAGGCGTCGAGTCGTCTCTGCACGGGTGTTGGGGCATCTGTAGTTTACATGGGAGGCTGGATACAAACTGGAGCTGACGATCTGTATTTACGTCGGGGCGCAACAGAAAAGCAGATGGGAAATAATTAGCGTAGCTGCTGTTCATAATATTAATGCATTCAATCTGATTCAACTGTAGTATAAAAGGTAAGTATTATGTGAATGCTTGGCTAAAGAGATGCGTCTTTAATCTAGTTTTAAACTGGGACAGTGAGTTTGAGCCTCAAACAAAATCAGGAAGGCCATTCCAGAGTTTAGGAGCTAAATGTGAAAACGCCCTCCCTCCTTTAGTGGACTTAGATATCCTAGGAATGACCAGAAACCTCGAATTTAGTGATCTTAAAGAGCGCGATGGATTGTAGGGCGATAGAAGTTCCGTTAAAGGGATACTTCAGGATTTAGCATTAAGCTTTGTATTAGTAGAAAACCTGTAGTATTTTCGAATTACCATGCTTTCCACCCTCATATCCCCCTGAGAGGAGAGATTTATGTATTTTTTGTCTGGAAAAAATCCTCCGATGACGCAAAAATCGTCATTTTGCATCATCTGAGGATTTTCTGTCCTGAGGCTAAAGACTACAGCCAGTAGAAGGCGTTGTTCCGCATGTTTTCAGCCCGCCCATACAGGGTGGGATCTCACTCACAGAATGTACACACAGTCAGCCGTCTTTCTTTGGAAGCTAAGCTAGCAGGCTCTTGTTCTGTGGAGAAAGCTGAATTGTAGGAGAAAGCTGAGTAGTAGGAGAAAGTTGAGTAAGTAGGGGTTACCATCCTCCTTTTCCCAGACTTGTCCGGCGGGCAAGACCGT
The DNA here is from genome assembly GCF_949319135.1 of Squalius cephalus. Classification (NCBI taxonomy): domain Eukaryota; kingdom Metazoa; phylum Chordata; class Actinopteri; order Cypriniformes; family Leuciscidae; genus Squalius; species Squalius cephalus. The sequence goes on from NC_137137.1 coordinate 26,581,920, forward strand.
TCAAAATGTCCGGGATTCGGCTTTTGCTTTCTGCGGTCGCCATTCATTGTTTACATGCACACCTCTCGTTTCAATCTAACTGAATTCATTCCGATCGGTGAATCTGAATGTAGTGTTTACATGAACGCTAAACAAGTGATCGGTTGATGTGCGTTTTAACATTGCTAAGAAAATTCCCGCACCTCCGTTGCGAGACCGGCGCATCTCAGGAATGATGCCACCGGCCTCGCGCCGTTCTCCCGCGGCCGTCAGCCTCGTCCTGCTCGCCACAATCTAGCCGAATCCCGGACATTTTGGGCGATCCCGAAATCCCAGGCAGACTCGTCACGGAGACTCACTGGTAGCCTAACCTTGTTTTAAACTGCGCTCTCTTACCAGTAGGCGTGGCCTCCTAGGGCAGCGAAGCAAGTGCATTCTGGGAGTTGTTGTCTTTCATCCACATGAGCCAAAAATACATTTTCTGGCTTTTCTCAGGCTAGAAAGCTCCAAATTAAAAAATTTCTTCACATTTCTTCTACATAAATGACCTATTTTAAATACACATTCATCTTTCCAGAGGTGAAGTATCCCTTTAAATACCCAGGAGCTAAACCATTTAGGGCTTTATAGGTCATTAGTAATACTTAGTAATACTTTGTAATTGATACGGAACTTTATAGGTAACCAATATAGAGATGATAGAATTGGTGTTATATGATCATATTTTCTTGACCTAGTAAGAACTCTAGCAGCTGCATTTTGGTCTAACTGTAGCTTGTTTATTGAGGATGCAGAACAACCAGCTAATAAAGCATTACAGTAATCTAGTCTCGAGGTCATGAATGCATGAACTAACTTTTCTGCATCAGAAACAGATAGCATGTTACGTAGCTTAGCAATGTTTCTAAGGTGGAAAAAGGCTGTTCTTGTAACATATGAAATATGATTTTCAAAAGACAAGTTGCGGTCTAATAGAACACCCAGGTCTTTTACTGTAGTGGATAAAGTAACAGGACATCCTTCTAAATTAAAGTTGTATTGTAAGAGGTTTTGTGGGCAGTTGTTTGGGCCAATAAGTAATACCTCCGTTTTATCTGAATTTAATAGCAGAAAATTACACGTCATCCAGTATTTTATATCTTTAACACACTGTCAATTTAGATAATTTATTGTTTTCATCTGGTCGTGATGAAATATATAATTGAGTGTCATCAGCATAACAGTGGAAATTAATTCCATGTTTTCTTATAATATTACCAAGTGGCAGCAAATATATTGAGAATAGCAGAGGGCCTAACACACATCCTTGCGGCACTCCATAGTTTACTGGCATTATCTTCGATTTTTCCCCATTTAAACAGACAAAATGGTAGCGGTCTGATAAGTGTGATCTAAACCAGCTTAATGCCTGTCCATGAACACCAGTGTAGTTTTGTAGTCTATCTAAGAGTATTTTGTGATCTATAGTGTCGAACGCAGCACTAAGATCGAGTAAAACTAGTATTGAGATACAGCCTTGGTCAGAAGCTAGAAGTAAATCATTTGTAATTTTAACGAGCGCAGTTTCTGTGCTATGATGCGGTCTGAATCCTGACTGAAATTTTTCATAGATATAATTTTCTTGCAAGAAAGAGCACAATTGAGCGGACACAACTTTTTCTAGTATTTTAGACATAAATGGAAGATTTGAAATGGGTCTGTAATTTGCTAGATTATTATGATCTAATTGTGGTTTCTTAATAAGAGGTTTTATAACTGCCAACTTGAATATTCTTGGAATATGACCTAAAGATAAAGACGAGTTAATAATATTGAGAAGAGGCTCTTCCACTACAGGTAACACTTCTTTCAGTAGTTTAGTGGGTATTGGCTCTAATAAACATGTTGTTGGTTTAGATGCAATGATAAGTTTATTTAGCTCTTCCTATCCTATAGTTGTAAAGCGCTGTAGTTTTTCTTGAGGGGCGATAATTGAAGCTGAATCATAAGACACCATTAAAGATTATACATTTACAATTGTGTTTCTGATGCTTTCTATTTTCTCAGTGAAGAAATTCAGAAAATCATTACTACTACACTGTAACGGAATATATTGCTCAGGTGACGTCTGTTAATTTGTTAGTCTAGCCACGGTGTTAAATAAAAACCTTGGATTATTTTGGTTATTTTCTATTAGTTTGCGCAGATGCTCAGCCCTGGCTGCTTTTAGGGCCTTTTTATAATGTGACATACTGTCTTTCCACACGATTCTAAAGACCTCTAAATTTGTTTTTCCATTTACGCTCTAAATTACGAGTTTCTCTCTTGATAACATGCGTAGCACTGTTGTACCATGGTGCTTTAATTTTCTCTCTAACCTTTTTTAATCTAATTGGTGCAACAATGTTTAATGTACTAGAGAAAATGGTGCCCATAGTGCTAGTCATTTCCTCTAGTTCATCTGTTTGTTTAGGTTCACTGAGCAGCTGAGATAGATCAGGTAAGCTATTTGAGAATCTATCTATAGTTGTTGGAAGGATTGTTCTGCCTGGTCGATAACGTGGCGCAACATGACAAATTTCAGCAGTACGTAGTATGCAAGTGACCATGTAATCATCACTTTGCGGTATAATATCTATATCAGTTGGATTGGTTCCATGTGATAAAATTAAATCTAGCGTATGATTAAGATGATGAGTGGGACCAGTGACGTTTTGCTTGACCCCAAAGGAGTTTAATAAATCTGTATACGCAGCCCCTAACGCATCATTTGTGTTATCTACGTGTATGTTTAAAATCTCCAACAATTAATGCTTTATCGACATTGACCAATAGATCTGAGAGAAAGTCTGCAAACTCTTTTAGGAAATCAGCGTAGGGCCCTGGCGGTCTATATACAGTAGCCAAGGCTAGAGATAATATGGATTTCTTTCTTACATCTAAGAGAGTAACATTTAGCCCAAGTACTTCAAACGAATTAAACCTGTGACCTGTTTTCTGAGTAACATTAAGAATATCTCTGTAGATTGTTGCAACACCGCCGCCGCGACCAATCAGACGGGGCTCATGCTTATAACAGTATCCAGGAGGAGTAGACTCATTAAGACCGAAATAATTATTTGGTTTAAGCCAGGTTTCAGTAAGGAAAAGTACATCGAAACTATTATCTGTGACCATTTCATTTACAATAACCGCCTTAGGTGTGAGCGATCTAATGTTAAGAAGACCTAGCTTTATAAATTGTTTTTGTTCACTAATATTGAGATTTTCTGGTTTAATCACAATTAGATTTTTCCTAGATCCTACAGTAGATTTAATGTTTGACCTCACTAAACGAGGAATAGACACAGTTTCAATATAATGTTCTACATTGGTACTTTATATCAATTAAGTTTGGACAGCAAAGAGTGTGATTTGGACTTTGACTTACTAGTCATATGGTGTGCAACGCTTTGGAGATGTTGTCCGACAGAAGAGCCACTCCGATTCTGCTGGGGTGAAGGCCATCAGCACGGAAGAGCCTAGGTCGCTCCCAGAACAGATTCCAATTATTTACAAAGAGCAGTCTCTGTTCATTACACCATGACATTAACCATTCATTTAGAGCAAATAATCTACTGAACCTTTCTTGTCCTAGTCGGTATGTGGGAAGCGGAGCAGACACGATGATCGTTGTTTCAGGCGATGTGCTGCGTACCGTCTCGATCAGGCTCCTGTAGTCCTTCTTCAGAACCTCCGTCTGCCGCAGCCTGATGTCGTTCGTTCCCGCGTGCAGCACGACAGCTCCGATGCGCTCGTCACCGTTCAGGGTCTCGGGGACCTGCGCAGCTACATCGAGAACACGACCACCAGGAAAGCAGTGAGTGCGCACCTTACCTTTACCTGAGGTAGCGTGGACATGCCGGACGATGGAACTGCCGATGATCACAGCGTCGCGTTCCATCTCGCGTAGAGGGGAGAAGCGGTTCCGGGTGGAGATCTCGAAGACCGGGAGGGGCGGAGAGGTCTTTGCTCTGGTCTTCCACCGTGGAATCACCCGGGTCCGTGGTGTTGAGTCGGTGCCGGAGTGAACGAAACCAGGGATGATCGCGTCCTGGCTGCTCGGGTCCTGTGCAGAGAAACACACGGAGTAAACGAGGTCGGAGTCAAAAGGTTACTAACTACTGACGTGTGAGCATCGGCGCGTGATGTTTCAAGCGCGGATCGCCGATCTCGCAGCTCGGCCTGTCTCTCTAGTAGGTCGCGGATATGCTTCTTCACGGACTCAAGCTCTAACTGCACAGAATGCAGCTCGAAGGTGTCCTCACCTGCACTCAAAGGTAACGTTAGACACACATCCGTTATATTCGCCATTATAGCAGATGTGCTATAATGGCGAAGTATAGCTTTCAGTGATACGGGTGTAAATAAGACGATAGATGGGCGCGACCACGCGTGCAATGCTAGTGGGCTAAGGCTAGTAGCGGAAGTTCGGAAGGTTGGATATAAGTAGCAATATCAAAGCAATCCGATTGTTTTTTAAAGAGAATAGTATTCCAGATATGTTCACACGCTATAAAAATGAAAATGTTCGTTTGTAAAAGAGTGTAAAGAAGAAAATCAAGGTTTCTGAATTAATTAGACGGAGCTCCAAACACAACAACGCACTCCAGAGTTGTGTTGTTGTGTTGGAAAGTGCTGGAAAAGAGAGAGTTAAAAGTTTCTGTTGTAGTATCTAGTTCTTCTAAGCTATCTGGGATGCTGAGATGATGAAACTGATCAGGAAGATTATTAATAAAGCAATCTTTAGTGGCAGAAGTGATAGGTCTAACATATTTGAAACACGGAGTCGGCTTTGCAGCCTTGGCTAAATGTAATTTACACAAGACTAGATGATGATCTGAGATGTCATCGCTCTGCTGCAGAATTTCAACGGCATCGACATCTATTCCATGTGATAATATTAGATCTAGAGTATGATTACGACGAGTCGGTCCTGACACGTGTTTCTAACTCCAATTGAGTTTACAATGTCTTTAAATGCCAAACCCAATGCATCTTTTTCATTATCGATGTCTATATTAAAATCACCAACAATTAGTATTTTATCTGCAGTCAATATTAATTCTATTAGACAAGGTCAACGAAGGTTGATCGGAACAAAACACGGTGGGCATGTTCAACTCATGGCCCTAGAGGTCTGTAAGAAATTTGAAAGAAATTGGCCACTAGATGGCACTAACGAATTTTATGTCTCTGTAATCAAGTGGTGTTTCACACATCCACACAATATGCATATCATTTGATAGATCTCCTCATTCTGGACAACTTCTGTCAATCAAATAATTTAAATATTTGTGATTATTTGAAAACTCTACTTTTTCTAACTCCTCATAGGCCGTCCGATTTGCTCGAAACTTTACATGCATCATCTAGGGACCCTCATGGCAAAAAGTTGTCAAAAGAATTGTGATCGATGAAACCGTTTAGCAGATACAATTTTTTATATATTTCTGGTATGGCCCATTGTGAGTAACATGTCTATATATTGTGTGCACAAAGTAGAAACTTCACAAAACTGTGTAGATATGGAGTACAACTGATTTTGAATAAATGTGCCAGGTTTCAAGGATTTCTGATGCTCAGAGGGTTCACAGTACATTCTATCAAACATTTAAACTGAAGATGAAGCCTTTAATACTACTGTTGTCCACAAGAGGGACAATACATCTTTTTAATCTAATCTTTATCATTATCCATTATTAGCTGATAAACAAATGTTTAAAACCATTTTTTTCAAAGAATTAGGTTGCACTGGTACTATAGATCTATATCATTTGCGTATTCTCTATCATGGATATTTTATGGTTTCAGGCCTACATTTCGGTTTGGCCTAGACCCTAACAGCATATGGCGCTTTTCCATTACACAGTACCAGCTCGCCTCGACTCGGCTTTGTTTGTTTTTCCACTGTGTAAAAGTTGTACCTGTACCTGCTTCCAGGTACTTTTTTTCATACCACCTCCGGCGAGGTTCTAAGCGAGCTGAGGCGATACTAAAATGTGACGTGAAAACACGGCAGACTTGCTGATTGGTCAGAGAGAATCTTCACTATTCACTGCGTCATCATTGCACACGCCAGACGGAGTATCCTGAATAAAAAGCAGCAAAAACAAAAACATCCAAAAACAGCATACACTCGATTTCCTCCATTGTCCTGTGTGTGTGGGTAGCGGGTGTGTCTCGTGCATAGACAGTAAAATAAAGGTCTCGCGTAGAAGATTAAGTCACGGCAGTTTCCTGCGGCGTCGCTATGACGACCAGGTACTATTGTGGAGGTACTATCTGCAATGGAAAACGGAGCGAAAAGCGAGACGAGTCGAGTTGAGCTGGTACTGGTAATGGAAAAGCGGCAATAGTTGGTATGAAGGTCTTAAATGCTTGAACCCCGTTAATTGCTGCTTGCAATTATTATTTTTATTATTATTATTATTATTATTGTTATTATTATTATTATTATTATTATTATTGTTATTATTGTTATTATTATTGTTATTATTATTATTATGATTATGATTATGCTGAGGAGATTAAACTGATCAGGAAGATTATTTATAAAGCAATATTTAATGGCAGAAGTTATAGTTATTCATTTATTTGTAACAGGGAGTTGGTTTTGCAGCCTTGGCTAAATGCTGCGAATACACGAGACTAGATATATTATTGTCACATTGAAATTCTGAAGCAGAGCAATAACATCTCAGATCATTATCTAAAGTATGATGAGACAATGAGTGGGTCCTGACACCTGTTGTCTCCAGTAGAATTTAGAATGTCTGTAAATGCCAATGAGTCTTTTTCCTTATCTATATGGATATTAAAATCACGAATAATTAGGACTTTATCTGCTGCCAGTACTAACTCCGTTAGAAAATCAGCAAATTATTTGATAAAGTCTATATGGTGCCCTGGTGGCCTGCATACAGTAGCCAGCACAAATGTCAAACGTGATTTATCACTTACGCAGTACTGGCTCTTTAGGTTTAGGTTCATTAAAAAAATTAGGTAGGGCATATTCTGGGTCTTAGCGCTAGTTTATGATATACATTTTTGTAAGCTTTATATTCTAATCACTGACATGTCAGACACACTTTTGGCAGAATTCTAATGCCCTTGCGTTATTCAGCCTGAGGGTGGTGCTCTAATGATGATTGACATACTTTAGTACGCACGACAAACAAATAGAGTGCCATCTTAGAATTGCCTTAATGTATTTATTGTGTCCGAATGTTGTTTTAGAATGTTGCAAGTTAGGAATTCCAGTGAGGAAAAACAAAGTCATGTCTATTCTCAGAACAGAACTACTGTATATAAAAGCTATTAACATGAGCATGTTTAAACTAAAGGGTGTATACTTTCATTAATTTGATATGCTACTCCACATAGGAAGAACAGACATGCCAACTAGTTACTGACCTGATGCAGACACACAGCTGAAGCAGACTGATAGCATCTTGTTCTGGAGCGAGGTTTACGTAGCGTCACATGAACATAAGCGTGGCAGACAGAAATCTGCCCCAATGGCTCTCTATGAGAGCGCGCTGCAGTTCCATTTTTCACCACAGATTTACATTGGAAAATTGGAAGATTTACACTCATCAATTGGGTGCTGTAGAGCTAGGGAGGGCTCAGGAACCGGCTGCCCCGCTTAGTATTATAAATACATGCCTGCCAAATCCATGTGCTTCATTTTAAAATATCCTGCACACTTTATGACATTAAATGGTTTAGAAAATGCCGTCTCGCAGTCATCCAGTTGCCCTGCTGCGCAAGCTCTACAGCCGGAACCGAACAATGTCGGTTATCTATCAACTATCCTCGATTAAAGTTTGGATTAGTCTCTAGTTCGGAAATCTTCTGTCAGCCTGTGTCACCCTGCATTTATGACATGTGAAACCCTCATCGCTGACAGAGAATGCTAGACCTGTCAATGGCGTTGCACAGTTACAACCACTTTACAGTTTTACATTGTAACAATGTATGTTGTTATGGAAAGAAGGATGCGGGAACCGGTGAATGCTTAACATACTTTAATTCCAAAATAAACAAACAAAACGAAAGTACCTTTATCCCTCACAGATGAATGCCACACACACATAAACAAAACAATACCGGTACGGTGTGCAGGTGAACCCTCATCATCAATCATGCCACCGGCCTTGTGCTGTTCTCTCACAGCTCTCGGACCTGCCCTGCTGGCCAAATATGAGGGTACTCCTGAGACTGCTCTCTCCCACACACCCCCCACACACCCCCCACCCCAGTCACGGCGGCCGTGGCACATGGGGGTAAGGACAGACGAGGTGAAAAAAGGAGATGGAAGCATGAGGAGCAAAATAGACGAGCTTGAAACTCCTCTGCCTCTTCATCGCCGGCCTGGCAGCAATCTCCCCGTTCCCTCTGTCTGCCTGCTCCTTGCCATCATGGCAGACGGCAGCAGGCCTGGCGCGCAGGTGGCGCTCATCATTAATCACTTGCCTCATGCCGTTCTCTCATGGCTCCAAGCCACACCCTGCTTGCCGCATACGGCACTTGCATACCAGTCTGCCACTTTTGGCTCAAAATAATAGCAAAACATACAAAAAAGATGCAAACAGATGTTTGCTCTTACCTCATCGAATATGTGCAGTTTAAAGTGTAAAACACTGAAAAATTTAAATATCTACAGAAAAGAAACAAAAATAACTTTTTTCATCAAGTAAAAGTTTAGTTTTAGTCCTCAGCAATGTTATGATTTGACACTTGATTATGATTTGAGCAGTTAAATAAGGAAATATTTGTTTAAATATTGCAAATATTTAGCAAATAACAAATAACACAGGCTTTCTTTTTCTTTAGGTGGTGCAGAATACAGAGCCGGCAGTTCATGTGAGAGGCCAGGAGCCCCTTACTGCCTCAATGCTGGCAGCTGCACCATTAAAAGAGCAGAAACAACTCCTGGGTATTTTACACACACAGTCAATTAACCATTAGGTTTGAAGATGTTTGCACTTTGAATAATTTTATCAACAAAGTGATGCTGACTTGTAATACCCTCTCTACTGAAGAGTATTGTTATTTCTGGAAATAGTACAGCATGGGTGTCCAAGGGCCACTGTCCTGCAGAGTTTGTCTATCCCTAATTAAACACCTGAACCAAAGTAATCAAGTCTTTCAGGATTACTAGAAACTTACAGACAGGGATTTTGTGACAAATTGAAGCTAAACTCTGCAGGGATTTTGCCCTCTAGGACCAGGATTGCACACCCGTGTAGTACAGTGAATAAATTGAATAAACTACTTTATTCTGTAGTTCTGTAATATTTATACATGAAAACAAATGCATTCATCCCCTTAGAAAAAGACTAGAGTGCTGACACTTTACAGTGTATGACTATTTAGTGGAAAACTGCCGCTATTGAATGGCTTCAAAAGACTTTGAACAAAGCACATAAGCTCTACGTACTACATCATATTGTAATTAAAATGACTAAATTGTTTGCATCCCATACAGGTGAGCGGCTTTATCCTCTTATCCAGGCTTTGCATCCTGCACTTGCGGGAAAGATCACAGGCATGCTTCTGGAGATTGACAACTCTGAACTACTGCACATGCTTGAGTCTCCAGAGTCCCTGGACTCTAAGGTTCCACCAGTCAAAACTAATTCTCTAGGCCAGTAAAGATGCAGTCTCAGAGATCAGTTTTTGTTTGATCATTGTGACTTTTTTATTCTTTAGGTTGAGGAGGCAGTAGCAGTACTTCAGGCTCATCAAGCCAAGGAACTGTTGACTAAGTGAGGAAGCTCTGTAAGGCAGGTAATCTGTTTAGTTTTCTAGCTTAATACTTGGCCTTACTCATGTACAATTCCAATGAGTAGCACATATGAGTGTTACACAAATGTTGAACATTTTTATTTAATTTTTGAAGGCATGCAACTGAAGGTCTGTGAATGTTGTTCCAGAGAATGGGGGAAAGGAAAACCGTCGAAAACAGCACTTCAGATTCATGTTATTTAATCCATGGTTTGCACACTGCAAATGTCCTTTTTCTCTCCACAATGTTAAGTTTGTTCTGATTTTGTTTAAAAAAAAAAGAAGGAAAAAAAAGAAAATGACAAGAAAGGCTAAAAAAATATTTTTTGAAATTTCTGTGTGCAATAAAATGGTCCTGGCTTAATAGACATGCAAATGGAGTTCAAAAGTGTCTTATTCTATTTTTTTGTTGTTGTTTTTTATGTGGGATTTTTTTTTTTTTTTTACAACAATACAATAAAAGAAAAAAAAGTAAACAAATTACATTCTGCCAAATACTCAATGTACTCTACAGGGTACACATTCAAAAATACAGAAATTAATATCTAAAATATAAAGTTATGCCTTAAATGAATTCTAGTAGTAGGATTATATTCTAATATTCTTAAAAAAAAAAAAATATTGTATACAATAATTTATCTAAATAGGGTTTTCACAGATATTGGAATACTCACTCCTCTACTCCAAAAAACATATAAAAGTAGACCACACTTCCAAATACTCTAGTGCTCTTTTTGTAGTGTGTTTTTGAAGACTAAAATCTCATCTTTTAATATAATTTCATTATTTAATATTATGTATCTGTATTATTATTCTTTATTAATATTCATAATCAGTTGTATTATCTTATGAAGTTTAAAATGCATGAGTTAGACTATAGATTGCATGGACACGTGTTTAAGGAACATATTTTAGACACAAGGAGGGTAGCTGGGAGGATTATATATTCTGCTTAAAGGTATGTGTGCAATGCCACGTTCATTGACCAGAGCTGTTCCGATGATGATACTTTAAATGTGTACAGTTGGTATGCTCTTTGCAAGGAAAGGAATTTTTCAACTGATGCAAATGTACCATTTGTATACCACTAATGTAACACAGAGGGATAGTGGATTGTACCATGTGTAAGCATTAGGTATACATTCCATTTTTAAACATAAGCAACATGTTTTTCTACCTTACAAGAAAGTTGAAAGTCATTCAGTTGTGTATTTAAGCTCAATCCTTATTGTACTACAGCAGAGTGTTAAAAGCGCTATATAAATGAAGATGACAGAGAAACACGGAAACGCATAGACCTGGCATGAATATAACATCTCAGAGTTTCTCTCCTGATATATAAGAATAAAGATTTTTCGGTAACACTTTATAATAAGTTCAGTTGTAAGTCATTTATAAGTGGTTAGCTAATGATGAACTAATCATTTACAAAACATTCATAAATGATTAGCAAGTGATATAATAACATTTTATGTATGTTTTGTAAATTCCGTTACAACATCTAATGATTAGTAAATGATTAACTAATTATTTACAAAACATACATATGCGTTTAATAAATTATTTTTTGTATGTGTGTAGCAATTAGAGGGTGCAGAAAGTGTTGTAAATGCCTTGTATACACATACAGATAATTTGTAACAGGTAAGTAACAGTGTTCAACACGATGTGTAAACGCATGAATAAATCATTTACAACACTTTCTGCATCCCCAATCTAAAGTGTAAACTATTCATCACTTGTAAATGTGCTACACATCATTCGTAGGTAAGATTTGTTGATCTTATGCCTTATTGATTCTTGAAGTGGTCAGTTACACTTTAGATTAGGGGATGCAGAAAGTGTTGTAAATGATTTATTCATGCGTTGACACATCTATAACAGGTGTTGAACACTGTAGTGTTTACTGCAGTGTAAGTGCTGACTGGTGAGGGTATAGACAGCTGTCTTCTCTGAAACACATGGAGTATTTAACCACTGTGCACCTGATGTGAGCAAAACATACAAAAAAAGTAACATTTATTAAACATTTATGAAACGCATAGTCATGTTTTGTAAATGATTAGTTAATCATTAACTAATCAATTGAAAAATGACAACTGAATCTACAAAATATACATAAAATAATGAACATATTACTTATTAATCATTTATGAACGCATATTCATGTTTCATAAATGATTAGTTAATCATGTACTAATCAGTTGTAAATGACTTGTAACAGAAGTTACAAAACATACATAAAATGTTAGCATATCACTTGCTAATCATTTATGAATGTTTTGTAAATGATTAGTTCATCATTAACTAACCACTTATAAATTACTTACAACTGAACGTTATTATAAAGTGTTAGCTTTTGCTTGGCAAGATAACTGGTGTCTGGTCCCGTGAATCAAATAATAACGGGGAAAAGGCTTAATTCCAAGTCTACAATTTGGCGTCACGAACAACAGGATCGCATCTTCAGGCATTTGTCTCAATCATTTCAGGTAAGACCTTATTTCATTGTAAAATAATTCTAAGTCTGCCTGATGATTAGACATTGACTGAACCTGCTTAAAAGAAGTGTGTTATTTAAAGTACCAGTTGTGTTGCCAAAGAATATATATGTCAGAAATAGGAAAATAATTAAAAAATGTTGAATTTGATGTGGCTTATTTAAGTTGATCTGATCAGTAAACCTCTAAAATATTTGAATGATGCTGGGGAAGTTTTTTTTTTTTTTTTTTTTTTTTTTTTTTTTTTTTAAAGACTTTAAAAAGTGGATCTTATTTTTTAGAAAGAAGACCATTTAGTAAAATTGTGGGAGAAATAGCTGTAAGGCGATTTAGCAATTAGCTTGATCATGACTGGGAGGTGGTTGGAATATGGCGAGACTGTAAAAAAAAGGACAGAGTAATCTCTAAAATATTTCCAACACACCGAAGAATCGTTTCAGAGGGAAACGAGGATAGTGTGACAAGCGGTGATTTATAGCGGTTTAGTGGCGGAACTGTGCTCTGAGGTAGTGCAGTATGATAACCCTAAAATGCTTAAACACACTTAGGATTGAACCCTTAGAAGAAGGGAATCAATAGAATTTGGAGCTAGAATCACGTGCATTCTGATTTTGAAAATGAAGCTGTTCAATATTTGAGGAGGACACTGATCAACTTAAAAAAAAAAAGAGAAAAAATAAATAAATGGATAAATACTGATCAGAGAGTGAAGTAGCCCCTCCCTTCGGAATTTGCTCTATACACACATACATACAGTTGGAGAAGGGAAAGAGAGTGAAGCAGCCCCTCCCTTCGGAATTTGCTATACCTCCATACACACACACATACATACATAGCCCTGCTGTTCTGAGCGCACAAATAACAAATGATTGACAAATAATTTGCAAGATGGCAGAAAGTGGCTGTAACGGCAGAACAATATCTGCTTGGTAAAGGAAAAACGAGAAGCAAGCTAAGCTTTTGAAAAAAGGACTGGATATTAATGCATCTATGGATGTGCAGTTAAGCTGGTTCGAGTCCCAAAAAAGACAAGATCAAATCAAAAGCATTCCCAAAACTGGCAGCTCATTGGATTGTGAAACAAGGTGTAATCTGTTGCGGTATTAATGGTTGTCCAGTTCCACTTGTTGAAGCAATGTGGCAAATACCAGAAGAGCTCAGCTACCTTAATAACTTAGAACAACATTTGATTTCATTGCATATTCCATTTATGAAATTGTTGGCTTTACCTAAAGGTGGTCAAAATGGAGTTCATGGTCCTGTCACTTGTGTGCCAGCTAATGTTAAAAACACAACAAATGTCTTAGAACAGAAGCTGAAGGGTCTTTCGTAAGTGTAAAGTTAAAGCGCAAATTAACTTATAAAGGTTTACAGCCTGTAGATATTGGGCAAGAAGTCCTTGATCAGTACTTTGATGGGATCTTGAGTGTAGCTCCTGCTGAAGGGAATAATCCAGTGAAAATGCTTGCTGATGAAACAAACGAGGCAAAATGTTTTCCTGTTTTATTTCCAGATGGTAGTTCAATTTATCGCGACAAAAGGGCACAGAGATTAACATTGTCACGCTATTTTAATAATAGAATTTTGCATGCAGACGGAAGATTTGCGCAAAATGTTGAATACATTTTTTGTGCACAGTATTTGTCTGAAGTTGAAAAGGTAGTGTCTAGTGTATCTATTGCTCTAAGGAAAGGACATGGCTGTAGTAAATCCATACCAAGTGATATGTTTAAAGACACAGAGACCTTGAGGCAAGTACTTAATTTTGATGAAGGGTACAGGTTTTTGAAACCCATCCGAGGAACTCCATCATTCTGGCAAGGTGTGCAAAAAGATTTGTTTGCTATTGTAACATTCAGATCATATCAGTAAACTTGCACGTACTGTTTACGTCATTACGTTTGTATAGGTATCAGGCGGAGGGATATGGGCACTATGTTGTGAGCGAGGGCTGGTAGAGGTGACCCAGTAATAAAGCACTGTATGCAACGTTCGGTCTGATTTTATTTGTAGGCTAACCAAACGCTACTCATAAAATACTACAGCTATGGTTAGACAGTTGGGCATTCCCAATTGGTTTTGCTCGTTTTCATCTGCTGACATGAGATGGACAAATTTGATGTCAAGTATTTTAAAACATGAAGGAAGACAGGAAACTTTAGACCAGCTAGAATGGGCTGACAAATGTGAGCTTTTGCGTCGTAATTGTCACGCTCATGGGTAGATGATGAATGAAGGATGCGTAGTCAAAAGTACAAAAACAGCAAAGGTTTAATTCTCAACAGGCAAACAAACTGAACAGTGTGCTGGTGCACAAACAATAACCGACCATGATGAGTGAAAACCAGGAACTTAAATACACAGACAGATGAACACAAGACAGGTGATGCAGATGATGACGAACAGGTGGTAAATGAAGGGAGTGAGTTCAGGTGAGGAGACAAGGAGGATTCTGGGAACTGTAGTGAAGACGAAGACAGACGGTGAATGTGACATTACTCCCCCCTCCCGGTAGGCGCGTCCTCGCGCTGTAGACAGACCAACAAATGGGTGGGAGGGTGGGCGCCCTGGAGGCTGACAAGGGCGTGGCTTGGCAGGACAGGGAGCCTCCAGGGCGGAGCTGGCAGTTCAGGTGACCAGGGCGAAGACGGCCTTTCAGGCGGCCACGGCGGAAACGACCCCTCGGGCGGCCACGGCGGAGACGACCCTTCGGGCGGCCACGGCGGAGACTACCCTTCGGGCGGCCATGGCGGTGCGGACCCCTCGGGCGGCCATGGCGGTGCGGACCCCTCGGGCGGCCATGGCGGTGCGGACCCCTCGGGCGGCCATGGCGGTGCGGACCCCTCGGGCGGCCATGGCGGTGCGGACACCTCGGGTGGCTATGGCGGTGCGGACCCCTCGGGCGGCCATGGCGGTGCGGACCCCTCGGAACTGCGGAACTGATGGACCCTCGGGCGTCCAGGGCGGAACTGATGGACCCTCAGGCGTCCAGGGCGGAACTGATGGACCCTCGGGCGTCCAGGGCGGAACTGATGGACCCTCGGGCGTATGGCCCCCCCCAAAAAATTTCCTGGGGAGGCTCCCCAGTATGGAGTCCTGAGCCAGCGATGAAGAGGACTCTGAGCTGGGCAGGACCAGCGGCGAAGAGGGCTCTGAGCTGGGCAGGACCAGCGGCGAAGAGGGCTCTGAGCTGGGCAGGACCAGCGGCAAAGAGGGCTCTGAGCTGGGCAGGACCAGCGGCGAAGAGGGCTCTGAGCTGGGCAGGACCAGCGGCGAAGAGGGCTCTGAGCTGGGCAGGACCAGCGGCGAAGAGGGCTCTGAGCTGGGCAGGACCAGCGGCGAAGAGGGCTCTGAGCTGGGCAGATCCAGCGATGAGGGCTCGGTGCTGGGCAGATCCAGCGATGAGGGCTCGGTGCTGGGCAGATCCAGCGATGAGGGCTCGGTGCTGGGCAGATCCAGCGATGAGGGCTCGGTGCTGGGCAGATCCAGCGATGAGGGCTCGGTGCTGGGCAGATCCAGCGATGAGGGCTCGGTGCTGGGCAGATCCAGCGATGAGGGCTCGGTGCTGGGCAGATCCAGCGATGAGGGCTCGGTGCTGGGCAGATCCAGCGATGAGGGCTCTGAGCTGGGCAGATCCAGCGATGAGGGCTCGGTGCTGGGCAGATCCAGCGATGAGGGCTCGGTGCTGGGCAGATCCAGCGATGAGGGCTCGGTGCTGGGCAGATCCAGCGATGAGGGCTCGGTGCTGGGCAGATCCAGCGATGAGGGCTCGGTGCTGGGCAGATCCAGCGATGAGGGCTCGGTGCTGGGCAGATCCAGCGATGAGGGCTCGGTGCTGGGCAGATCCAGCGATGAGGGCTCGGTGCTGGGCAGGAATGAGGGCTCGGTGCTGGACGGGACCAGCGGCGAAGAGGGCTCTGAGCTGGGCGGAACCAGCGGCGAAGAGGGCTCTGAGCTGGATGGGACCAGTGGCGAAGAGGGCTCTGAGCTGGATGGGACCAGCGGCGAAGAGGGCTCTGAGCTGGATGGGACCAGCGGCGAAGGGCAGATCCAGCGATGAGGGCTCGGTGCTGGGCAGGAATGAGGGCTCGGTGCTGGACGGGACCAGCGGCGAAGAGGGCTCTGAGCTGGGCGGAACCAGCGGCGAAGAGGGCTCTGAGCTGGATGGGACCAGTGGCGAAGAGGGCTCTGAGCTGGATGGGACCAGCGGCGAAGAGGGCTCTGAGCTGGATGGGACCAGCGGCGAAGGGAGATCCAAGCCAGGCGGGACCAGCGGCGAAGAGGGCTCTGAGCTGGATGGGACCAGCGGCGAAGGGAGATCCAAGCCAGGCGGAACCAGCGAGAAGAACCTCTCTGCAGGCGTGATGTTCTCAGTCTCAAGCACGGCGGGCATGACGCTCACTGTCTCAGGCACGGCGGGCATGACACTCACAGTCTCAGGGGCGGCGGGCACGACGCATATTGCCTTGGTCTCGGCAGCTCTGACGTGAAATGCGGGCTCGGCTGGACTGGCGTGAAGTGCAGGCTCGGCTGGACTGACGTGAAGTGCAGGCTCGGCTGGACTGGCGTGAAGTGCAGGGTTGGGTGACATTCCTGACCGGGGCGCAACACTCTCCAGACACCGGATTACCGTCTCTTTCCAGGAAAGTCCAGTGATGTCTGGGAGGTTGAGGGGACGATGGAAAGTAGCCCCGATCAGGAATAGTGTGCTGAGGGTTTCATCCTCCAAAGAACTTGTGAGGGCGAGCTGAAAAAACTTCCGGGAGAAATCCAGGATGTCGTGGTTCTCCTGGGCCACAAGGATGAAATTGAGGTGTTCGTCCATCTTGTCTTTTGGTCGGTTATTCTGTCACGCTCATGGGTAGGTGATGAAGATGATGAATGAAGGATGCGTAGTCAAAAGTACAAAAACAGCAAAGGTTTAATTCTCAACAGGCAAACAAACTAAACAGTGTGCTGTGCACAAACAATAACCGACCATGATGAGTGAAAACCAGGAACTTAAATACACAGACAGATGAACACAAGACAGGTGATGCAGATGATGATGACGAACAGGTGGTAAATGAAGGGAGTGAGTTCAGGTGAGGAGACAAGGAGGATTCTGGGAACTGTAGTGAAGACGAAGACAGACGGTGAATGTGACAGTAATCCTGTTACTGCAGCTCGCATATTTGATTTTAGGTGGCATTGTTTTTTAAAAGAGGTGCTTATGTCACCTGTTCACCCCATAGGAGAAATTGTAGATTATTTTTATAGGGTTGAATTTCAACAACGTGGTTCTCCCCATGTTCATTGTTTGTATTGGATCAAAAATGCTCCACAAATAGATAAAAATTCTGATGTGGAGGTTGTTGACTTTATAGATAAATATGTTACCTGTGAAGTGCCCATTGAAGATGAGAACTTGCGCAGTATTGTCACATCTGTGCAATGTCACAGTAAACATCATTCTAAAACATGCAAAAAGAAAAACAGTCTGTCGTTTTAACTTTCCTAAGCCACCATCAATGCAGACGTTCATATGTCGAAGAAAGGTAGATGTGTCTGAGGTACCCTTGTGAAAAAGAAGTGTGCTTAATTGTATTGAAAGTGTACTTTTTGTGTGCTTAAAATAATCAAAGTATACTTTTTGAAAAGTGCACTTGCAGATAATATAATAAAATTAAAATTAAAGACCACTTAAGTGTACTTAAAGGGAATACACTTTAATGACAATATTTATTAACACACTTAAGTGCACTTTTTACAAATGCACTTTGTAATAATATCTAATTAAGTTTAACTTAAAGTAAGTACACTTTCATCACAATATTTAAAAACACACTTAAGTGCATTTAAAAAAATGCACTTTGTAATAATGTCTAATTAAGCTTAACTTAAAGAAAGTACACTTTCATCACAATATTTATAAACACACTTAAGTACAATTTTTACAAATGCACTTTGTAATAATATCTAATTAAGTCTAATTTAAAGTAAGTACACTTTCATCACAATATTTCTTAACACACTTAAATACACTTTTTAAAAATGCACTTTGTAATAATGTCTAATTAAGTTTTACTTAAAGAAAGTACACTTTTATCATAATATTTATAAACACACTTAAGTGCACTTTTTACGAATGCACTTTGTAATAATATCTAATTAAGTTTAACTTAAAGTAAGTACTCTTTCATCACAATATTTATAAACACACTTAAGTGCATTTTTAAAAATGCACTTTGTAATAATGTCTAATTAAGCTTAACTTAAAGAAAGTACACTTTCATCACAATATTTATAAACACACTTAAGTGCACTTTTTACAAATGCACTTTGCAATGTCTACTAAGTTTTACTTAAACATACATTTTAAATAATTATGATTTATAGTGTTTTAAATTTATTAAAGTTAAAGTTATAAGTTATTAAAGGGAATTTATTTTGATGTATTGACTAATATATAAAATAACAGTTTTAATGGAAAACATGGAAAATAATTGATTTTAATTCCAACTCAAGTGTGTTGTCCAAAATTAATTTGTTAATGTATTTTAAATGTGTTTTGTCTATAATATATACTGTGTGCATTATGCAGTTGAAATGTATTTTTCCAATACATCTGCTTATACAGTATAATCCAGTACAACTTATTGTTGACATTTTTATCACCAGCCCTTGCTCTATGAACTCAACTAGTGTCAGCTTTCTACATAATATTTGAAAATAAAATGTAATATATGAGAGGAGTCTAATAGTAATGTGTTGTAGCTACTTTACATCTGTGAACATAATACTTTCAATATCATTATGTTGTTCTAAGTCAATTAAACACACATTTAAATTGTATTAATTGCGAGCAAAAGTTAAACAAATGTAAACAAAATGAATTTGCATTTAAATTCAGTTAAAATACATTTAATTTTAATCACACTAGACTACATTGATAAAAAAGATTGACTTTTAGTTAGGTTAATGAGTAAAGTTTTGTAAACTTACAGAGTTTAACAACACAATGAGTTAGAACAACTTCAACTTAAACAGAAAAGCTGAAATAACATTTAACCATGCATGATATATGAATATTTTGTTTAATGCGCATGCGCGAGAAATACTACGTCATTATGACGCTCTACTTCACTAGAGTTTGAAAAATGCGCTATGTTTTGCGATCCGTTTGCGATGCGTGATGATACTGAAGCTAGCCAAACAAGAGAACAAAAGGAGCACCACGTTTGGATGTTTGTTTGCAGATGAGACGTTATGCAGCAAATAATCAGTCAAGTAAGTATATATTGATGCTTTCTTTGGTTAATTATTTTTTCACCGTAACATGTCAGTTGCTGAGTGCATTTTAATCGCATATATTATAAACTCAATAGACTCGGGAGGTGAATTAATCATGTTTTCAATAATTTATATATGATTGCATTCTAATAATGTCTTACATTGTAATGTGAGGAAAGCGTGTGTGGTCGTGTTCGAGGAATTTGGTTGCTGATTTATTTTTTAAAACTAAACCGACTTTTTTAATTATTTTAAACAAGCTACTAAACATTTGCTGAATGCTGATCCAATATTGTAACACTCGAAGACGTTTATATACATTTAATACAAATAATCAATCTTATAACCACCATAAATATTTAATATATTACCCACCTCTATAAAAAATGCTTGTAATGTGTTCAATTTCATTTTGTATTTAAAGAGTTGTTCAATTACTATTTGTTTTGGAATATGTAATATTTTTGTGTTTATCTGGATTTAAACATTCATTTTGCAGGATCAGTTCATATTTGTTATTGGAGATACAGTGCATCGGTGGTGCATCACAGACCTGTATTGATGAGGTGATGTTACAAGATTTATCATGACAGCACATCCTGATCAAGCTAAAACACTACTTTCAAGTCTCTAACTATCCCTATAGCTTTTAAATGCTTTGAATCTTTTGCATGTGCAAGTAATAAATTCCCACCTGTGCATTTACACCTGCCCTATAATCATCATATATTTTATAGGTAACAAACCAAAGGAAGAAGGCTTGCAGCATTGCTGTGTCAACCGTGGTAAATACAGCAACAGGAACATCCTTCATGAAGATAGCTATGTGGGGCAAGCTTAAAATGTAAGAATACCTTTCTTAATTTGCATTGGTCTTGGGTTTGCATGGGTCATATATCTATATTTGTGTAATTGATAAAGTTATGCTTAATTCCCTGTAAAGTAGCAATAAAAAGGTTCTCTATTTTGAATCACTTTAAGCCCAGTGTCAGTAAAGATGGCGTAGTCAGTGGAATCCTGCTGTTTGTGGGAAATAGAAGGAACCTTGCCCAGCTTTCTACTACGATGTGGCCCTGGTGACTGAGGTAATCAATCACATCACACATTCATCAACAGTTAACAGTCAAAAGTTTACATACACCTTGCAGAATAAACTGCTTCATCAGGGTAGTACTAAATAAAGATAAAACGCACATTTTTGTGATCCCTATTATTGATAAAATTGTTAACATTTTGCAGATACTGCAAGGTGTATATCAACTTTGAAGCGCAACTGTATATCTATCTCTTTCATTCAATTGAGCCAAATATAATAATGGACTGGATCTGTATTATAAACAAATTTTCTGTTTTTTTTTTTTTTTCCTCAAGGCATTTTTTCTGACTTTCCTGCATCTTTGAAACATTTCCATTCACATATACTCTGGAGAGCATCTGGGACATTGACATAAACAGCACTTTCCAACAACTTAAAAAATTGGGTGACAAATCATTTTGGTTTTTGTGCTTTTGGAGTTCTTCAATGTTTTTTTTATTTTTTTTTGTGTTTTTTTTTTTTTTAGACAAACTTAGATTCACTGTAATGCTGGAGTAAGCATTTGGTCCTGTTTAATGTTGGTGCTGGTAAAGGTTTAAAGGGATACTCCACTTTAAAATGAAAATTCTGTCATCATATACTCACCCTCATGTTGTTTCAAACCTGTATGAATTTCTTTCTTCTGCTGAACATCCCTTTAAGAGCTAAATAACAAGGTTCGGTAACTTTTAATTAGGTCTCATTTGTTAATATGAGTTTATTTTTTAGCCAACATGATCTAACCAATACTAATATTATCTTACTTAGACTAATAAATGCTTAAAGTATTATTCATTCTTAGTTCATGTTAACTGAAGTAGGTAACTAATATATTTTTGTAAAGCATCACCCAAAGGTCTCTTTCCAAAACTGTTTGTGTTTATGCATAGTGTTTCTTGGGGTTTTATTGTGCATCAACAGAAAGGTTTTTATGTACTTCTTTTAGAGATTATTTTGTCAGTAAATTTAGAGGGTTTTACATTTAGTTTTGTTGATTGTAACATTGCATTTAATTCACACTTAAGTGTATTGTTAACTGACATTAAAGTATATTTTAAATCACATTAATTGCGTGTCATTATATTGTGTAGTGCACTTTAACTATATCTTGAAGATATTAGAAGCAATTATGAAAGTAGATATAAAGTTGTATTAAAGTACCAATTAAGTTGTTCCAAAAAATCACTCTTAATGGCAACTTATTGCATTTTATTTCAACTTAATATGTGATATATTTGAAATTAATTGCACTTAATGTGCATTCAGTGTGTTGAAAACATTGCATTTAATTCACACTTAAGTGTATTGTTAACTGACATTAAAGTATATTTTAAATCACATTAATTGCGTGTCATTATATTGTGTAGTGCACTTTAAGTATATTTTAAAAACACTAGAAGCAATTATGAAAGTAGATATAAAGTTGTAATAAAGTACAAATTAAGTTGTTCCAAAAAATCACTCTTAATGGCAACTTATTACATTTTATTTCAACTTAATATGTGATATATTTGAAATTAATTGCACTTAATGTGCATTCAGTGTGTCGAAAACATTGCATTTAATTCACACTTAAGTGTATTGTTAACTGACATTAAAGTATATTTTAAATCACATTAATTGCGTGTCATTACATTTTGTAGTGCACTTTAAGTATATTTTAAAAACACTAGAAGCAATTATGAAAGTATATATAAAGTTGTAATAAAGTACCAATTAAGTTGTTCCAAAAAATCACTCTTAATGGCAACTTATTACATTTTATTTCAACTTAATATATGATATATTTGAAATTAATTACACTTAATGTGCATTAAGTGCGCCGAAAAGATGGCATTTAATTCACACTTAAGTGTATATATTTAAAGTATATTATTTATGTAATAAGTACACTTTATAAAAGTACACTTAAGTGCACTTTTTTTTCACAAGGGTAGACGTGCCCGATAATGGTGATTGTACAAATAGTTGTCAAGATAGAACTAAAAGTGGAACTGTAAATGATAACGTCAATGTAGAATATGCTTGTGGCATAATGACAGCAGTTAAGACAGCTGTTTTAGAAGAGAAGATAGATTCTGTACAAAGTCTGTTTGATAGTGTTGGAATAAATCAGAAATTGTTTGAGATGGCATATAAGTGCATAAATAATACTACACACGTTGTCTTGAAATGACAGTTAAATGAAGTGTGGGTTAATCAGTATAATAAGTTTGGCCTTCAGTGTTGGAATGCTAATATGGACATTCAATATGTAACACATGCTTATGCCTGCATTGTTTATATAATTTCCTACATTTCAAAATCTGAAAGGGAAATGGGTTTGTTGTTAGCTAATGCTCAACGAGAATCAACAACTCAGGGTAATGTGGATGCAAAACAAGCTTTGAAAAAATTAGGGACCGTGTATTTACACAATCGAGAAGTTAGTGCACAGGAAGCAGTTTATAGATTAACCCTCTGGGGTCTGAGGTGTTTTCTGGCCCTGGAGGTGTTCTAACATGCTCTGACATTTGTGCTTATTTCTGTTACTTGTGACATTTTCATGGCTAAAGTCTGATTACACTGTATATAGCACAAACTCTGCTACAATAATATGTCAGCAGCATGTATGTAAAAGTTTGTAGTTTTGAGATAATGACGTTTATGCGTGGTTTGTGAAAATACAAAAAACAATTGTCACTGAAATAAGGCCATGAAACCCATACTGATTATTTCTTCACAAGACTTTTGAAAATTGTATCACGTAGCCTAGAATATTTGCTTCAAAACTATGTGAAAATCACCCTGACTGCTCATTCAGATAAGACAATATATTGATTTAAAAATTGTAAGACGTGTTTTGTGTGAGAAAGCTTAATGCGGGAGGCGTGATCACATCATTAATATGCATGGCTTTCACACCTGAGAAAGACAAGACCCTCCCATAATGGCCTATTAGGAGCTATCAGGCCCTGTCATTCTGAGCAACCTTGCACAAAGAATGAGGAGATTTAAAAAAGAATGGCTTTTTGATTGTTTAGATTTATTTACAACACAACATAATCCAAAGATACACAACAAATGACAAAGCACATTATTGAAAACAATGATCCAAAGACAGAGACCTTTCTGCCATTCCTAAAAACATTGTACATACCGTTCATTTCCAAGGTGTTTGTTTTTCACTTTACCATGTTCATGCTCATGTGAATGTTGAAGTCAGCAGGACTCAGTGGCCTCATATGTATAAAAAAAAAAACCTGTGAACATGCTGATATCCAGAGAAACTAGGGCTGTATTGTCACGAACACACACGGGAAACAGGAAGATCCAATAGCAGTAGGATTTTAATTAGGGTAATCCAAAAGCGTAGTCTCCAGGCAGGGGTCCATATCAAACAAGCAGTCCAAAACAATAAACCAAACAAGACAGACTTGGAAACAGACCTCAGAAGTGTCATGACATACAACAAGGACTCCGTAACAAACACTGAAACAGACAGGGTATAAATAGACAGAAACTAACAAGGTGATGGGAAACAGCTGTGTGCAATGATCAATGAGTGACAGACCAGGATGATGGGAAATGTAGTATCAGTGAAAGACACCGTGGGGGAAGAGGACCTCTAGTGGTTACCCAGGGAAACACAAACCAGACACTGTGACATAACCCCCCCTCTATGGAGCGGCCACCAGACGCTCCAAGACGTACAAAAAACAACTAACACAAGAGTCCAGGAGGGAGGTGGAATGGTGGAGGATCAGGGGGAGGGATGGGGGGCCAGGTCCATGGAAGGGAACGGAAACAGGGGGTGACGGTTTAGCCGGCGGCCAGGGTGAAGCAGATAGTCCATCGGGTGGCCAGGGCGAAGCAGACGATCCATCGGGCGGCCAGGGCAGAGCAGACAGTTTATCAGGCAGCCAGGGCGGAGCAGACAATCCATCTGGCGGCCAGGGCGGAGACTTTCCCTCAGCCGGCCAGGGCGGAGACCTTCCCTTAGGCGGCCAGGGCGGAGCAGACAGTTCATTGGGCGGCCAGGGCGGAGACGACCCTTCAGGCGGCCAGGGCGGAGCAGACAGTCCATCTGGCGGCCAGGGCGGAGACTTTCCCTCAGGCGCCCAGGGCGGAGCAGACAGTCCATCGAACGGCCAGGGCGGAGACGACCCTCCGGGTGGCCATGGCGGAGACGACCCCTCAGGCGGCCACGGCGGAGATGACCCCTCGGGCGGCCACAGCGGAGACGACCCCTCGGGCGGCCACGGCGGAGACGACCCCTCGGGCGGCCACGGAACAGGAACAGACACCAGCTCAGGAACAGACACAGGCTCATCGGTGGCCATCTTGTCCGGAGACACCGGCTTGGCGGCGGCCATCTTGTCTGGAGACACCGGCTCAGCGGCGGCCATCTTGTCCGAAGACACTGGCTCGGCAGACGTGATGTGAACAGTCTCTGGAACGGCAGACATGACCTGAACAGTCTCTGGATCGGCAGACTTGATGTGAAGAAGCACTGGCTCGGTAGGTTGCATCGGAGAAACCGGTAGGGCGAGACACTGGGGCGGCGCTGGCAGAGCGAGGCGCTGGGGCGGTGCCGGCAGGGCGAGGCGTTGGAGCGGTGGCGGCAGGGCGAGACGTCGGAGTGGCGCCGGCAGGGCGAGACGTCGGAGTGGCGCCGGCAGGGCGAGGCGCTGGAGAGGTCCAGGCAGAGCAAGCTGCTTGGAGACGGCCTCCGGGACAACAGCGGGCTGTACGGGGACGACCTCCGGAACCACAGCGGGCTGCACGGAGACTACCTCCGGGACCACAGCGGCCTGCACAGGGACGACCTCCGGGACAACAGCGGGCTGCACGGGCACGGCCTCCGGGCCAACAACGGACTGCACGGGAACAGCCACCGGTATGGCCTCTGGTTCATTGGGGAGGCAGGAAGTCTTCCTCCTCCGCCGTCTCCGATGGCGATGTGCAGGCTCTGGGCTGGACGGGAACCGCGGCGAACAGAGCTCTGGGCTGGGCGAAATCAGCGGCGGATGGAGCTCTGGGCTGGACATCACCAGCCCAGGGTCGAAGAGGGGCCAGAGTGGAGAATGGTGTCGGGATTCCTCTCGACCACCTCCTCCACTGCGGCCTCCACGGGTCCCGCGAAACTTGACCAACCGGGTCCCCTCAAAAAACTGTCTTCTCTCCCGGTCGGTGGCTGGGGAAGAGACATTGAGAAACATACCGCTGGATCCTTGTAATGACGGAGTCCTTCTGTCACGAACACACACGGGAAACAGGAAGATCCAATAGCAGTAGGTTTTTAATTAGGGTAATCCAAAAGCGTAGTCTCCAGGCAGGGGTCAATATCAAACAAGCAGTCCAAAACAATAAACCAAACAAGACAGACTTGGAAACAGACCTCAGAAGTGTCATGACATACAACAAGGACTCCGTAACAAACACTGAAACAGACATGGTATAAATAGACAGAAACTAACAAGGTGATGGGAAACAGCTGTGTGCAATAATCAATGAGTGACAGAACAGGATGATGGGAAATGTAGTATGAGTGAAAGACACCGTGGGGGAAGAGGACCTCTAGTGGTTACCCAGTGTGACGGTTCAATGAGTGGTTGTGCAGTGAGTAATTGTGTGTTTGTCCCCGAGTTACAGGTTGATTGCTGGGGGGCGTGGCATTACACCTGAACCAGATCATGGTACTTTAAAAGACACTGGGTCAAACAGAGAGTGAGGCGATGGCTCGCTGGTGTTGTTGCGGCTCTGGAGAGCTGACGGGATGTGTGGGCTACGGGAGATCACAGCCGCTTCGGAGATCTGATGTCGATACATTGATTCGGACTTCTCGTTATGTTTGGTTGTACTGATATCACTTGAGCTGGAATACTTACATTTACATGCTGACACACTGACTAACACTTATACTGATCTCTTGACAGTTCATGTTTATTACTTTATTTAAATACATCTTATTGTTTACGCAGCGGTTGTGTGGCGTCTCCCTTACTTCGTTGCGATCTTTGAGAAGAATCGTAACAAATGGGGGCTCGTCCTAAAAGAGTAATTAGTTAACAAATGAGAGTTTGTTTGATTGAAAATGTAGATATTTGTTTAGCTCATTTGGTAGACTAGTGCTCTGTTGGATGTTAATGTGAAAGGTAATCTTGTTTATTCGCATTATTTTTGAGATGTACGTAAATCTTTGATTAGATTATGTTGGAAATGTCCCGTGAGTTCGAAGGTAGTCATTTAAGGTAAGTGCATGTTATTAAGGTACGGATGAAACCTTATTCATTTTTCCCCAGTTGGTATTAGCAACGCTTTGCGTTGATTTGTCATTTTGCCTTTTTTATTTTTGTGCAGACTTTTGGGTGAAGCACACCGCCGTGGCTACGGATTGGGCTGTATTGCTCAGTTTCGAAACCAGCGGTATTTGGTGTTTAAAGTCGCTTTGCTCTTGAAAGCTGCATGAAGATTAGGCATAGAATAGGTTAGTGGGCTGTTAGGTAGGGTAGAAGGGGAGAAGTTGAATGAGTGTTTTTGTCCGTTGCTTATTAGGTTTTTAAAATGCACTTACTTTAAGTCGAAAGTGTAATTAACAAGTTTAAAGGTTAAAATGACGTCCGTGAAGAATTTGTTAAAGCTCCGTCGGAGGACGTGTTAAATTCGTTTGTGAA
Source organism: Squalius cephalus (assembly GCF_949319135.1). Taxonomy (NCBI): domain Eukaryota; kingdom Metazoa; phylum Chordata; class Actinopteri; order Cypriniformes; family Leuciscidae; genus Squalius; species Squalius cephalus. The sequence continues at coordinate 26,609,213 of NC_137137.1, forward strand.
GCAACAATTGTGGGAACTTGTAGAGCATTTTAAAACTGGTGATGTGGATAAAAAAATAAAGAAGAATGAACTTTGTTCTATTGTGAGAGATTGTTTAATCGAAAATAATCTTTTGATCATTTCCGCAAAGAAAAAACATGACGTTGAAATAAAAACTTCGTTAGATATTTTTTCAGGGTTGTCTTTCGAACAGAAAAAAGAGATTTTGCAAATGCAACAGAGTCACGATAGAGATTTAGTCATGGAAACTAAACGGTATGAGTTGGAGATTGAGAAATTAAGAACAGATAATTTACTCAAACAACGCGAAATTGAATTTGCACAGAAAAGATTTGAGTCTGAAAAATCAGAATGGGAGTTTGAGCTGCAGGCGGAGCATTTGAAATTAATAAAGGAGGGTATATTATCTCCAGAGGGTGGTGAAAAGTTACATACATCTGGCAGTTTTGACTTTGCCAGTAATTTAAGACTGCTCCCTAAATTCAATGAACATGAATTTATTATTTTTCTCTTTATTTGAGACCATAGCGGAAGAGGGGAAATGGCCAAGTGCGGTCCGAGTTATGCTTCAAACTGTCATTACAGGCAAAGTACAGGAGGCATACGCAGCACTTACGTTGGAGGACAGAAGAAATCATGATAAGGTAAAAGTGACTATCCTAAAAGCTTATGAGTTAGTTCCTGAGGCATACCGCCAGCGTTTTAGGAATTGGAGAAAAGGTGACCGCCAAACACATTCTGAGGTGGTAAGAGAACTTGTTTCACATTTTGATCATTGGTGTATTGCTTCCGATGTTGATAATTTCGAGAAGTTGCGTAACTTGGTTATTTTAGAACAATATAAGAACATTGTACCTGACTATATTGCTACATATATAAATGAGAAGAAGCCAAATAACGTGAGTGAAGCTGCAATCTTGGCAGATGATTACATATTGACGCATAAAAACGTGTACCAAGAGGATCGACCAGGGCGTCAGTATGGTAACTTTAGTGAAAATAGGGCGGCATCAAAGAGATTTGAACAAAATTATGTTTCAGATTTTGAGAATAAAGGTCGTGGGAGGAGTGACCGAGACTTGGTATGCAATTACTGTTTCAATGTTGGTCATTGGAAAAATAAGTGTCCTATTTTGGCCTCAAAGTTGAAATTTAGTCCAAAGAATAAGACGAAGGCAAATGTTAGTCCTGTATTGATGACGGAAACTACAGGAATTAATGATTTTGCGGGTTGTGCTTCGATGGAAGTAGGAAATGCAGTGTTTGAGTCAAAGAATGACAGCACAAAACACTTTGCACCATTCATTACGGAGGGTTTTGTTTCTTTGATTAATTCTGATAAAAAAGTTCCAGTTAAGATTTTGAGAGATACCGGAGCTTCAGAATCCTTTATTCTTGAATCGGTCCTGCCTTTTTCTGATGTGTCAAGTGAAGGGAAGAATGTTTTAATCAGGGGAATTGGATTACAAACTCTTTCTGTCCCTTTGCACAGGATAAACTTGACTTCGGAGTTGGTCTGTGGAGAAGTAACCCTTGGAAGTGCGTCCATCATTGCCAGTGGAGGGTGTCATGGTAATACTGGGGTATAATTTAGCTGGAGATAGGGTATGGCGAGAGGTAATTCCACCACCTGTGGTAGTGTCCACGCCATTGATTGAAAAGTCTGATGTACTAATGCAAGATTTCCCTGAGGTATTTGTAACGTGTGCAGTAACTTGTTCGAGGAGTCGTGAGGCATCTTGTAAAGAAAAAGAAGAGTTTAATTGTGTTGTGCTTGGTTTGTCTACTCTTTTTCCTATTACTCATAAGGAGTTGATGACTGCACAACAGAATGATCCTGGGTTACAACAACTGTTTGAGAATGTTATTTCATCACAGGAGGTAAGAAGTGCTGCCAGTGGATATTTTATCCAGGATGAGGAAATTTATCCCCTGTAAGAAAGGTTTGATGGAGGAATCTGTAATTCAAGTAGTGGTGCCAAAACAATTTCGAGAGGTGGTAATGCGAATTTCACATGGTGAAGTTGCTGGTCATTTCGGAGTAAATAAAACGTATAACAGAGTTTTGAGACAGTTTTATTGGCCATGTTTGTAAAAGGATATTTCGGCCTTTATTAAAACCTGCCATACCTGTCAGATAACAGGGAAACCGAATCAGTCTTTGAGACCAGTGCCTCTGTGTCCGATTGAGGTTAGCCTCTGTGTCCGATTGAGGTTACAAGTAAACCCTTTGAGCATCTAATAATTGACTGCGTGGGTCCATTACCTAAATCAAAATCAGGTAATGTATATTTGCTGACTGTGATGTGTCAGGCAACTCGATACCCGGCAGCTTATCCGATCAGAAGAATTACTACTAAAGCAGTTGTGAAAGCTTTAACCCAATTCATCTCTATTTTTGGGATACCGAAGATTATTCAGAGCGATAAAGGGTCTAATTTCACTTCACGTATGTTTGCTGAGATTTTGAGAGTGATTTAAGGTCAAGCATAATCAATCAAGCCCATATCACGCCCAAAGTCAAGGTGCGCTCGAACGGTTTCACCAAACATTGAAAGCGTTATTACGTGCTTACTGTGTGGAGTTGAACCGTGACTGGGAGGAGGGTTTACCCTGGTTGTTACTTGCAGCTAGAGAGGTACAACAAGAGAGTTTGGGTTTTAGCCCGAATGATCTTGTGTTTGGTCACAGTGTACGTGGTCCTCTTTCTGTTTTGAGGGAGGGATTGGGTGAAAAGGATCCTCCTCAAAATTTGTTGGAATATGTAGATGGTTTCCGTAGACGTTTATTTTTAGCTGGAATGAGTGCTCAGAAAAATCTTGTTGGAGCACAAGATAAGATGAAGAAACACTTTGACAAACATACCGAATGCCGTGTTTTTATACCGGGTGATCAGGTGTTGGTTTTATTACCTTCATCTGGCTCTCCTTTTTGCGCACGGTTTACTGGTCCGTATACTGTTCTTCGAAAAATGACTGACCAAAATTATCAAATTGCAACTCCAAATCGGCGAAAGGCTAAACAGTGTTTTCACGTAAATTTACTTAAGCCTTATCATTCTCGTAACTCTGACACTCAACTGGTTAAGCCAGCTGTTACTGTTGCTGCTGTCCCTCTGGATAATTTTCAACCTTTTTTTGTAGAAGGAGGGGAGGATGTGATTGTACCTGGAGACTGTGTTTTGCTTCCACGGTTAAAGAATTCAGAGACCCTTTAGAATCTAGATGCTTTGTTTTCACATTTGTCGGAGTTAAAAAGGTCAGAATTGATAGAGTTGTTGTTTGATTTTCCTAGTTTCTACTTCGTCGAAATCTTCGTGCGCTTCTGCTGCGTTTGGCTGAGTCATGTTTTACGGTTAATGTGAAAAATGTAAAAAGAGTTTTTGCTGCTGGGCAGGCTTATGTAGCATTAAGTTGGGTAAGAACTTTGTCTGGTTTGACAATAAAAGACTTCAAAGAAAAAAGTATTTATTGTAATAACAAAGTCTTCGAGGCAATTAATGAAATGTCGTCTTTTATGACACACAATGATTTCGATTATACAATGCCGAATAGCTCTTTTTCTGTGTTTTTGTTAAATGTACAAAGTTTGCAATGCCATAAACAGGATTTGATGGTTTGTGTTCAACAATTGCAACCCATGTGTATTGGTTTAACTGAAACATGGTTGCCTGCTTTCTATCAATCAGACAATGTACACTTAGACAATTATAACTTTGTTAATCTTTCTCGATCAGCCGCATACACAAGCAATAGTCCTCTTTTCAGTGATTTGAAAGCTCAACAGCATGGTGGCGTCAGCTTATATACAGCATGTGGTGTGGAAAACACAACTATAACATTCCCAAATCATAACTTAGAGTGCATCCTGACACACTTCACCGCAATTGACATTTTACTTGGAATAGTGTATAGACCACAAACATATCCTTTATCCATTTTCAAACAAAATTTAGGTAAATTGATTAATTACATGACTTCAGTATGCAATACAATTGTACTTATGGGAGACTTTAATAATGATGCATTGAAATCAAAATCCCTGTGCTCTTTCATGTCAGATAGTGGTTTTGATCAACTTGTTAAAAAGCCAACAACTGAAAAGGGAACCTTAATAGACCATGTGTACGTGAAGAACATTAACGACTTTTCTGTGCACACAAACGTTGTGCCAGTTTACTTTAGCACACATGAGGGAGTTTTGTGTTCATTTCAAAACTTACATGTTTAAATGTGTTGGACAACTTGTTGGACAACTATAGCTTATGGATGATATATTACTTTTACACAGATCCATCAGCGGTAAAGCTGATTTGGTAGATTTGATTGTGTACAGATCTGATTACATGGTAAAGTAGACAAAGACCCCAAGACAAAGCTTAGCTCTATCTTTTGGATCCTTGTTAAACCACAGTGTTTAGCTGTTCTATTCTGTGCTTAATTGATTGCAGTAATTTGTTATTTTATTCCAATGTGCAATACCGAGTGTGCTACAATACACTGGGTGAGTGAGCTGATAAAAACCACCCAGTATTAGATTTACGCAAACGCACAGTTCTGATCTGTGTTTTGTTAATCCTCTGGGATCTGAGGGCTTTTCTGGGCCCTGGAGGTGTTCTGACATGCTCTGACATTTGTGCTTTTTTCAGTTATTCATAAACATGTTAATGGCAAAGGTGTAAATTCACTCTATATAGCACAAACAGGGCTACCATAATATGCAAGCAACATGCATGTACATGTTTGAATTTTTAAGAGAATAATGTTTATGCGTGGTTATTGAAAAAAATAAAAAAGAAAGCTGCTGAAATAAGACCACAAAACACATACTAAATATGTGTCCACAAGACTTTTGACTAATGAATGTTGTCGCTTCAAGTTCTGGCTTCAAAATGATGTGAAAATCATCCTGCCTAATCGTTCACACACAGTTTAAATCAATGTATTGTTTTATAAGACAGGTTTTGCTTGGAAAGCCAATATGCGAGGGGGGCGTGAACGAGGAGTGGTTTACACCTGAGAATACAATGTCCCACCCAGTATGCGTAATGGACTCTGCATAATGAGCCATTCATTCAGGTGTGACACTTCAGCCACAAGAATGAATGCAAGGACAAAAGATATATTTAGAAGAAGACTTATATGGACCATTTAAGATTTTGCTTACATCTATCTTGTAAATATGTTTTGCTATTTTATTAAAAAGGTTACAATTACAACAATAATTACAATTTCAACAATATTTCAAGTGTAAACTCTTTACTCTTTCTTTGTAAAAAAAAATGATTATAGGCCTACATTTTATCATATGTATTCATTAGTTTGAATATAGCCAACATTGGAACAGCTAACATCTTAGTTGATGACTTTATTTTTGACAAAAATAGTATGTTATATATATATATATGCCTATATATACATTATTTATTTATATATATATATATATATATATATATATATATATATATATATATATATATATATATATATATATATAACATATGAGCAGAAATTGCTAAACAAAAGCTTATTTGATGTGGCAGTATATTCTACAGTAAAAACTGTACCCAAATCTAGTCAACAAAATGTTGTCTTTCATATTTCGCCTGACTGTAACGTTGTTTTTATGAAATATTAGGGCATATAAATGTTAATTTGCAGTTTAATACGTTGCTTATACAAATAGCCTACATTTTATTTCAAAATATTTCAGTCGATTTTTACTCATCTCAGTATAGCAATACAGTTTGCTAAAACATCATCATTCATTCACGCACAGAAAGGCGATTTAAATTTAAACTGTCTTTTTGCGAGCTGTGGTAAACAGTACGCATCTCTGCCGTTCACAGAAACGCGATTCACTTGAGAAGGAAAAAAAACTTACTACAGTATTCCTCAGCTCAGTCGGATCCTTGCTCCTCGAAATACCCGCACTTCTGAGGTACATTTTCCATTATTATTATTCCTCACAGCGCTGCGAGACGGTGTAAACAAGTACAATGATCTGAATAAACTTGTTTTCTCGAGCTGATACGGGGGCGTTCACAGGTTTGCGTGGATTGCCTCAGTCATTTGCGTTTGAATAGCGTGCGCTCTCCGTGGGTGGGGTCACATTAAAAATAATTAGATGAGATGAGAACGACTGACATCACGCTCTTTTCTTACAGATTACATGAACTGAGAATATTTGTTTTTTAAATAAATTACTTCATTTAAAAGAAGAGAATTCAAGCTTCATGCCTGTGTGTCTGTATGTCTGTTTGACTGAGTATTCGCTGAGTTATTGTTCATTTTCGGACGCGTTTCAGAATGGACTACACTGACAGAGAGAAGGCAGAACTCGCTTCGTGTTTATTTTTCTTTATTTGGCAAAAAGCACAACACTTTGTTTTTATTGTGAGTATACACAAAAATAATACACACTTAACAGAATCGATTGATGTATGAAACTCCTATGGAAAATCAAAGTCAACAGAGTATTTATGAGTCTCTTTTACACTGATAAAAAAAGCGAGCTGGTATCGCCGGCGATACCGCCGACCCCAGGGGTGAGCATAATTAATTGCAGTGTTATGGTATTTTATTCCTATGTGCAATACTGAGTGTGCCACTAAACGCTGGGTGAGTGTGCTGAAAAAAACACCCAGTATTAGATTTACACAAACACACAGTTCTGATCTGTGTTCTGTTCATTAGCATAATTAATTACAGTGTTTTGGTATTTTATTCCTATGTGCGATATTGAGTATGATACTATACGCTGGGTGAGTGTGCTGAAAAAACCACCCAGTATTAGATTTACACAAACACACAGTTCTGATCTGTGTTTTATTCATTTGCATAATTAATTGCAGTGTTTTGGTATTTTATTCCTATGTGCGATACTGAGTATGATACTATACGCTGGGTGAGTGTGCTGAAAAAAACACCCAGTATTAGATTTACACAAACGCACAGTTCTGATCTGTGTTTTATTAATTTACATACCGGTAATTAATTCACAGTGTTTTGATATTTTATTCCTATGTGCAATACTGAGTGTGGTACTATACGCTGGGTGAGTGTGCTGAAAAAAACACCCAGTATTAAATATAAACAACACACAGTTCAAATCAGTACTGTTTATGAGCATACTTAATTACACTCATATGTTATTGAACCTTTATTATGCTCTTCTTCTTAATTTACATTTATGTGTAGCTTTAAAACTTTAGCATGTACGAATTACATCCTTCAAAAATATCCTACACAATTATTCAATTTCTACAAGTATGTAAAATTAACCATATCTAAACAAATACATTGTTTTTTTTTATATATTAACACATATTTTAACAAAAAAGGTTTTGTTTTTCTTGCATTGCAATAGCATGTGAATAACACAACAATATCTATAGTTCAACTTTACATGTAAATCTGACAAATTCAGACAACTTCACTATATTACACAATAAATAAACATGCCAATACCAATAGTTTGTTATAGCTTACTGATTAAATATTAAAAGCGTTTTACAAGACAAATACATTCACATACACATTTATGATTATTACATTTGAATTAACTTATCAGTAATATACTGTATACAAAATTATTACAAACAATACATAACTGTTATTGCAATATTGCGATTTCAAAAAGTATCGTAAAAAAATGTAGACATTCCAAATAAAAATCACATAAAATAAAAAAATAATAATAAAAAATACAATTTCCTTTAATCTCATGCTGTAAGGATTGCTCAGAGTCGGTAAGATCCATTTGCAGCTTTTATTTGATTTAAGCAGACAATAGTAGAAGGGGCTAGGCAAAGAGTACTCAGATACACAGGCAAAGAAGTCCAGGCCAGGCAGAGATTCGTCAAAACACGGTAAACAGTCCAGGATCGAGGGAGCCAGAGTATAGTCGAAAGCCGGGAGACAGTCCAAGGTCAAGGTAGCCAGAGAGTAATCTAGATATCCACAAACTGTCCGAGATCTAAACCAGCAAGAGAAAACACGTAGATAATGCTCAGTAAGAATGCCAGGGCAATACAATACTTCGCACTGAATGAGGGTAGAGAGCTGGTTATATACAAGAGCAAATGGGATACAGGTGTGAGGGCAATCAGTGGTTAACAGGTGTGTGCGTTTAATCCAGATAAGCTGCATGATGGGAATTGTAGTTGTTAATACTCAGGAGACGGTTCCCTACGTGGATGTGACAGAGGTGATGTAGGAAACTCCTGCGTTACAGAGCCCCCTCCCTGCGAGCGACTCCTGGCGCGAGAAGGTAATCGGCGACGGGGTCTTCCACGAGGTCGGGGAGCAGGTTTGCTGGGGTGTGCTTGGTGGAATTCCTCGGTAAGTGTGGGGTCCAAGATGTCCTTAGCCTTGATCCAGCACTGCTCCTCTGGACCGAACCCCTCCCAGTCGACTAGGTACTGTAGGACGCTACCTCTGCGCCTGGAATCAAGCAGTTCCTTTACCCGATACGCTTCTTCGCCGTCTACCAGGACTGGAGGAGGGTTTTGTGTTGTGGGTTCATCTCTTGTCCCTCTCTCGGGACGGACAGCAGGTTTCAGCAGGGAAACATGGAATGTGGAGGCGATGCGATAGTTAGCGGGAAGTTTCAGGCGAAACGAAACTGGAGTAACTTGTTTCAGGATCTGGAATGGACCGACATATCTGGGGCTGAGCTTGCGGCAGGGGAGCCGAAGCTTGAGATCCTTTGTGGACAACCATACCCATTGGCCTGGACGGTACTGGGGGGCTGGTCGACGATGCCGGTTGGCGTGGCGTTCCTGACGCCGAACCGCATGTAACAGGTGGGTATGCGCCTGATCCCAGACCTCTTCACTCCTTTGGAGCCATTCGGTAACGGAGGGGAGTTCAGTGGGTTCCCCGGACCAAGGGAAAAGCGGTGGTTGGAAGCCCAGGATGCACCGAAACGGAGTTAAACCAGTGGCGGGTTTCACCAGGGAGTTCTGCGCATACTCTGCCCAGAACAGATATCGACTCCACTCTGTTTGTTGTCGCTGGCAGAATGTGCGTAGGAACCGAATGATGTCCTGGTTCAGACGTTCTGTCTGCTCGTTGGATTGGGGATGATATCCGGAGGACAGGCTGACGTTTACATTGAGGTGTTTGAAAAAAGCTCCCCAAACTCTAGAGGTGAATTGCGGCCCTCGGTCTGACACGATGTCATCAGGCACCGTAGAATCGGAATACCTGGTTGCACAGGATCTCGGCCGTGGCGAGTGCTGTGGGTAGTTTGGGTAGTGCCACCAGTCTGCATGCCTTGGAGAAGCGATCGACTATGGTCAGAATGACGGTGTTACCCTGGGATTCCGGGAGGTCGGTGATGAAATCTATGGCGATATGGGACCATGGTCGTTGGGGAATGGGCAATGGAGTTAGGAGGCCAGCGGGTAGTTGACGAGGTGTCTTGGAAGTGTTGCAACTGGTACAGCTTTGGATATGGTTGGTGGTGTCTGCGAGTAAAGTGGACCACCAGAACCGGTTGCGGAGCAGGTGAATGGTGGCGGTGATACCAGGATGACCGGAACTGGGCGCCGTGTGAATCTGGTCTATGAGGCGAGTGCGTAGGGAAGCAGGCACAAACAGGCAATTCGGGGGGCAATTTGTAGGTGAAGGTTCCTGCTGATTAAATAGTTAGATTTCTGTGGTGATGTCCCATTGCACCGGGGCGATTAGTAGACTCTCGGGAAGGATATTCTCGGTACTCGTTGTTTGGGTTGTCTCCTCGGTCTGACGAGAGAGAGTGTCGGCCTTAGTGTTCTTGGAACCCGGTCGATATGTGATGGTGAACTGGAACCTGGTAAAGAATAGGGCCCACCGAGCCTGACGAGGATTCAAGCGTTTGGCCGAACGGAGGAACTCGAGGTTTCTATGGTCTGTGAGGATGATGAATGGTTCCTGCGCTCCTAGCCAGTGCCGCCACTCCTCTAAAGCCAATTTCATGACCAATAACTCACGGTTGCCCACATCATAGTTGCGCTCCGCAGAGGTGAGCTTACGGGAGAAAAAGGCACAAGGATACATTTTCTCAGGCATGCCCTGGCGCTGGGACAGAACTGCTCCTACTCCAGTGTTGGAAGCATCCACTTCAACGATGAACTGGCGCGTGGGGTCAGGGTGCCGCAGGATGGGAGCAAGGGTGAAGCGAGCTCGGAGATCATCAAAGGCTTTGGAGGATTCAGGTGACCAGCTCAGGCGATGGTTGTGGCGTTTCGTCATGGCAGTCAGCGGAGAGGCAACTGTACTGTAATTCCTGATAAATCGACGATAGAAGTTTGCAAATCCCAGGAACCGCTGCAATTGCTTGACAGTTTGAGGAACTGGCCAATTCCGGACTGCCTGAACCTTCTTCTCGTCCATTGCCACACCCTCTGAACTGATGATGTATCCCAGGAAAGATGTGCTTGTGCGATGGAATTCACATTTCTCGGCTTTGGCAAAGAGCTGGTAGTGGAGAAGTCGTTGGAGAACGGATCTGACGTGCTTTACGTGTTCCTCCATGGTTGAGGAGTAGATCAAAATGTCGTCGATGTAGACGATCACCCACTTCTCCAGCATATCCCGAAAGACGTCGTTCATGAACGCTTGGAAGACCGAAGGACTGTTGGACAAACTGAACGGCATGACGAGATACTCAAAGTGGCCACTTGTGGTGGAGAAGGCCGTCTTCCACTCGTCTCCTTTGCGTATTCGAACCAGGTTGTAGGCATTACGGAGATCCAACTTGGTATAATACTTGGCCTGACGAAGCTGTTCGAGGGCGGCTGGTACCAGCGGCAGTGGATACCTGAACTTGACTGTAACTTCATTCAACCCACGGTAGTCGATGCATGGACGCAGAGTGCCATCCTTCTTTTTAACGAAGAAGAATCCGGCAGAGGCGGGTGAGGTCGAAGGTCGAATGAACCCCTTGGCTAATTCCTCCTCGATGTACTTCCTCATGGCTTCGGACTCAGGCTGTGACAGGGGAAAGACTCTGCCCTTAGGCGGTGTGGCACCGGGTAACAGCTCGATGGCACAATCACTTGAACGGTGCTCCAGAAGCTGTGCAGCCCTGTGTTTGCTGAAGGCGTCGGCCAGATCGGAGTATTCGGCAGGCAGATTAGGATCACTGAATCCGAGCGTGGAAACCTGGAGGGTGTGGTTAAGAGTGCGGTTGACCTTGGTCAGGCAAGTTCTGTGACATGAGAGATCCCATTGGACAATCTGGTTCTCACGCCAGGAGATTTGAGGATTGTGTGTGCGCAGCCATGTAAGACCTATGACTATGTGATGTTTGGAGCCCTGGATAACATAAAACCTGATAGACTCGGAGTGAAGTGTTCCGATGTGTAGAATTACCTCTTCTATGAGACGGTGAATCCTCCCCTCTCCTAAGGGCCGACCGTCTAGCGCCTCCACTGTTAGGGGAAAGTCACAATGATTAGTTCGGAGTTTGTGCTGAACAATGAATTCATGAGACATAAAATTTCCTGCAGCTCCTGAATCTAGCAATGCTGTAGTGTCAATTTCCCTGCCACGAAGGGAGAGACGAACAGGTAGAATGAAACCGGGACACTGATGGTTTGAAATACCCGATGCACTCACCGGTTGAACCTGAGAAGGCGGACGAACCGGGCAGGTGAGTCTACGATGACCAGACTGACCGCAGTAGAGACAAAGGTGCTGCTGCATGCGTCGCTCACGTTCCTCGGGAGTGAGGCTAGTGAATCCCAGCTGCATGGGCTCTGATCCGAGCGTGTCGTCGGGAACGTGCACGGTAGGAGGCTCGAGGAGTGCGTCGAGAGCGAATCAGGTTGTCGATTTCGATGGCCAGGTTGATGTATTCGTTCAGCGACCTCCCCTCGTCGCGACATGCCAGCTCAGATTGTAGTTCATTGGTAAGGCCCTTCCTGAACAGAGTCTTTAGAGTGTCCTCAACCCAATTGGTCTGTGCAGCGAGGGTACGAAACATGAGGGCATAATCAGCGGTGGTTCTTCTCCCCTGTGTGTGACTGAGGAGACGTTCCCCGGGATCACCCTGTTCTGTGGGGTGTTCAAAAACGCTGCGGAATTCCCGGGTGAATGACGCAAACGTGGTAAAGGGGAATCCCTCCGTCCTCCAGATGGCAGTCACCCATTCCAGTGCCTTCCCGGTGAGGAGCGAACACACAAATGCTATTTTCCCGGAGTCTGTGGGATTTAGTGTTGGCTGTTGATCAAAGTAGAGGCGGCATTGGAGTAGGAAACCCTTACATCTCGCCGACGCACCGTCAAAGTTCTCTGGAAGAGCGAGACGAGGATTGACAGTGGCGCTCGCAGTTGACGGGGAAGCCCCTGAGGGCTGATCGGTGGTGGCGCTGCTCGCTGATACTTGCAGACCTCGTATGGCGTGCATCGGTGAGCGTTGTAAGGTGCTCCAACTGACGCTTGTGCTGTACTAGCGCGGCAGCCTGCGCAGTTACTTCAGTGGTCAGCTGTGAGACGGCTGCTGGACCTGGGTCTGGCAAAGTATTCTGTAAGGATTGCTCAGAGTCGGTAAGATCCATTTGCAGCTTTTATTTGATTTAAGCAGACAATAGTAGAAGGGGCTAGGCAAAGAGTACTCAGATACACAGGCGAAGAAGTCCAGGCCAGGCAGAGATTCGTCAAAACACGGTAAACAGTCCAGGATCGAGGGAGCCAGAGTATAGTCGAAAGCCGGGAGACAGTCCAAGGTCAAGGTAGCCAGAGAGTAATCGAGATATCCACAAACTGTCCGAGATCTAAACCAGCAAGAGAAAACACGTAGATAATGCTCAGTAAGAATGCCAGGGCAATACAATACTTTACACTGAATGAGGGTAGAGAGCTGGTTATATACAAGAGCAAATGGGATACAGGTGTGAGGGCAATCAGTGGTTAACAGGTGTGTGTGTTTAATCCAGATAAGCTGCATGATGGGAATTGTAGTTGATAATACTCAGGAGACGGTTCCCTACGTGGATGTGACAGAGGTGATTTAGGAAACTCCTGCGTTACACATGCTAATGTACCCAGATCAACATAGTTACACTATGCTGTTGCTAATACAAGTTTTTGCTTTTCCTTATAGCCAAAATAATTACAAAAAGCAAAAATACACTGGTACTGGTACTCCAGAGGGGTATTGCACAAAAGTAGAATTAAGAAGGCCAGGATAACAGAACAGTCGCAAAAATATAACAGAACAGTCGCGGCTTGACCTAGTTTAATCAGTGCATCCTGGCTTAATCCGTTGCACGTTTGCTGAGCCAGGATGAGAACGCGCGGATATGTCAAGCCGGGTGTATATAGTTTGGATAAATGCGCGTTCACGGCATTCTTAAAAAGATCACGAAATCGATCACAGAATCACCGATGCAAAAATGGACAAAACCCGTGCGGCATACTTTTCGCCTAATGAGCAACAGCTTCTTATGGAAACGTATGAAGAAGTGAAACATATAATATGTAAAAAAGGCAATACAGCTGCTGTAATAAAGCAAAGAGAGAATGCTTGGCAAACAATAGCGGACCGATTGAATGCATAAGTAGTCCAAATAACCAGTGCTCCACTGAAACCCTCATAATTACAATTCAAGGAGTTAGGCCCTACTTGTCATTTTCAAAAATAATTGTATACTTTGCCTTAAATGTGACCAGTGGACATGCATTTAACATGTAGAATAATTGCAAACACCTACCCACTATGTGCATCTATTTGATCTATTTAGTTTATTTTATGTCAATAATCTGTTTAATCTTTTTACTCTTATCAATTTGTATGTAGGTTTTGTTTCTAATTGATTTGATGTAATCTATAATCAGATAATTTGCTCTATTTTTATCCATTTAATAGCCCCACATCATCACATAGCCTTCACCATACCTAGACATTGGCATGGAGTTCTTTCCATAAGATCATCTCTCAATGCAAATCATTAGGCTAACTGAAATAAAACCATGCCAATCTCTAGGTATGGTGAAGGCTATGTGATGATGTGGGGCTATTTTAATTCCAAAGGCCAAGGGAACTTTATCAGGATGCATAGTATCCTGGATCCATGAAGTAACTGGCCTTTAAAAATAAAAATCTGCCTGCCTCTATGGGAATTTAACATAGGGGTGTCCAGACTTATGCACCCTGTATTTTAAGGAAGAACATTTATTTATTTACGATACATTATTCATTCACAAAGAAAATTGGTGTCCTTAAAGGTTGGATTTTTCCTAATTTTTTTTAATTAAGGCATTAAGTTCAATTTCCAAAAGATGATTTTTTTATTCCTCTTTTTAGTCAACTTTAGCATGGGCGTCTAAACTTATGCATAGCACTGTATCTCATCAACTGCAATAAAATATAATATATTGATATTTTTTCTCATTCAACAGTACATTTCTACTCTATACTTGCATATATAGACATACATAGTCTATATTCTATTTCTCATATTGTATTGTATAGTTCTTTTGCACTGTGTTGGCATTCATTGTGGACAGTAAAGTAATAATTGCTCAGGAAAATCTGCTTTCCTCACTGGGTGTATGACAATAAATGCTTTAAATCTCGAATAATATTCATCAAACCTCTGACATTGAAATGAACAGCAGTTTTCAATAATAACTAAAATAACAGTACGCATACTTGGATGAATGACAGTATATCTAGTATTTTAATGCAGGACCATGAAGTGACTAAAACACATTAATATCTAGTAGGATTTAGGGAGGAACTAGCTGATAAATCACTAGGATTAATCTTAGCCTGGTTGTTAGCCTGCTCCGGAGCAGGCTAGCTGCAAAGTGTAAATCTCCATAGTAACTTAATGTAGATTAATTTAGCCTCCCTTCATGCAACCGAGTCAGGGCTAAATTCAGCCAGGATAACTGGAAAATCCCAGCTTAATCCCTTATCTTGCTTTTGTGCAATACCCCCCAGGTTAACCACTTGGGTGGGTTCGATTCCCCGCAGTGTACTTGCTTGTTATATTAGATACTACAAAATATATAAATAAATTTACTTTCTTAACTTGTTTCTTAACTGGAAAATCCCAGCTTAATCCCTTATCTTGCTTTTGTGCAATACCCCCCAGGTTAACCACTTGGGTGGGTTCGATTCCCCGCAGTGTACTTGCTTGTTATATTAGATACTACAAAATATATAAATAAATTTACTTTCTTAACTTGTAATGCTCTACTTAACATAATGATGAATAATCTTAAGATTTTATATCGTATGCTATGTGTTGTGAATACACCCATGTTAAACATTGAGATTTACTTCCATTGCGTATCATAAGAACACAAGTGTAAAATATAATTACATTAATAAACCTGTACAAAGACCTCCAAATAAATACTGTGCTTCTTGATTTACACATTTTGAGTGTATATATATATTTAGTGGCACCGGGTATTCAGGCACTTTTGGGCCCCTTAACATGCTCAAAAACTCTTGAAACTTTGCACACGGGTCAGAACCCGCGGCCATCAGGGCCGGGCTGAAGCTGGTACCCGGGCATGGAAGGGGGGCTCAACAGCGCCCCCTTGAACGGGATCTGACAACTTGGTCCATATAACAAACACGCTTACATGAATTAATATGAAACTCGGTACACATATAGATCTCATCGGGCCGAACAACTTTCCTTGGTCAAGTTTTACGTCAGCCCAACAGGAAGTCGGCTATTATGGGTTGTTTGGAAAACGCTTGCAGTGGAATTTGAAACACTCCTCCTAGAAAATTCATCCGATCCCCACCAAACTCGGTGTGCATAAAGTCAAGACATTGAGGATGCTAAATTGCAGACGGATTTTTGATATCTCGAACGGTTTGGCCGTGGCGAGGAAACAAATTTATGGCGAGAAAAGAGAAACACAAAGTGTCAGATATTTTGGTTTGAATGTGGATTTCTTTGCCAAATCAGCTGGGGAATTTTTAAAAACTCCTCTTAAGTGGTTTATTTTATTCCCACTAAACTTTTTCAACATGATGAAAATACATTGAAGATGCTAAATTGTGAACGGATAATAAATATCTCAAACGGTTTTGCTATGACGAGGGATTAAAGTAATGTCAAAAAAGGAAACACTAAAAGCCTCATATCTTCTAAAAATATAATTATACACCATTTATTTCTATATAAAATTATACAAATATCAGAACTAAACCCATTTTTTTCAATTTAAGAATTGTTTAAGTTTAAAAACAGCCAGAATGTTTTTTTTGTCCAAAAAATTCATAGTGCTATACTGCCCTCTTGTGTTCAAATTCAGGTAGGCCTATTGTATCTATTTAAAAATATACTAGGTATGTGACGGTGAGAATATTTTAACACCGGTTAATAAACGTGTGACACCCCTGGGGGCTTTTGAATCGCTAACTTAAAAACGAAAGTAAAATATGTTCGTCCGCACTGACATGGATAATGGTGCAGAGCGAGCGTTTTCAGTTTCAATGAAGTAGGAATGAACTAAAAAACGTTGACTCTGTTCTCCTCGTTCCTCGCCATGGACGCGCACCGTTATGAATGCCCGTGCAGCCGTGAGCATTTTAGTTTAATTTTAAAATTGGCGCCATTTCGGGGGCAGATTGCTTGAATTTATTTTACAAAAGCACAATGTTGTGTTTTTAAGTGACAAGACAGAGAATATTACTTATCTGATTACATTTACATTTACATATATATATATATATATATATATATATATATATATATATATATATATATATATATAGCTGCGAGCAGCGATGGAGGGCCCAAGCCGGTGACACCGCCACCCCGGTGCCTTTAGTGTAAAGTGTAACCGGTGCCACCCGGCTTGGGCCCGCAATCGCTGCTCACAGCTATATTTTATAATTATATCCTGGCCATGGATGCATTAATCATTGCATCTGTCTTTTAAAGATGTCAGGTAAAAAGCAATTAAGCATCCTCTAATTCGCCCTGAGAGGAAAGCCCCCTAAAAAGGCCAGGTTAGAGGATGCTGGCCCAGAGAAGGTGGCGAAAAGGGTAGGCCCATTAGAGGAGGAGACAGAGGAAGAGACAGTGCAGGTGGAAGGCAACAAACACTTACAATAAACAACACCAGTCAAACAACACACACACACACTCTCTCTCTCTCTCTCTCTCTCTCTCTCTCTCTCTCTCTCTCTCTCTCTCTCTCTCTCTCTCTCTCTCTCTCTCTCTCTCTCTCTCTCACACACACACACACACACACACACACACACACACACACACACACACACACAGAGAAATTTAATAAATACTTTGTATTTGGTATTTGAGCAATTATTAATAACAACAACAAAAACACTAATAATAGTATTAATGAAACACCCCCATTCCCGCGACCCGTCCAACCGCCCCCCCCCCCCCCCCCCCGACCCCCTAACGGGGGGGGATGTCACTCTAGCCTGTCTTCAAAACTTGACAGCCCTATATTGTGTGTATTGTATAAAGAATATGTCAGCAGCGCTATAAAAAATAAATAAATAAATAAAAAACATTCGTCTGTAGCCGCTCTACTCCTGACTGCAAGTCCACCGTCAGTGTTGTAGGTAGGCACTAGGCAGGTTTTTTGTGTTCATTTCTATTGCATTACGATTGAAAGCAGTATCAATAATGTCAAAAATATGACGTGCAGTCAAGTTAGGGTGTGTGTAGCTATATGCTGTTTAAATGAGTGTTCTCACTGATACGCTTGTTGTGATTCACGGAGTTTTGACAAGTTGTATTTTGATGACTTGATATTTTCTTATTCAATAGTTTCCCGCGTCCATGCCAAAGATCCAGGTAAGACAAGATTAAACATGTTTACTTGCAAAATAATTACAGTTTAATGCGACATGTAGCCTAAGTTATGTATCGTTACTTTTGCAACGACTATTATTTTTCCAGTCATAGACCAGCGCTCAAGCACTGACTAGATTCCAGAGCTAAAAAAAATCAGCATTCACGTGCTCAAAAATGTGTTTCGCGCTGACAGCAATCCAGTGGTGGCTAGAATCCAGCGCTGACTAGAATCACGCAGTGGAGGAATGGAAAGTTGACAAGTCATTAAAAAGTATTGACTTAAGAAACAGTTATATTTTTAAAAATATTTTCAATAAATCATGTTCCCATTCACTCCGGCGACGAATTTTAAAATTAATGAAACTAAATTCTATTTATAAGGTAAAACTTTAAAATGTTTAGGCATTAATTTCAATCCCTAATGCCAAAATGTTTTCTTTGTTCACCAAGTAATTTACTGGTCAGGCATTATTGTTAACTCGCAAGACAGTAAGGAGAAAATGACAATTTGATGGATAATTCAAATATATTCTGCTATCACATTTTGGTAATGTATTCATTCCGCCATCACATCTGAGCCGAAACGCTGCTTGGGTAGTTTCAAGATATAAAAATAATTAATAATACAATAATACTTTAATTGTTCATATGTGTTTATTCTTGTTAGAAGATTTTTTTTTTTACTGATTATGAACAGAGACAGACCAAATTAATTATAATTGTAGTAATTATACCATTGATGAAAACAAGCTGATACCAAGGTATTTTAAGCCTAAAATTCTAACAAAAATTTTCATGAAAAATCATGATTGTATTTATTTATTTTTCGAAAGTAAGGTTAATGTAAGCAGCTTCTTGCAATACTCTCCTAAATGCATAATAAAACCTAAGTGCAAATGTAACCCTTTTTTCAACCAATTTAATTTAAAATTTCCTAAACAAGAAAACCCTGGATTCCCGGCAGTTGAATGGTGAATTTGGCCGGTATTTTCCTTTGAATAAATAAAAAGAAATTAACGTAAAGTATCTTTTTCCCTATACCAATTACACAATACTTTTACTAAAATAATAAATTAAACAATTCTTATTTATAGTTTCCTAGAAATCAGTACCTTTTTAAATGAATTAACTTTCCAAACTCCAAAGAAATACCAGAATGCAAATGTTAAGGGGAAAAAAAAACTAACAAATATTTATTTATTTTACATTAATCTAATAACCCCCTTTAAAAGGAAAACACAACAAAACAAGGAAACACCTTTTTTTTATATGAAGACAGATAAACACTTATACCCAATGGTATGTAAATTACTTATTCTTTTTGTAAATAAAATATACAAAATCAACTGTTCAGTCTCAGAACTGTTCCTTGTCTCTCTTATGTTTGTTTGTTTTTTTACACTTGCATTTTTTCCCTTTTCCTTTTCTACTTTAGTTTAAAACACCGTCTTCAATCAGCCTAGCCTAAAAGTTGACAAATTCAAAACCCTGGTTGATATAAGCTAAACACTTTTCTCATGAAACAGAGCAATAAGGAAAATAAAACAAATTTCTTTCAAAACAATTAAACACTTGACAAAAACCCACGATTCACAACATACGGTTTTTCAGTATGCAAATTAGTTATGAGTCAATGACGCAGTCAAAAATACACGAGTCAGTGACGCAGTCAAAAATACGGTTGTTCATTATCGTTGGGGCCCAGTTCGTTGGTGCACATTTACAAATGAAGAATTCAATGTACTCCTGCACATTCAACAGATCCGAAAATGAGAGTTCACTTACGTCCATCCGACGAAAGAAGCAATGGGAAGTCACTCACGATACGAACAGTTTCACACGAGTAGTCCCGATACCCGATTCATGCAGTTGATCCACGTCCCACGACGACAAGCTACACAATCTTTCCAGTCCTGGAAGAGTTTTGAAGTCCACCACGAACGTCCAATAACTTCGACACAGTTATTGACCATGAATTTGAATGTCACTAGCTGTTAAGCCCTCATCACGCACGTCTTGACTCAGCACTATAACTCAAAGATCATGAAGAAGATAACAGAAACAAAACAAACACTTCAACAAGCAAAACCAAAAAAATAAATAAACCACACGTCGATTCTTTACACTTTGGGCCTTATATTACACAGAATATATTAAGTCTCCAAAATGACGCACTTCTCACCAGCAGTCAAATTACTGTCTTCTCATGCCATGTGCGATGCTCCTCCCCCTTCACGTAACTCACGTTATGACGCAAAGTAATCATGCTCAATCACTGGCCAGCAACAGTACATTTACATTCAATACATTCAATTACATTCAAAGTTATATCACACTGAAATAATATTGAAAACAAAAAAATGAAAAGCACAAATTTTAATATATTAAAATACTTCAAACAAAAGGCATATTTATTTTAGGGGTCCCTACACACTCCCCCCACCAAAAGTCCAGTATGCCCCCATGCTGGTCATAGAAAACACCCACACCATCTAAGGAGTGACCATGTTTTTAGACAGGACAAAGACTAATTGGTACAAGTGTGGGAATATTGTTACACACATCGCATAATGCATTCGCATTGCACCACCAAGCATGTGAACTTTTATAGCCACTAGAAAAATACAAAGCATTGATAGCTGATACATTAACACTACATCGCTTGGATGCAAAAGTCTCAATATGTGGCTCTCCTAATGTATCATATGTAAATCGGGTATTAAGCTTCCTCTCCCTACAGGATCTTCGTACTACAGGAGGTACCACATCTGACTGAACTTCAGTACCTTCACCACTAGTAGCTGGAGTCTGCATAGCATTGTCATGACCTACAGCCATTACATCGTCAGTCACATCAACCCTTTCAACATCAGGCTCATGCTGAACAGCAGAAGTTTCACTTTGACATGGAGCTATAAGTGCTTCGGAACTACTATGAGAATCACAAGACTCTGAGCATTCTACATCTCGTACAGGGGTTTCAATCTGGATCTCTGCTATTGGAGGAATATCTGTCACATCCTCAACATAAAACCCAAACTCAGACTCTGAATCAGAAGAATGGCGTTCTCTTGGAAAGGAATCAACTACAAGGGGAGAGTTTGCTAACTCAGCAGTTTTCCACTTCTCCTTTGCTCTCCTACGCCTCAAAGCTCTAGGTGATGGAGTAGGCATGATGTCTGCCTGGGTACGTAGCCTGACTGCCTGTCCCAAAGGCAGGATATGATTTCGATGCAGGACTTTGACTGGCCCCTTACCATCAACTGGCTTCAAACGATACACAGGAATGCCAGAGAATTGACTCTCCACTACATAAGGATTAGCACTCCACCTGTCTGCCAGCTTTTGTTTTCCCTTTAGGCCAAGGTTTCGAATCAGAACTCTGTCTCCAGCATTCAGACTATGGTAACGGACTTTCTGATCATACCGCTCTTTGTTACTCTGATTCATCTTTTGAGCAGTAGCGTGAGCTAACTGATAAGCTGCTTGTAATTCCTGCTTCATTTTGGCCACATACTTCAAATATGACACAGGCGAGGTATTGTCAGGGGAAACTCCAAAGCATACATCAACAGGTAATCTGGCCTCCCTGCCGAACATAAGAAAATATGGTGAGAAACCAGTGGCCTCGTTGACAGTACAATTGTATGCATGGACAAGATGAGCTATATGCTGACTCCATTGGCACTTCTGACTAGGCTCAAGGGTACACAGCATGTCCAACAAGGTCCGGTTGAACCTCTCCGGCTGAGGATCACCTTGCGGGTGATAAGGTGAGGTTCTTGACTTCTTCACATTCAGCATTGTCAACATGTCAGACACCAACCGGCTCTCAAAATCCCTGCCCTGGTCTGAGTGTATTCGAGTTGGAAGGCCATAATGGATGAAATACTTTTCCCAAAGAGTCTTTGCCACAGTAGATGCTTTTTGGTCCCTAGTGGGAAAGGCTTGCGCATAACGGGTGCAATGGTCCGTGACCACCAAAACATTACACACATTGCGAGAATCTGCTTCGATGGTAAGAAAATCAATGCATACAAGATCCATAGGCCCTGAACTCTGCATGTGGGACAAAGGAGCAGCTCTCTGAGGCAGCGTTTTCCTCTTTATGCAGCGGTCACATGTTTTACAGTAGGCCTCTACATCACGCTTCATGTGTGGCCAATAAAATCGGTCACGGACCAGACTGTAAGACTTATCAAAGCCTAGATGTCCTATCTCGTCATGCAAAGATTTCAACACCATGCGGTGGTACTGCTTGGGAAGCACAAGCTGTCGCTTCACTCTTTGGTCACTCAGCCTAATGGTTCTGTACAACAAGCCATTATCTATTGACAACTTCTCCCATTCTCGTTTCAGCAACTTCATCTCAGGTTGATTGTGATGGACACTACTTGCAGGTTTCTTATGACAGACAGCTTCCCACACCTCTCCCAGGCATGCATCATTTCTTTGGGCAGCTTGGAGCTCACTTGGACTAAGCTCAGGTAAGTGATCAGCAACCAATGTAGTAGCTTGACAATAAGCCTTAGGAACAGCAGACATATGGGCCCCTATCTGTTGCACAACACATGGATAAGACACACAACCTGCTCTTCTCTCCACAGACATTTCCTGACAAAGAGCTCGGACACCCGCCGCTGGAATTTCCTGCCACTCATCATCAACACTTAGGTGGGTATGTGGACGTCTGGACAAGGCATCAGCGTCGACGTTCTTTCGGCCTGGCCGGTATTTCAGACTGAAGTTGTAGGTGGTGAGGGCTGACAACCAACGATGACCAGTCGCATCAAGTTTTGCTGACTTCAGTATATAGGTTAGAGGATTGTTGTCAGTTCTAACCTCAAACTGGACACCATAAAGATAGTCATGCAGTCGGTCCACAATTGCCCACTTCAGAGCTAGAAATTCCAGTTTGTGCGCAGGATAATTTCTCTCTGAAGGAGAAAGACTTCGACTGATGAAAGCAACCGGGCGGAGACCTTTATCATGCTCCTGATACAACACCCCTCCAAGTCCATCCAGACTTGCGTCCACATGCAAGACATAAGGCTTTTGTACATCAGCAAAGGCTAGCACTGGAGCTTGGGTCAGACAATTTTTGAGTGTTTGGAAGGCAGCGTCACACTGAGCAGTCCATCGGGAGCCAAAAGGTTCAGAGAATTTGTAGCACGGCTTGGCATTACAAACAGGTGAGCTGTTATGTTTCTTTTTAGAGGATGGGTACCCCTGCAGCAGTTCATTTAGGGGCCGACACAACTTTGAGAAATCCTTCACGAAACGGCGGTAATATCCACAGAATCCCAAAAACGCTCGAAGCTCTGTCACTGTTTGTGGTTTGGGCCAGGATACCACAGCCTCGATCTTTGAAGGGTCAGTAGATATTCCATCCTGTGAAACGATATGTCCCACGTAGTTCACAGATGTCCTGCCGAATTGACACTTATCAAGGGAGATCTTCAACCCTTCATCCCTCAACCTATCCAGAACCTTCAACAGCCGCTGTTGGTGCTCTTCAAGAGTCCGCCCAAAAACAATTAGGTCATCTAAGTACACAAGCACCTCCAAGAAGTTCATGTCTCCTACTGTTCTCTCCATGACCCTCTGGAAAGTAGCAGGTGCTCCACAGATACCCTGGGGCATACGCTCAAATTCATAAAAACCCAAAGGGCAGATGAATGCGGTCTTTTCCTTGTCAGGGTCACTCATTGGTATTTGATAATATCCACTTCTCAGATCTAAAACAGTAAACCACTTACTCCCAGAAAGACTGTGAAGAGCATCTTCAATTCGGGGTACGGTATATTGATCTGGTATGGTCCGTTGGTTGAGCGTCCGATAGTCCACACACATTCTGACCTTCCCTGACTTTTTCCGCACCACTACAATGGGCGAAGCATAGGGGCTTCGGGACTCTGAAATGATGCCAGCACTCTTAAGTTCTTGTAGATGCTGCCTCACATCCTCCCAATCAGCTGGGGCGAGACGTCTAGATCTTTCTCTGAAAGGACGCGAATCATTCAGCCTAATCTCATGCATGGTACTTTTTGCACAGCCCACGTCCCATTCATGAATGGAAAACACTTCTTTTCTCTGCATCATCTCCTCACACAAACTCCGTTTTGCTTCTTCCGGCATCGGAGAATCTCCAAAATCAAAACATGTAGGTGACAAGTTACTTTGTTCTGACTGTTGGTTGGAGGAAAGTTGCGGCACCATGGTCACAGGAAATACATGAGCAAGAGGAGTTCCTCGCTTTATCCATACTTCTCTTGTAGACGTGTTCCTGACAGTCACCATGACCTGTCGGCTGGACACAATGGATGCGGAATGAACTTCAGGTCTCACTTGCAAGTCAACAGTAAAGGTATCATCAACTTCCGCTTTGTCTACTAACAATAAAGATTCTGTCATCCGACTGGGTAATTTAGGTAGACCTGGGAGTTGCATAACCTGACCTGGCTTCAAGACAACAGGGGAATTCTTCACAAACCAAACTGTTCCGTGTTTGTTTGGATCACCCTGACACACGTCTGTCTGCTGAATAGTCTCAAATGCTTCTCGTATTACAGGATGCATAGTCAACACGTTCAGGAACTTCTCTCCAGCCTGTTCACGACAAGACTCAAGCAGCTTCCTCACTAAGCTAGTGTTGGTCCCAACCAAAATGGCTATCCCCTCTCTTTTCAAAGGGTCTGGACACACGATTGCGAGAGTGTCAACCACCTGATGCACCCCAGCCACATTTTCAGTAAATTCAAGTCTGAGGGGTAAGTATCCATCATACGGATATTTATGCGAGCTAAGACCCCAGATCTCAAGATTTTCCACAGGTTGCAGAGGCAAGTGCTTCAGATACGTGTCATAGAAACTCCTATACAATAGAGTGACCTGAGAGCCACTATCAAGAAGAGCTTTTGCGTAAATCCCTTCAATTTGAACAGGCACCTCAGAGACAGGCCCTACTAAACCTACAGGCAATTGTGGCTGGCCAGCATCAAGCAGAAATGAAACATGAGTGGAACGTAGGTTATCTGGAGCTCTGTGCCGTTCCGTCACTGAGCTCCGCTGAAGTTTCCCTGTAAGCGGTGCATTTTCATCAGCTTCTGATTTACCTTCCTGAGATCCTCAGGTCCTTTGCACTCCCACTTCTTATGACCATCTTCACCACAGTTATAACAGAAGATACCAGGCAAAGTTGACTTGGAAGTTTTGGGCTTGTAGGCACTGTCTCGGTTCATAGCATCCTTTGTCTGACTGGGCATTTTCTGTGGGGCACGGTCAGAGGCAGGGGTCACAGTGGCCACGCTCAACAGTTGACTCACCTGAGTAGACAATTCTTTAACCTCCTTCTTCAGGCTTTGTAATTCAGGCGGCACAGGCACGTGGGGAGAGGCAACATTAGCAACAGAAGCTTTAACATTCTCTCGTGCAGCTACCCAGTGTTCTTCCTCTCGAACTTCCTTCATCAACTGTGAGAAAGAAGGGGGATCATGCAGAGTGTGAGTCATTCTCATTCGCAAAGCAACCATATCATTGGTCAGAGCCCCTTTAATCAGCTGCTCCATTCTGGCTCTATTTATACCGGCTGCCTCAATCCCACCCTTCAACAAGGCTCTGTGGAGAAGTTTATCTAGGCGGTACAAGAAAGCTGAAAGTTTCTCTCCACTTTCCTGGTAGGTATGGCGAAATCTAGCCATAAGGTCAGGCCCACTCTCAGTAGTTCCATATACAGTCTCAAGGGCAGCTAAGTACTCATTTGCAGTCGCTGATGGGCTACTCACTTTATGAAACCTGACGATATCAGCAGCGGGACCTCGCAAACTCTCAACAATGCGTTGCTTCTTTGCAGATTCGGTGCATTGCCATTCACTTATCATTTGAGCGGCCTGCTCCATCCAGACTTCATACTCTTCCTCACCTGGAGGGACAGGTTTTAACCCCGAGAACAACCTCAGTTTTCTGTAACTAGGCCCATCACTAGACACCTGATTACACCGATCTACTAATTTGCCTATGGCATCAACCAGATCCACACTGATGTCAGATTTAGGAGGCTGATTTTCCACAATCATGGCCTTCACTTCATCCATAGACTTGCCCTCCTGCTGTAACAAGGCTTGCAGCTTGAACTGGAAAGTATCATCTTCGGAGGCAGGACCATGGGCTACTAGACTACCCACTAAGTTCACACTCCAGGGTCCAGCTTCATTTTCTATACCTATCTCAGGAGGTATAACATCAGGATCTAAATCAGCACTGGTCTCCACTAAAATAAACAACCATCTGCCAGTTACATCACCACGGCGACCACGTATTCTAGTGCGACCAAAAACTTTTACTGTGTTTAACACTTTTCCAATAGTGTCATTACTGGCATCCAAAGGAACATTGCTCAAAACAATAGCACGTGAGACATCAACACTCTCTTCTCTGCTCCACTCGACAGTCTGCGACAGATCCATAATTTTGAAAGTAAATGCAAGTCACTAGTATTATGGCAAAAATTAAACAAATTGTTTTTCAGATCAGCTGTTACCGCTACACTAAATTCTAGAAGAAAATATAGACACTGGTAAAAAGGGAAAAAGAAGGAAAAAAAAAAAATGATCCCAGCGGTGCCTCCAAAAATGTAACCCTTTTTTCAACCAATTTAATTTAAAATTTCCTAAACAAGAAAACCCTGGATTCCCGGCAGTTGAATGGTGAATTTGGCCGGTATTTTCCTTTGAATAAATAAAAAGAAATTAACGTAAAGTATCTTTTTCCCTATACCAATTACACAATACTTTTACTAAAATAATAAATTAAACAATTCTTATTTATAGTTTCCTAGAAATCAGTACCTTTTTAAATGAATTAACTTTCCAAACTCCAAAGAAATACCAGAATGCAAATGTTAAGGGGGAAAAAAAACTAACAAATATTTATTTATTTTACATTAATCTAATAACCCCCTTTAAAAGGAAAACACAACAAAACAAGGAAACACCTTTTTTTTATATGAAGACAGATAAACACTTATACCCAATGGTATGTAAATTACTTATTCTTTTTGTAAATAAAATATACAAAATCAACTGTTCAGTCTCAGAACTGTTCCTTGTCTCTCTTATGTTTGTTTGTTTTTTTACACTTGCATTTTTTCCCTTTTCCTTTTCTACTTTAGTTTAAAACACCGTCTTCAATCAGCCTAGCCTAAAAGTTGACAAATTCAAAACCCTGGTTGATATAAGCTAAACACTTTTCTCATGAAACAGAGCAATAAGGAAAATAAAACAAATTTCTTTCAAAACAATTAAACACTTGACAAAAACCCACGATTCACAACATACGGTTTTTCAGTATGCAAATTAGTTATGAGTCAATGACGCAGTCAAAAATACACGAGTCAGTGACGCAGTCAAAAATACGGTTGTTCATTATCGTTGGGGCCCAGTTCGTTGGTGCACATTTACAAATGAAGAATTCAATGTACTCCTGCACATTCAACAGATCCGAAAATGAGAGTTCACTTACGTCCATCCGACGAAAGAAGCAATGGGAAGTCACTCACGATACGAACAGTTTCACACGAGTAGTCCCGATACCCGATTCATGCAGTTGATCCACGTCCCACGACGACAAGCTACACAATCTTTCCAGTCCTGGAAGAGTTTTGAAGTCCACCACGAACGTCCAATAACTTCGACACAGTTATTGACCATGAATTTGAATGTCACTAGCTGTTAAGCCCTCATCACGCACGTCTTGACTCAGCACTATAACTCAAAGATCATGAAGAAGATAACAGAAACAAAACAAACACTTCAACTAGCAAAACCAAAAAAATAAATAAACCACACGTCGATTCTTTACACTTTGGGCCTTATATTACACAGAATATATTAAGTCTCCAAAATGACGCACTTCTCACCAGCAGTCAAATTACTGTCTTCTCATGCCATGTGCGATGCTCCTCCCCCTTCACGTAACTCACGTTATGACGCAAAGTAATCATGCTCAATCACTGGCCAGCAACAGTACATTTACATTCAATACATTCAATTACATTCAAAGTTATATCACACTGAAATAATATTGAAAACAAAAAAATGAAAAGCACAAATTTTAATATATTAAAATACTTCAAACAAAAGGCATATTTATTTTAGGGGTCCCTACACAAACATTACCGCTTTAATGACCATCCTTTATTTTTCAGTGCATTTGTTTTACAATATATTGCTATTACTGTCATGGGATTAATATTATAACTATTATTATGTAGTAATGTAGACAGACACAACTAACTCTCAAAGTTCACCAGATTGATGAATTTAACAATTAGGTCACTGATACGGGGAGTTGGATAGGAATCAAACTTAGAGACAGAGTTCATGTATCGAAAATCAATACAGAATCTTAAGGTTCCGTCTTTTTTTGGAACTAAAACCACTGGGTGGCACTACTCACTTTTAGAAGGCTGGATGATTCCCAACATCAGCATCAAATCAATCTCTTTCCTCAAGGAGATGTAGTGGATTTTTCCCTAAACCTGATCTAGCGTCTGCAAATCGACACTTAATAAATATAAATCTATCACGTCTACTGATCGACACCGAGCGTCTACAAACCGACACTTAATAACTTTTATACTCTAGCTCTTTGCGTCTTCCGTCGACAACTGGCTGAGTCTCTTACTCTAACTTCTTGCTTCCCTAAACTGACCTGCTGCGCAGCAGAAATTAACAGACAGACTTTCAGCAAATGTCCTTTAAATGCCTTTATTAACGGCCAGGAGAGTGTTCGAGCAGTTCTCAGAGAAATTCTCCCAAGAAGAAAAAGACCGGAGGATCTCAGACAAATTCCATTGAGACTCCCACAATGCACAAGAATACAACAGTTTTTATAGTATAGAGGTATGGCATAATTGTCAGGCTGCATTACATAATTTCCCCACTATTTGATTGGTTCTTCATATGCAAACCCCTCTGTTACTAGGTAAAGCAAACTTTGTTTTAATGATGACTTCATTTGTTAATCACAAGATTGTAACAGACTTGTCTAGTTTCATTTCCCAAACTATGTTATTTATACACACACACGCACACACTCAAAACCAAGTTTCCCATTGGTTTCGTACAGTACATCCTGTTCAAATGTTAGATGTTAAATAAGGTTAGATGTTAGAAACATGGTTAGTTTAATATACAGTTTAAAATTTCTACGACAGAG
This sequence comes from Squalius cephalus, assembly GCF_949319135.1. Classification (NCBI taxonomy): domain Eukaryota; kingdom Metazoa; phylum Chordata; class Actinopteri; order Cypriniformes; family Leuciscidae; genus Squalius; species Squalius cephalus. The sequence continues at coordinate 26,638,224 of NC_137137.1, forward strand.
ACTTGTAACCGCTCAGGTATTCGATAACTCATCCTTTTAACAACAGCATCACCTTTCAACACAATGTCATGTTCAATCAACGTTGTGGCTCCTGGATACTCAGAAAAAAGATCAGGGTGGCAAAGAGCTCTCACTTGTGATTGGCGATCATTTGGCAAATGATCCAAATTAAACATGTTCTGCAACCGGCTGAGGCAAATATTGCTCCTCTAGTTCCTCTTCCTCCATCACGTCGAATCATCAGAACTTGCGACTCTTTCTCAGAACGAGGAATCCACTCTTTCAGCAAATTAATATGCAATACTTTACTAGGCCGGTCCATACCTGGTGTGACAATTTCCTAAGTAGTGGGTCCAAGTTTCCTTCTGACTTCAGACGGGCCTTGCCATTTAGCCAACAGTTTACTTTCATTACTGGGCAGCATCACCAGTACCTTCTGACCCGGTTCAAAACTGTGCTCACGAGCAGCCTGATCATACCAGGTTTTTTGGCGTGTTTGCACCTAGGCCAAATGAGATTGGGCCAATGCCGACATTTTCTCCAAGCGCTCTCGCATCTGCACCACATTGGACACAACATTAATCGGCTCATCCCTTCTCTGGTCCCCTTCCCATATTTCTTGAAGCAGAGTCAGAGGACCTCTTACCTCATGTCCATATAGGAGTTCAAAGGGAGGAAAACCAGTAGATGATTGTGGCACCTCTCTATACACTGTAAAAAATAAAATCTTAAAAAAACGGTTAATGACTGTCAGCTACGGCTGCCAATCAAAAAACATAAAAATAAAGTAAAATATCCTAATTTAAATGAAGTGCAAAAAACTTTTACAGACATTTTCCTTAACTTTTTTACAGAAAAACACTGTTATTTTACAACTATTTCCTGAATTATTACAATCAAACACCTTCATTGTAAAAAAATCCCATAAAAAACAGTCAAATGACTGTCAGCAATGGCTGCCATACAAAAACCGTAAAATTAATGTAAAATATCCAAATTTAAATAAGTGCAAAATACTTTTACGGCAATTTTCAGTAATCTTTTTTTAACAGAAACACAGTTATTTCACATTTATTTTCAGAATTTTTTTACTGAAAAACATGCAGTTAACTACATGCATGATTTGCTGGGACTATACGTCACTGCATCAGCAACTACACAGTTATTGTCAGTTAAATAAAGCAACATGCAGCATATCATCAGTGTTTCTCTGCTCATCCTGGGGTCCGTTCTTCGTACGTCGCTAACTCACTTAGCTGGATTTGATTGTTGGCGATTTGGCATGATCTTGGATTGTTTGGTTCTTCAACGCTCATCCTGGACTTGCTGTCATAGCAACATGTGCGCAAACTTGCTCGGGAGCAGGCTTATTTCATGTTAACAGGACTAGATCCCGGCTTCATAAGCGGAGCTGATACGGGAAGTCCAGCGCAGCGCGATAGTGCACTTTCTTTCTGAGATTTTTTTTTTTTTTTTCTCGTGATTCGTGAGATTGTCAGGTTTTTTTTCACTTTTATGTTTAAAAAACAGTTTTAGTTTTTTTGTGTGTGTGTGTGGCATTTCCAAGCCACTTAAGACCCAATGTTGTAAAGCAGTTTTTTTTTTTTTTTTTTTTTTTAGGCTATCATAATTTTTTATGAAGATCATACAATCATGACCATGCCGATTACAGATATGTCACTCAGGCTTCACTAACGTGATTGGTACCATAGACTATAGGCTACCATAGACTGCCATCAAGGCCTCAATGAAGGGGATTATGTGAACAGAAAGGGGATTCACAATGTAAATGTGCAGCCAAGTTACTATTGTGATTCTTAATATTCCAGATTAGTAATATTATATCAAATAAAAAAAAGGCAGTTGACTAAAATCTCCCATATCACAAATGTGAAAGCAAAATGGCCAGGATCTGTGCATGACTTAAGAATTTTCAGAGATTCACATTTATGCACATTATTTGAAAGTGGTAAGAAAAGTTCCACAATTAAATATCAAGCTCACTATATTACATACACTTATGCTGATCCTAACAGAACTGCATTTTTTTCATAGGTGATTATGACATGTTCCTGCCTGCAGATTTATGACCCCATTCCCTGGCCCAAACCAGTTACAATGCAGCTCTAGCCAGGACAAGGGCATACAATGAAATTAACTTTGGCTAACTAAAGGGAAGATTTCAGTGTCTGAAAAATCTGAGGGTTGCACACCTGACAGGGCCTGTGACATTGTTGCATGTGCCATATTACACAACATTGGCAAAAAAAAACAAACACTTTTCGTTAAATGTTTAATAAAAGACAAATATGCTTAGTTCCTTGAGTTTTATTTCAATTGTTCTTTGTAAAGAAAAGCCAGTGGTCAGGTGCCTGCAACAATATATATTAGACACATGCCTCATGCAACAAATAAAAAGGAAAAGTTGGCTATACACTGCCCACCTGTAGGCCTATGTCTCCTCTGTCTGTGCAGACTCTTCTGTAGGCCTTTCTGTAGATGTGGAATCCTGCAACTTATATTGCAGCCATAAAGCATACAAGTATAAATTAAGTAAAGTTATTTATGCACTTGCAGGTAGGCTAGTTCCTCCATATGACAGTTATCTGAGAGGGTTTATTCACTGTCCAGTGCAATGGAAACAAATGGACATTACAAAGTCTTATACTTTCTTTCCTTTGGAAAGTTAGAAAATGTCCACTTACTGCACATATTTCAGCCACCACTTTCTTGGGAATAGATACAAGTGTTGGTGTATTATGTAAAAGTGCACAAAAGAGGAAAACAATGTCATTACAATGAACTACACTGGGGAAAAATGTGATCAATAACTCATGGCAAAATATTTTTACATTAACATAAGTTTATCAGTTTTCACTTTCACAAGTCAAAGCAATTCATCATTACTCAAGATTTAACAGTTGAAATGACTATACAGCCTTAATTTAATGCAGCAAAAATTATTTTACAGTGTAGGCTACTAAGATCTTTTCTATTTTTTTCTCAGCCTTTTTCTTGGTTGCTTTTATAAACAGAACACCATTTATTTAACAGTGCCTTTTATAAAAGAGACTACAATATAACAAAAAATTACCATTATGTAGAATATTTTTGTACTTCACTTTTATTTGTTCCCATGTTCTAGTATGGTGACTGACATTACAATGCACAAAGTAATTATGCAATTATTAAAATACAAAAATATAGGCTATTAAGTGATAAAAACATCTAACATGGCCACTTCTAACGGATTTAAATTGTCTGCTACTTTTTGTCAGCCCTCTCTCCTGGCTTTTGCAGAGTTTGAGGTGTTCCCTGGCGTTTTGATTAAACATTAAAATTCCGAATAAACTTCGACTATTAGTTCTTGCTCTGCTGAGGAGAAAAACTGAGCCCGCTCTTTGGCCACGCTGAGCAGCCAATAGCAGTGTTGCTGATCAATGTTTCTACTATCGATACATATCCCCTTTTAACCAGCGCATGACCCGCAATTATCTCAGATAACTCAATCCAGCGATACTAATCATATCCGGCAAGTGTGTTCGAAGAACCAAGTTAGCCAGATCATGATTCGCATGATGATATCATCTTGGATGTGTCATTTGATCTCGGATGTAATAAGCAACATACGAATAACGGGCCCCTGGACTGAAGCTCAGGCTCTACTCTTCAACACAATGGTGACACACAAAACACACCATACAGAAACACTTTAAACCCCAACAGAACATTAAACACTACCAGATCTCTCAGGAGCTCAGCATCTTCACTTATTACAATCCAGACTTTATTTCTTTCATACTAACATTCTTATTGAGAATTAACAGAGGTTTAGAAGTTGAAGTTTTATTGAAAAGAATAAAATTTGATGTCACCATGATGGAGATCAGTGTTTGCTTTAGTTGGGCTCTTGACCTTTTAGTTTTAAACGAAATTTTCTCTGGCTGCTTTAACTGTGTGTCTCTCATGCATATTTGTTATGGTAGGAATCCAAGAGAAACTCCGATCAGATGATGTTGGTCACTTTTTAGTGATAATGGTCATCATGTAATGTCTTGCTTTATTAATACCACCTGAAGTGTAATATCTGATTAAGTCATTAAATATTAGTTGTTAATTTTTGCATGCCAAAACTGCTATAGAAGATCCTGCAGTGCTGTGATGCTCAGATTTTATGAAGTCATTACACAGAAAATGTTTTGACAGGATCATATAGACTCACTCAGACATCAAGAATCAGCGTATGAATCGCAACAATGGTGACAATGAAAAAAAAATCTGAACTAGTATTATACTGTTCTCATCTGACATGAAACAGCAAGCTAAACTCGTTCCTTCAAAAAGTTTTCCTCCAATGAACAGACGATGTGTTGTACTTGGCAGGTAATTTTAATGAAGAAAAGGTAAAACTGAAATAACAAACACATAACAAAATACAGGTAAGTATTTTCTGTATTACTATTAATTAATAAATAAAGTATTTTTCCCCTTTACAGGTTGCACCTTCAAAATGTCTTAATTAAGATACAGGTAAATAAACAAATAAATAAACTCAGCACAAAACAAATAATATATTGCTCCTAAATTGGGTCTTAAGTTATTAAATTAAATATACTCACTGACGATACCCCATGACCGAACAAAAGATGGATGGATAGAGATGGCATTAACTACAACATGTGCTTCTTCAACATGACCGCAACTGCAGCACAACAGGAAATGATCCCACCCACAAGAAATCCAAATTACAAAATAAAAGACACACCTTCAAAATATAGCTGCAAGCAGCAATTACCGGGGCCAAGCAGAATAAGATGACAAGACATGCCAACATGTCTGAAAGTGTCAGACCAACTGCAACAATGAGCAATTATAGACTTTAAAGAGGATTTTATGCAAAATGCCTGAAAAATCATAGAAACAATAATTAAAAATATGATTTTATGGATTATCACTTTCGACCAATAGGTGGCGCAGTTACAAAACTGATGTGATCAGAGTGAAGTGACAATGACACATACAAAGTTTGGTGTCAATATGTCAAGGCATTGCAGAGATAAAGCCTGAATAGTGCTATTAGCATCATGCCTCAACTTTGCTGCTGCGCTATACGAAAACGGTTTCGTCTATCGACACGAAATCCATAACTTTTAGTCGGCACGGTCTGGAGATGATACGATTCGATTTTGGTGAAAATCGGACAAACGGTCTAGGAGGAGTTCGAAAAAGTATGTTTTGACTGAACATCAAGATGGCGGACAGGAAGTTCGGCCAAATAAGGAAAACTTGGTATCTATGTTCTCGGCTTGACCCAAGGAATCTATTAAGACCAGTGGCATTTCAATAGACAGATTTAGTCAAAAGTTATTAGCCTTTTTGGAAATTTTGTTATAACTTTTGACCACTAGGTGGCACTGTTTCGAAATATTTTGAGTACCTTCAGGGGATGGTGCTGAAGGCACATTCTGAGTTTCGTAATATTACACCAATGCATTTGTTTAGTATAGCATTTTATTTCACAAAACTCTATTGAAATCAATGGGAATTTCATGTTTTGTTCTATTATAGCGCCACCAAGAGGCTCAGTCCCACCATTTTTTTTATGTGTCATCAGAGTGAGCCCATACATATATGTGTCGATTTTGGTGCAATAATCTCAATTTGCTTCGGAGTTATAGACATTTATATGAAAAAACACGTAAAAAATGACTGACACATGACTTTGATTGAATATTACTACCCCTAAACATCAATATTTTCACATTTGGGTATTAGCATATAGTTAACAAGCTATGATTCCAAACTTCTGACGGTGGTTTCGTCTCAATCGGACAAACGGTTTCGAAGATATAGCCTAATGTTTTTTAAGGCGCTAAATCACAATGCTACACAAACCGTTAGGCGAAACCTAACATGTTTGGTATCGTTGGACTCGGCAACGATTCAGGAGTCCAATGAGATGAGTTTCGTGAAAATAAGTCGATCACACCCAAAGTTATAAGCATTTGAAAAAAAAAATTCACCACTAGGTGGCGCTGTTTCGAAACTTCTCACACTCCTTCAGGACATCGTGCTGATGACCCATACCAAGTTTCGTAACAATCCGTTCATGCGTTGTTAAAATACAGCATTTTAGCACAAAATTCAAAATGGCCGACAGTCAAATTGGCCGATATGGCAAAATTGGATATCAGTCGACTCGGCATGACGCCCTGAATCTATCAAGACCAATTTTATGATTTTTGGACAAACTGTTCAGAAGTTATAAGCAAAAATAGCCATTTTTCATATCTCCGGACCTGTAGGTGGCGCTGTGCCGAAACGCAGCATGTAGCCTCAGGTCATGCTTGTGAGTACATGTACCAAGTTTGGTCTGAATACGATAAACCGTTGCGGAGATACAGCCTTACGACTGTTTTTGCAAGCGCTACGTAAAATTTGTTCGAGCGTTTATCGAAAACGGTTTGACGAATCAACAAGATTTTAATAACTTTTTGTCACCCCTGCCTGAAGATGATCCGATTCAATTTTCGTGCAAATCGGACAAACCGTCTAGGACGAGTTCGAAAAAGTACCTTTTTAGGAAAATTCAAAATGGCGGCCATGTTTTTATGACGGAAAATGACGATATAGGGTGCAATCGAATCGTCATGAGCTCAGGAATCAGAGGAAAAAAGGATTTCGCTGATTGGCCTTACGGTTCAAAAGTTATTAGCAAAGTAAAAGTGAAACTTTGGACAGGTGGTGGCGCTAGAGGGAATGACTTAGACACACCAAAATTGGTGTACTTAATGTTGGGACTGTCCTCTATCAGAATGTCAAACCAAAACAACTTTCCCGCAATCGGTTCTATGGGCTGCCATAGACTCCCATGGCGGAAGAAGAAGAATAATAAATATAGCTGCAAGCAGCCATTACCGGGGCCAAGCAGAATAAGACGACAAGACAGGCCGACATGTCTGAAAGTGTCAGACCAACTGCAACAATGAGCAATTAAAGACATTTAAAGAGGATTTTAGGCAAAATGCCTGAAAAATCATAGAAACAATAATTAAAAATATGATTTAATGGATTATCACTTTCGACCAATAGGTGGCGCAGTTACAAAACTCATGTGATGTGGTCAGAGTGAAGTTACAATGACACATACAATGTTTGGTGTCAATATGTCAAGGCATTGCAGAGATAAAGCCTGATTAGTGCTATTAGCATCATGCCTCAACTTTGCTGCTGCGCTATACAAAAACGGTTTCGTCTGTCGACACGAAATCCATAACTTTTAGTCGGCACGGTCTGGAGATGATACGATTCGATTTTGGTGAAAATCGGACAAACGGTCTAGGAGGAGTTCGAAAAAGTAGGTTTTGAATGAAAATCAAGATGGCGGACAGGAAGTTAGGCCAAATAAGGTAAACTTGGTATCTATGTTCTCAGCTTGACCCAAGGAATCTACTAAGATGAGTTGCATTACAATAGGCCAATTTATTCAAAAGTTATTAGCAATTTTGGAAATTTTGTTATAACTTTTGACCACTAGGTGGCGCTGTTTCTAAATATGTTGGGTACCTTCAGGGGATGGTGCAGATGGCACATTCTGAGTTTTGTAATATTACACCAATGCATTTGTTTAGTATAGCATTTTATTTCACAAAACTGTATTGAAGTCAATGGGAATTTCATGTTTTGTTCTATTATAGCGCCACCAAGAGGCTCAGTCCAACCATTTTTTTTATGTGTCCTCAGAGTGAGCCCATACATATGTGTGTCGATTTTGGTGAAAATATCTCAATTATCTTCGGAGTTATAGACATTTATATGAAAAAACACGTAAAAAATGACTGACACATGACTTTAATTGGAATTTACTACCTCTAGACATCCATATTTTCGCATTTGGGCTTTGACGTTTAGTTAACAAGCTATGATTCCAAACTTCTGACGGTGGTTTCGTCTCGATCGGACAAACGGTTTCGAAGATATCGCCTAATGTTTTTTAAGTGCTAAATCACAACGCTACACAAACCGTAAGGCGAAACCTAGCATGTTTGGTATTGTTGGACTCGGCAAGGATTCAGGAGTCTAAAGAGATGAGTCTCCTGAAAATAAGTCAACCACACCCAAAGTTATAAGCATTTGAAAAAAAAAATTCACCACTAGGTGGCGCTGTTTCGAAACTTCTCAGGCTCCTTCAGGGCATCGTGCTGATGACCCACACCAAGTTTCGTAACAATTCGTTAATGCGTTCATAAAATACAGCATTTTAGCACATAATTCAAAATGGCCGACAGTCAAAATAGCCGATATGGTAAAATTGGATATCAGTCGACTCGGCATGTCGCCCTGAATCTAACGAGACCAATTTTATGATTTTTGGACAAACTGTTCAGAAGTTATAAGCAAAAATAGCCATTTTTCATATCTCCGGACCAGTAGGTGGCGCTGCGCCGAAACGCAGCATGTAGCCTCAGGTCATGCTTGTGAGTACATGTACCAAGTTTGGTCTGAATACGATAAACCGTTGCGGAGATACAGCCTTACGACTGTTTTTGCTAGCGCTACGTAAAATGTATTCATGCGTTTATCAAAAACGGTTTGACGAATCAACAAGATTTTAATAACTTTTTGTCACCACTGCCTGAAGATGATCCGATTCAATTTTCGTGCAAATCGGACAAACCGTCTAGGACGAGTTCGAAAAAGTACCTTTTTAGGAAAATTCAAAATGGCGGCCATGTTTTTATGACGGAAAATGACGATATAGGGTGCAATCGAATCGGCATGAGCTCAGGAATCAGAGGAAAAAAGGATTTTGCTGATTGGCCTTACGGTTCAAAAGTTATTAGCAAAGTAAAAGTGAAACTTTGGACAGGTGGTGGCGCTAGAGGGAATGACTTAGACACACCAAAATTGGTGTACTTAATGTTGGGACTGTCCTCTATCAGAATGTCAAACCAAAACAACTTTCCCGCAATCGGTTCTATGGGCTGCCATAGACTCCAAGAGCGGAAGAAGAAGAAGAATAATAATAATAAGAACGCGAACGGATACAATAGGTGCCTCCGCACCTTCGGTGCTTGGCCCCTAAATATAGCTGCAAGCAGCAATTACCGGGGCCAAGCAGAATAAGACGACAAGACATGCCAACATGTCTGAAAGTGTTAGACCAACTGCAACAATGAGCAATTAAAGACATTTAAAGAGGATTTTAGACGAAATGGCTGAAAAATCATGGAAACAGTAATTAAAAATATGATTTAATTGATTATCACTTTTGACAAATAGGTGGCACAGTTACAAAACTGATGTGATGTGGTCAGAGTGAGGAGACAATGACACATACAAAGTTTGGTGTCAATATGTCAAGGCATTGCAGAGATAAAGCCTGAATAGTGCTTTTATCATCATGCCTCAAATTTGCTGCTGCGCTATACGAAAACGGTTTCGTCAATCGACACGAAATCCATAACTTTTAGTCGGCACAGTCTGGAGATGATATGATTCGATTTTGGTGAAAATCGGACAAACGGTGTGGGAGGAGTTCGAAAAAGTAGGTTTTGAATGAAAATAGCATTTTATTTCACAAAACTGTATTGAAGTCAATGGGAATTTCATGTTTTGTTCTATTATAGCACCACCAAGAGGCTCAGTCACACCATTTTTTTTATGTGTCCTCAGAGTGAGCCCATACATATATGTGTCGATTTTGGTGCAAAAATCTCAATTTGCTTCGGAGTTATAGACATTTATATGAAAAAACACGTAAAAAATGACTGACACATGACTTTGATTGAATATTACTACCCCTAAACATCAATATTTTCGCATTTGGGCATTGGCGCATAGCTATCGACCTATGTTTCCAAACTTCTGATGGTGGTTTCGTCTCGATCGGACAAGCGGTTTCGAAGATATAGCCTAATGTTTTTTAAGCGCTAAATCACAACGCTACACAAACCGTAAGGCGAAACCTAGCATGTTTGGTATCGTAGGACTCGGCAAGGTTTCAGGAGTCTAATTAGATGAGTCTCGTGAAAATAAGTCTATCAAACCCAAAGTTATAAGCGTTTGAAAAAAAAAATTCACCACTAGGTGGCGCTGTTTCGAAACTTCTCACGCTCCTTCAGGACATCGTGCTGATGACCCATGCCAAGTTTTGTAACAATCCGTTCATGCGTTCCTAAAATACAGCATTTTAGCACATAATTCAAAATGGCCGACAGTCAAAATGGCCGATATGGTAAAATTGGATATCAGTCGACTCGGCATGTCGCCCTGAATCTAACGAGACCAATTTTATGATTTTTGGACAAACAGTTCAGAAGTTATAAGCAAAAATAGCCATTTTTCATATCTCCGGACCAGTAGGTGGCGCTGCGCCGAAACGCAGCATGTAGCCTCAGGTCATGCTTGTGAATACATGTACCAAGTTTGGTCTGAATACGATAAACCGTTGCGGAGATACAGCCTTACGACTGTTTTTGCAAGCGCTACGTAAAATTTGTTCGAGCGTTTATCGAAAACGGTTTGACGAATCAACAAGATTTTAATAACTTTTTGTCACCCCTGCCTGAAGATGATCCGATTCAATTTTCGTGCAAATCGGACAAACCGTCTAGGACGAGTTCGAAAAAGTAGCTTTTTCAGAAAATTCAAAATGGCGGCCATATTTATAGGACGGAAAATGACGTCATAGGGTGCAATTGAATCGGCATGAGCTCGGGAATCAGAGGAAAAAAGAATTTTGTTGATTGGCCTTACGGTTCAAAAGTTATTAGCAAAATAAAAGTGAAACTTTAGACAGGTGGTGGCGCTAGAGGGAATGACTTAGATACACAAAAATTGGTGTATTTAATGTTGGGACTGTCCTCTATCAGAATGTCAAACCAAAACAACTTTCCCGCAATCGGTTCTATGGGCTGCCATAGACTCCCATGGCGGAAGAAGAAGAATAATAAATATAGCTGCAAGCAGCAATTACCGGGGCCAAGCAGAATAAGACGACAAGACATGCCAACATTGCTGAAAGTGTCAGACCAACTGCGACAATGAGCAATTATAGACTTTAAAGAGGATTTTATGCAAAATGCCTGAAAAATCATAGAAACAATAATTAAAAATATGATTTTATGGATTATCACTTTCGACCAATAGGTGGCGCAGTTACAAAACTGATGCGATCTGGTCAGAGTGAAGTGACAATGACACATACAAAGTTTGGTGTCAATATGTCAAGGAATTGCAGAGATAAAGCCTGAATAGTGCTATTAGCATCATGCCTCAACTTTGCTGCTGCGCTATACAAAAACGGTTTCGTCTATCGACACGAAATCCATAACTTTTAGTCGGCACGGTCTGGAGATGATACGATTCGATTTTGGTGAAAATCGGACAAACGGTCTAGGAGGAGTTCGAAAAAGTAGGTTTTGACTGAACATCAAGATGGCGGACAGGAAGTTCGGCCAAATAAGGAAAACTTGGTATCTATGTTCTCGGCTTGACCCAAGGAATCTATTAAGACCAGTGGCATTTCAATAGACAGATTTATTCAAAAGTTATTAGCCTTTTTGGAAATTTTGTTATAACTTTTGACCACTAGGTGGCGCTGTTTCGAAATATTTTGAGTACCTTCAGGGGATGGTGCTGAAGGCACATTCTGAGTTTCGTAATATTACACCAATGCATTTGTTTAGTATAGCATTTATGTCACAAAACTCTATTGAAATCAGTGGGAATTTCATGTTTTGTTCTATTATAGCGCCACCAAGAGGCTCAGTCCCACCATTTTTTTTAAGTGTCATCAGAGTGAGCCCATACATATATGTGTCGATTTTGGTGCAAAAATCTCAATTTGCTTCGGAGTTATAGACATTTATATGAAAAAACACGTAAAAAATGACTGACACATGACTTTGATTGAATATTACTATCCCTAAACATCAATATTTTCACATTTGGGCATTAGCATATAGTTAACAAGCTATGATTCCAAACTTCTGACGGTGGTTTCGTCTCAATCGGACAAACGGTTTCGAAGATATAGCCTAATGTTTTTTAAGCGCTAAATCACAACGCTACACAAACCGTTAGGAGAAACCTAACATGTTTGGTATCGTTGGACTCGGCAACGATTCAGGAGTCCAATGAGATGAGTTTCGTGAAAATAAGTCGATCACACCCAAAGTTATAAGCATTTGAAAAAAAAAATTCACCACTAGGTGGCGCTGTTTCGAAACTTCTCACACTCCTTCAGGACATCGTGCTGATGACCCATACCAAGTTTCGTAACAATCCGTTCATGCGTTGTTAAAATACAGCATTTTAGCACAAAATTCAAAATAGCCGACAGTCAAATTGGCCGATACGGCAAAATTGGATATCAGTCGACTCGGCATGACGCCCTGAATCTATCAAGACCAATTTTATGATTTTTGGACAAACTGTTCAGAAGTTATAAGCAAAAACATCCATTTGTCATATCTCCGGACCAGTAGGTGGCGCTGCGCCGAAACGCAGCATGTAGCCTCAGGTCATGCTTGTGATGACATGTACCAAGATTGGTCTGAATCTGATAAAGCGTTGCGGAGATACAGCCTTATGTCTGTTTTCGCAAGCGCTACGTAAAATTTCTTCGTGGGTTTATCGAAAACGGTTAAGAGAATCAACTTGAATTCCATAACTTTTTGTCGGCATGGTCTGGAGATGATCTGGTTCAAATTTCGTGAAAATCGGAGTAACGGCCTAGGAGGAGTTCGAAAAAGTAGGTTTTTCGGAAAATTCAAAATGGCGGAAAAATTTTCATGACGGAAAATGACGTCATAGGGTGCAATCGAATCGGCTTGAGCTAAGGAATCAGAGAAAAAAATAATTTTGTTTCTAGCCCATGTGGTTCAAAAGTTATTAGCATAAACATGAGTGCAACTTTGGACAGTTGGTGGCGCTAGAGGTAATGACTTGGAGACTCCAAATTTGCTATGCTGATAGGTCAGACCCTCCTCTATCAGTGTGCCAAATTTCATAACTTTCCCGCAAGCGGTTCTATGGGCTGCCATAGACTCCCAGTCGGAAAAATGAAGAATAATAATAAATATAGCTGCAAGCAGCAATTACCGGGGCCAAGCAGAATAAGACGACAAGACATTTCGACATGTCTGAAAGTGTCAGACCAACTGCAACAATGAGCAATTAAAGACGTTTAAAGAGGATTTTAGGCAAAATGCCTGAAAAATCATAGACACAATAATTAAAAATATGATTTAATGGATTATCACTTTCGACCAATAGGTCGGAATAGAAAAATTTTCATGACGGAAAATGACGTCATAGGGTGCAATCGAATCGGCTTGAGCTAAGGAATCAGAGAAAAAAATAATTTTAACAAAACTGATGTGATGTGGTCAGAGTGAAGTGACAATGACACGTACAAAGTTTGGTGTCAATATCTCAAGGCATTGCAGAGATAAAGCCTGAATAATGCTTTTAGCATCATGCCTCAACTTTGCTGCTGCGCTATACGAAAACGGTTTCGTCAATTGACACGAAATCCATAACTTTTAGTCGGCACAGTCTGGAGATGATACGATTCGATTTTGGTGAAAATCGGACAAACGGTGTGGGAGGAGTTCGAAAAAGCAGATTTTGAATGAAAATAGCATTTTATCTCACAAAACTGTATTGAAGTCAATGGGAATTTCATGTTTTGTTCTATTATAGCGCCACCAAGAGGCTCAGTCCCACAATTTTTTTTACGTGTCCTCAGAGTGAGCCCATACATATGTGTGTCAGTTTTGATGAAAATATCTCAATTTGCTTTAGAGTTATAGACATTTATATGAAAAAACACGTAAAAAATGACTGACACATGACTTTGTTTGAATTTTACTACCCCTAAACATCAATATTTTCGCATTTGGGCATTGGCGTATAGCTATCGACCTATGTTTCCAAACTTCTGACGGAGGTTTCGTCTCGATCGGACAAATGGTTTCGAAGATATAGCCAAATGTTTTTTAAGCGCTAAATCACAACGCTACACAAACCGTAAGGCGAAACCTAGCATGTTTGGTATCGTAGGACTCGGCAAGGTTTCAGGAGACTAATTAGAGGAGTCTCGTGAAAATAAGTCGACCACACCCAAAGTTATAAGCGTTTGAAAAAAAAAATTCACCACTAGGTGGCGCTGTTTCGAAACTTCTCACGCTCCTTCAGGACATTGTGCTGATGACCCATTCCGAGTTCTGTAACGATACGTTCACGCGTTCATAAAATACAGCATTTTAGCACATAATTCAAAATGGCCGACAGCCAAAATGGCTGATCTGGGAAAATTGGATATCAGTCGACTCGGCATGTTGCCCTGAATCTAACGAGACTGATTTTATGATTTTTGGACAAACCATTCAGAAGTTATAAGCAAAAACATCCATTTGTCATATCTCCGGACCAGTAGGTGGCGCTGCGCCGAAACGCAGCATGTAGCCTCAGGTCATGCTTGTGATGACATGTACCAAGATTGGTCTGAATCTGATAAAGCGTTGCGGAGATACAGCCTTATGTCTGTTTTCGCAAGCGCTACGTAAAATTTCTTCGTGGGTTTATCGAAAACGGTTAAGAGAATCAACTTGAATTCCATAACTTTTTGTCGGCATGGTCTGGAGATGATCTGGTTCAAATTTTGTGAAAATCGGAGTAACGGCCTAGGAGGAGTTCGAAAAAGTAGGTTTTTCGGAAAATTCAAAATGGCGGAAAAATTTTCATGACGGAAAATGACGTCATAGGGTGCAATCGAATCGGCTTGAGCTAAGGAATCAGAGAAAAAAATAATTTTGTTTCTAGCCCATGTGGTTCAAAAGTTATTAGCATAAACATGAGTGCAACTTTGGACAGTTGGTGGCGCTAGAGGTAATGACTTGGAGACTCCAAATTTGCTATGCTGATAGGTCAGACCCTCCTCTATCAGTGTGCCAAATTTCATAACTTTCCCGCAAGCGGTTCTATGGGCTGCCATAGACTCCCAGTCGGAAAAATGAAGAATAATAATAAATATAGCTGCAAGCAGCAATTATCGGGGCCAAGCGCAAGCAGATGACAGGATATGCCAAAATGGCTGAAGGTGTCAGACCAACTGCAACAATGAGCAATTAAAGACATTTAGAGAGGATTTTAGGCGAAATGGCTGAAAAATCATATAAAAAGTAATTCAGAATATGATTTAATGGATTATCACTTTCGACCAATAGGTGGAGCAGTTACAAAACTGATGTGATGTGGTCAGAGTGAAGTGACAATGACATATACAAAGTTTGGTGTCAATATTTCAAGGGATTTCAGAGATAAAGCCTGAATAGTGCTTTTGGCATCATGCCTCAACTTTGCTGCTGCGCTATACGAAAACGGTTCCGTCTATCGACACGAAATCCATAACTTTTAGTCGGCACAGTTTGGAGATGATACGATTCGATTTTGGTGAAAATCGGACAAACGGTCTAGGAGGAGTTCGAAAAAGTAGGTTTTGACTGAAAATCAAGATGGCGGACAGGAAGTTTGGCCAAATAAGGAAAACTTGGTATCTATGTTCTCGGCGTGAGCCAGGGAATCTATTAAGACCAGTGGCATTTCAATAGCCAGATGTATTCAAAAGTTATTAGCCTTTTTGGAAATTTTGTTATAACTTTTGACCACTAGGTGGCACTGTCTCGAAATATTTTGGGTACCTTCAGGGGATGGTGTTCATGGCACATTCTGAGTTTCGTAATATTAAACCAATGCATTTGTTTAGTATAGCATTTTATTTCACAAAACTGTATTGAAGTCAATGGGAATTTCATGTTTTGTTGTGTTATAGCGCCACCAAGAGGCTCAGTCACACCATTTTTTTTATGTGTCCTCAGAGTGAGCCCATACATATGTGTGTCGATTTTGGTGAAAATATCTCAATTCTCTTCAGAGTTATAGACATTTATATGAAAAAACACGTAAAAAATGACTGACACATGACTTTGATTGGAATTTACTACCCCTAAACAGCAATATTTTCGCATTTGGGCATTGGCGTATAGCTATCGACCTATGTTTCCAAACTTCTGACGGTGGTTTCGTCTCGATCGGACTAGCGGTTTCGAAGATATAGCCAAATGTTTTTTAAGCGCTAAATCACAACGCTACACAAACCGTAAGGCGAAACCTAGCATGTTTGGTATCGTGGGACTTGGCAACGATTCAGGAGTCTAATGAGATGAGTCTCGTGAAAATAAGTCGACCACACCCAAAGTTATAAGCATTTGGAAGCATTTGGGGAAAAAAATTCACCACTAGGTGGCACTGTTTCGAAACTTCTCAGGCTCCTTCAGGGCATCGTGCTGATGATCCATTCCGAGTTTTGTAACGATACGTTCACGCGTTCATAAAATACAGCATTTTAGCACATAATTCAAAATGGCCGACAGCCAAAATGGCTGATCTGGGAAAATTGGATATCAGTCGACTCGGCATGTTGCCCTGAATCTAACGAGACTGATTTTATGATTTTTGGACAAACCATTCAGAAGTTATAAGCAAAAACATCCATTTGTCATATCTCCGGACCAGTAGGTGGCACTGCGCCGAAATGCAGCATGTAGCCTCAGGTCATGCTTGTGATGACATGTACCAAGATTGGTCTGAATCTGATAAAGCGTTGCGGAGATACAGCCTTATGTCTGTTTTCGCAAGCGCTACGTAAAATTTCTTCGTGGGTTTATCGAAAACGGTTAAGAGAATCAACTTGAATTCCATAACTTTTTGTCGGCATGGTCTGGAGATGATCTGGTTCAAATTTCGTGAAAATCGGAGTAACGGCCTAGGAGGAGTTCGAAAAAGTAGGTTTTTCGGAAAATTCAAAATGGCGGAAAAATTTTCATGACGGAAAATGACGTCATAGGGTGCAATCGAATCGGCTTGAGCTAAGGAATCAGAGAAAAAAATAATTTTGTTTCTAGCCCATGTGGTTCAAAAGTTATTAGCATAAACATGAGTGCAACTTTGGACAGTTGGTGGCGCTAGAGGTAATGACTTGGAGACTCCAAATTTGCTATGCTGATAGGTCAGACCCTCCTCTATCAGTGTGCCAAATTTCATAACTTTCCCGCAAGCGGTTCTATGGGCTGCCATAGACTCCCAGTCGGAAAAATGAAGAATAATAATAATAAGAACGGGAACAGATACAATAGGTGCCTACGCACCTTCGGTGCTTGGCCCCTAATAAGAACGGGAACAGATACAATAGGTGCCTACGCACCTTCGGTGCTTGGCCCCTAATAAGAACGGGAACAGATACAATAGGTGCCTCCGCACCTTCGGTGCTTGGCCCCTAATAAATATAGCTGCAAGCAGCAATTACCGGGGCCAAGCAGAATAAGACGACAAGACATGCCGACATGTCTGAAAGTGTCAGACCAACTGCAACAATGAGCAATTAAAGACATTTAAAGAGGATTTTAGACGAAATGGCTGAAAAATCATAGAAACAGTAATTAAAAATATGATTTAATGGATTATCACTTTCGACAAATAGGTGGCGCAGTTACAAAACTGATGTGATGTGGTCAGAGTGAGGAGACAATGACACATACAAAGTTTGGTGTCAATATGTCAAGGCATTGCAGAGATAAAGCCTGAATAGTGCTATTAGCATCATGCCTCAAATTTGCTGCTGCGCTATACGAAAACGGTTTCGTCAATTGACACGAAATCCATAACTTTTAGTCGGCACAGTCTGGGGATGATACGATTCGATTTTGGTGAAAATCGGACAAATGGTGTGGGAGGAGTTCGAAAAAGTAGGTTTTGAATGAAAATAGCATTTTATCTCACAAAACTGTATTGAAGTCAATGGGAATTTCATGTTTTGTTCTATTATAGCGCCACCAAGAGGCTCAGTCCCACAATTTTTTTTACGTGTCCTCAGAGTGAGCCCATACATATGTGTGTCAGTTTTGGTGAAAATATCTCAATTTGCTTTAGAGTTATAAACATTTATATGAAAAAACACGTAAAAAATGACTGACACATGACTTTGTTTGAATTTTACTACCCCTAAACATCAATATTTTCGCATTTGGGCATTAGTGTATAGCTATCGACCTATGTTTCCAAACTTCTGACGGTGGTTTCGTCTCGATCGGACAAGCGGTTTCGAAGATATAGCCTAATGTTTTTTAAGCGCTAAATCACAACGCTACACAAACCGTAAGGCGAAACCTAGCATGTTTGGTATCGTAGGACTCGGCAAGGTTTCAGGAGTCTAATTAGATGAGTCTCGTGAAAATAAGTCGACCGCACCCAAAGTTATAAGCATTTGAAAAAAAAAATTCCCCACTAGGTGGCGCTGTTTCGAAACTTCTCACACTCCTTCAGGACATCGTGCTGATGACCCATGCCAAGTTTCGTAACAATCCGTTCATGCATTCATAAAATACAGCATTTTAGCACATAATTCAAAATGGCCGACAGTCAAAATGGCCGATATGGTAAAATTGGATATCAGTCGACTCGGCATGTCGCCCTGAATCTAACGAGACCAATTTTATGATTTTTGGACAAACTGTTCAGAAGTTATAAGCAAAAATAGCCATTTTTCATATCTCCGGACCAGTAGGTGGCGCTGCGCCGAAACGCAGCATGTAGCCTCAGGTCATGCTTGTGATGACATGTACCAAGTTTGGTCTGAATACGATAAACCGTTGCAGAGATACAGCCTTACGACTGTTTTTGCAGGCGCTACGTAAAATTTGTTCGTGCGTTTATTGAAAACGGTTTGACGAATCAATTTGAATTCCATAACTTTTGGTCAGCACTGCCTGAAGATGATCTGGTTCAATTTTCGTGCAAATCGGACAAACCGTCTAGGACGAGTTCGAAAAAGTAGGTTTTTCGAATGAATCAAAATGGCGGCCATATTTTTATTACAGAAAATGAAGTCATAGGATGTAATCGAATCGGCATGAGCTCAGGAATCAGAGGAAAAAATAATTTTGTTGATTGGCCTTACAGTTCAAAAGTTATTAGCAAAATAAAAGTGAAACTTTGGACAGGTGGTGGCGCTAGAGGGAATGACTTAGAAACACCAAAATTGGTGTATTTAATGTTGGGACTGTGCTCTATCAGAATGTCAAACCAAAACAACTTTCCCGCAAGCGGTTCTATGGGCTGCCATAGACTCCCAGTCGGAAAAATGAAGAATAATAATAAATATAGCTGCAAGCAGCAATTACCGGGGCCAAGCAGAATAAGACGACAAGACATGCCAACATTGCTGAAAGTGTCAGATCAACTGCAACAATTAGCAATTAAAGACATTTAAAGAAGATTTTAGGCGAAATGCCTGAAAAATCATATAAACAGTAATTAAAAATATGATTTAATGGATTATCACTTTCGACCAATAGGTGGCGCAGTTACAAAACTGATGTGATGTGGTCAGAGTGAAGTGACAATGACACATACAAAGTTTGGTGTCAATATGTCAAGGCATTGCAGAGATAAAGCCTGAATAATGCTTTTAGCATCATGCCTCAACTTTGCTGCTGCGCTATACGAAAACGGTTTCGTCAATCGACACGAAATCCATAACTTTCAGTCGGCACAGTCTGGAGATGATATGATTCGATTTTGGTGAAAATCGGACAATCGGTGTAGGAGGAGTTCGAAAAAGTAGGTTTTGAATGAAAATAGCATTTTATTTCACAAAACTCTATTGAAGTCAATGGGAATTTCATGTTTTGTTCTATTATAGCGCCACCAAGAGGCTCAGTCCCACAATTTTTTTTACGTGTCCTCAGAGTGAGCCCATACATATGTGTGTCAGTTTTGGTGAAAATATCTCAATTCGCTTCAGAGTTATAGGCATTTATATGAAAAAACACGTAAAAAATGACTGACACATGACTTTGTTTGGAATTTACTACCCCTAAACATCAATATTTTCGCATTTGGGCATTGGCGTATAGCTATCGACCTATGTTTCCAAACTTCTGACGGTGGTTTCGTCTCGATCGGACTAGCGGTTTCGAAGATATAGCCAAATGTTTTTTAAGCGCTAAATCACAACGCTACACAAACCGTAAGGCGAAACCTAGCATGTTTGGTATCATAGGACTCGGCAATGATTCAGGAGTCTAAAAAGATGAGTTTCGTGAAAATAAGTTGACCACACCCAAAGTTATAAGCATTTGAAAAAAAAAAATCACCACTAGGTGGCGCTGTTTCGAAACTTCTCACGCTCCTTCAGGACATCGGGCTGATGACCCATACCAAGTTCCGTAACAATCCGTTCATGTGTTCTTAAAATACAGCATTTTAGCACAAAATTCAAAATGGCCGACAGCCAAAATGGCCGATATGGTAATATTGGATATCAGTGGACTCGGCATGTTACCCTGAATCTAACGAGACCAATTTTATGATTTTTGGACAAACTGTTCAGAAGTTATAAGCAAAAATAGCCATTTTTCATATCTCCGGACCAGTAGGTGGCGCTGCGCCGAAACACAGCATGTAGCCTCAGGTCATGCTTGTGATGACATGTACCAACTTTGGTCTGAATCTGATAAAGCGTTGCGGAGATACGGCTTTACATCTGTTTTCACAAGCGCTACGTAAAATTTATTCGTGGGTTTATCGAAAACTGTTAAGCGAATCAACTTGAATTCCATAACTTTTTGTCAGCATGGTCTGTAGATGATCTGGTTTAATTTTCGTGCAAATCGGACAAACCGTCTAGGACGAGTTCGAAAAAGTAGCTTTTTAGATAAATTCAAAATGGCGGCCATATTGTTATGACGGAAATGACGTCATAGGGTGCAATCGAATTGGCATGAGCTCAGGAATCAGAGAGAAAAAGAATTTTGTTGATTGGCCTTACGGTTCAAAAGTTATTAGCAAAATAAAAGTGAAACTTTGGACAGGTGGTGGCGCTAGAGGGAATGACTTAGACACACCAAAATTGGTGTATTTAATGTTGGGACTGTCCTCTATCAGAATGTCAAACCAAAACAACTTTCCCGCATTCGGTTCTATGGGCTGCCATAGACTCCCAGTTGGAAGAAGGAAGAATAATAATAATAAGAACGGGAACAGATACAATAGGTGCCTCCGCACCTTCGGTGCTTGGCCCCTAATAAGAACGGGAACAGATACAATAGGTGCCTACGCACCTTCGGTGCTTGGCCCCTAAATATAGCTGCAAGCAGCAATTACCGGGGCCAAGCAGAATAAGACGACAAGACATGCCAACATTGCTGAAAGTGTCAGATCAACTGCAACAATCAGCAATTAAAGACATTTAAAGAAGATTTTAGGCGAAATGCCTGAAAAATCATATAAACAGTAAATAAGAATATGATTTAATGGATTATCACTTTTGACCAATAGGTGGTGCAGTCACAAAACTGATGTGATGTGGTCAGAGTGAAGTGACAATGAGACATAACAAGTTTGGTGTTAATATGTCAAGGCATTGCAGAGATAAAGCCTGAATAGTCCTTTTGGCATCATGCCTCAACTTTGCTGCTGCGCTATACGAAAATAGTTTCGTCAATCGACATGAAATCCATAACTTTGAGTCGGCACGGTCTGGAGATGATACGATTCGATTTTGGTGAAAATTGGACAAACGGTCTAGGAGGAGTTCGAAAAAGTATGATTTTAGGCGAAATGGCTGAAAAATCATATAAAAAGTAATTAAAAATATGATTTAATGGATTATCACTTTTGACCAGTAGGTGGCGCAGTCATAAAACTGATGTGATGTGGTCAGAGTGAAGTGACAATGAGACATGCAAAGTTTGGTGTCAAAAATAAAGTCCTGCCGTTTGGCCTGTTCTGGCTAAAGCGCGAGTACCGCGTCGAGCGTGGACCTCCGGTCTCTTACGCCTCAATGTAGATCAAAAATGCATCTCATCTCTGAAACCTTGGAAAGCGACCGACTGGTACAGGTCAGGTGTAAGCCTGGGGACTTCCTCGAGTGTGAAGGTAGTGTCCACGGACGCCTCCACCTCGGGATGGGGAGCGCTGCTCGAGGGCAGACCGTTCTTTGGCCAGTGGTCAGAATGGGAAAAGCTTCTACACATAAACTGCCTGGAAATTATGGCAGTTGACAATGCGCTGAGGCGTTTTCTGTCCCAAAATAAAAGGACACCACGTCTTGGTCCGATTGGACAACATGTCGGTGGTGGCCTATATAAATTCCCAAGGAGGTATCAGATCCCGAACCCTTTACAGGCTGACGGAACGCCTCCTGATCTGGGCTCAGCATAATCTACGCTTGCTGAGAGCAGCGCACGTGCCAGGTCACCTGAATGTAGGACCAGGTAGACTGTCCAGGAACAATGTTCTGGCAGGGGAATGGTCTTTACATCCGCAGACAGTCCAACTGCTGTGGAAGATATTCGGCAGAGCGAAGGTAGACCCATTTGTGTCTCAGGAAAATGCTCACTGTTCGGAGTTTTTCTCCAAGAGCAGGGATGCGCCGGCCCACATCTGGCCCCGCTGCCCACTCTATGTTTTTCCCCCCGTCACGCTCTTACCGCAGGTATTAGAGCGAATCAGGGAAAACGGATGCGCAGTGCTACTTGTGGCTCCGCTCTGGACGAACCAAGCCTGGTTCCCAGTTCTGATGCAGCTGACGAGCACTTCTCCATGGTTGATACCAGTGAGGAGGGACCTCCTCTTTCAGGCCAAGGGGTTGATCTGGCATCCCTGCATGCTAGCGTAACCTCGGTTCCCTGAGATGATACAGATGCACCAGCAATACCAACTCTAAATGATATAGGCATTAGCTCAATAAAACACCCAGGATGACCTTTAAAAATGTTTGCAATTTACACAGATAAACTTTAAAAACAGTGTGGCTAAGGTGACACCTAATCTATGTCATCCCTGTTACCCCACATGTCAAAACCTGTTACTATACAAAAGTCACAGGCCTGACAGTAACAGGTTTGACAAATTCAAGCTAATTTGCTAATTGCTAGCTATTAGGGCAAGGCCACAAAAGCACATGTTGTACACTTTGAAAGGATATTACTTGTAGATATTGATTACATTAATTTAAATTTATACTTTAAAAATCAGTAACAGTTTTGACATTGCATGATGTCCCCATCTCAGTTATACCTAATAAATCATCAAAATAGAGTATTATAGAAGAGAGAGAGAAACTTGCTTGTGTTCTAACTGTTGGAATAATGATTGAGAGATGATGTAACTTTCTGGAAGTGATGTCACAGGAATGTACCATTATTTTACAAGGGGTGTTTGGTGAGGGTAACAGGCATGACATGAAATCAGGGGATACCGATAAAATTATTTATATTTTATTAAAAATAATGTATATTTATGCCAAAACATTGCTTAACAGTGACACTATACTTAGAACAATATGAAAATGTGATTGTTGTATAATTGTGCGTTCAATTTGCAAATTAAAAGTCCTGCTGAAAAAGAACAATCACAGGGAGGGACAGGCCAAAAACTTTACCCTTATCAGCATAAATGCAATTTTAATTATTTAAAATAATATATAAATGACTTTAATTTAATGTAATCTTGAGGAAATAATACATAGTACTATTATGTTTTTAAATCACAAATTTATTTGTTGTTATAGTAATTCTACGTCTGATTATTTCTCAGGGACACAAAAGGCACCAATTTCGTGGAATGACCACGAACAGCTTACAACGCCTATTTTACTATGCAGATCCTCATCTGCATATCATTTGCATATGATTATTCATACACGTGATAACGTTTAACGGTACAAGACACATTACATTAATAAAAATCAAGTTGTTGCCTATCCTTGCCTTGTTTTTGAATACATAAATCAAATAGTGTTAAATACATTTCAGAGAAAGTTTTTCTCAATCTTTTCCACTGGCCGAATTGTATTTTTAATTGATATTTTTAATGGAAACAGATAGGCCTTGGGCATTATTTGCACGAAACTATTTTCTCAGACAATCTGGTATTATCATGATAAGCAGTTTTCTCTGTGGTTAAAACATTAAAACACAGCATGCCAGAGGAAAAGTGTTCAAAAACACCGCATCCACAACAAATATTTCTATTGACAGAATTTGAATATAAAAATGTTGTAACTTCTCAGTAATGATTTCATGTTTAAGTGCAACTCCATTAATATGAATGGCATATTTAATCTAAATGTTTATATTAGAAGTAAAACATAGTTTAAATCATTATTTTATTTATTTAAACTGTTATTTGCGTCAGTTTCAAACGGTCCAATGCGCTCGCTGGCGCGGACATTTAAGAAGGGATGGATATTTGCTTCAAGTGACAAGCTTGGTGAGTGAAATTATATTTGTATTATTTTTCTGTATGTTAAATTTTCTTTTGATTTTCTGTCTAAAAGTGACCAAAAAGACACTTAACTCCAGCTCACCATCGGTGTCGCCAATTCCCTTTGTCTCCAGAATGTGCGTACGCACGGCTCAATGTTTGCTTAAAGGTGCGCACATTCTCCCGTCAAGTTTGTTTTTTTTATAGATCACCACCTTTGCGTGGGAACTGGCGTACGTACGTTTCCAGCCCCGTTTTGTGCGTACGCACGCTTTATAAATGAGACCCCTGGTGAATAAATGGTCAGTTATGTTAATCTAATAAAGCAAAAGTTATGCTATGTATGCAAGGAGGGTAAATGTTTATTCATTCCCAGATTCCAGCCACTGGGGGAGCTGCGACTGTTGGCAGAGAGAACATTTCCGGTTGGTAGGAAGTTATTGTGTTCCCATTTCTCTAACGGTAAGAACGTGCTCTCATGTGTTGTCTATATAATCTTATTAATCAGTATTTTATTACTGCTTATTCATAATATATCTAACATAATTTGAAGTATGTGTATATTAGTTGACGTGTATATGTTTATTTGTGAGAAATAGGCGTTAGTTGGTGTTTTAATTTAATGAGGCTTGCTCATTGTGGTGTTGTAAAGCTAACGTTAATCTTAACAAAATAGCATGCAAAAGTATTTTAAAATAATCCTATATGTCGTGTGTTGTATAGATGAGGTGTTTTGAAGGTATATGATTCGTTTGAAAATATGTTATTCTCGAATCCTGTGGTCGTTGAAGAGAGCATTAACTTTAGTTCAGTACGTGTAGGAATGTGCGTATTTGTACCATTTTGAGAGAGCCTATCATGATTCATAAAAAACAACACGAAATGCGACAGACTAAAGTGCGTATATTCTTCTGTGAGGTAAATATTCCGGTTGTCATTTGTAGTGCGAATGCTCTTTGATCACGTTTAGCGTCCATGTAAACAATATTCAGATTCATTCATCGGAATGAATTCAGATTGTACGAGTTTTGTTCGTAGATGATTAAAATACGTTCACGATCTACTTTTGAAGAAATATATTATCATGCAATAGTAGCACACGTTTTATCAGTTTTCTGGCGTTTCCGCCTAAACATAGCCTACTGTACAACGCGACGTGCATTGACATCACATGTTAATGCAGAGGTAGAGTTACACTCACGGGACACTGCAATTCACTAAAGGGCATTGTTTGCATTTGCATGGTTAAATATTTCATTCGTGTGCTGATGCGCTGTTCATGCGTGTTTCTGAGCGCATTAAACCCGAAGTGTATGTTAGACACTTAAAGTCTGTTAAACAGCGCCTTGGTTAATGGACTAAGTTGTCTTTGTGTCTTATTAAGCCAATACTTGTCAATAAAAGATTTACGTAAACACATTTGGTTTATGACTAAAGTGAAAGCAAGAAAACATTTGAGAGAAAACTGGGTGCGAGTCATGCGTGTATTAGACGCGTCGCGTGCAGGTCTTAAAGTGACAGAGTAGCCTTATAATAAACATGTTTCGGCTTATCATTAAAAGAAAAGTTCACTCAAAAATGATAATTGTGTCATTTTTTACTCATTCTAAATTTGCTCCAAACCTGTATTAATTTCTTTCTTGTGCTGAACACAAAATAAGATATTTTGAATAATGTATCTATCCATAAAGTTGCTGACCTCCATTGAATTGCATAGTAGGAAAAACTAACTACTAAGGAAGTCAATGTAGACTAGGAGAAAATAACTATTTGCTGTTGACTGAGAACTTTACTAGTAGCTTTAATACGAATCAATCTATACAGTAAAGTCAATTTAGTGTTTTATTTTTGTATTTTAATGTTACTGTTTAACACCTACTGTAGGTGAAAAGTAATAATAATATATAAAGCATTGTTTATTTGAATATTTTGGTGTGTATATGCAATGTGTATCTTTGTTTGTAATTTTTAATAACAAAGAAAATATTGACAAAGATTTTTATGTTTGCCACTTTGGCCTAAATGCTTGCAATTATTATTTTTTTGTTACATTTTTTTACCTTGTAATGTTTTGTTTTAAAAATAGGGAGATTAGTTACTTGCAAAATGGTAAAACCAACATAAAAAGAACTGTGATAAATTTGTTAATTGTGATTTTTTATTTTATTTAAATAATCGTTATATGATATTTTTGCCACATTGGCCACTCTTACGTGCATGTATGTATTATATACTGGTTTGTTATGTTTTAATTTAAGTGTTCATTGGGATCCTGACATTTGTATTGATGTGTTTTGTTTCATTACTGCAACGAAACAGCTGGTTTACAAAATATTATTTGAAATTATTTCTCTACTTCATTCTACTATTAATTCTATACAGACACTATATAGTATAACAGATACATATGTGTTAGCTTAGCGATGAACAATTAATTGCATTTGTGATATGATGAAATGCATTTTTTTTTAAGTGCAAAGCTGCGATTACAGTCTGGTCCCGTGATGTGTGAGAGTAAACCAGTTTGTATTGCAGATGAAGCATCAACTTGGCACGCTATGCATATAGGAAATAACAGTTTGTTTAATTTATGTGATATTGTGTTATAGATTCTCTCCAGCGATTCTGTATTGATTAAGATAATTTCAGATTTATGTCTTAGCTTAGTTTTAAAACAGATACATGATGATGCGTGTGCTTTACAAACAACCACATTCTGCTTGTTTCTAATTCCTCTCTGTCACACACACACACACACACACACGACACCACTCGAACCTTACGAGAAATAATATTTAATGAAGTTTGACGGTCTGCGTGATGGCATGCGTAGAAACACGTTTGTGCAAATAAAAGTGTATAGTGTTGCCTCTGTGCTACTTTACGTATTCTAATTATGTAGGCCAGCACTCTTAAATATTATAAATATATGCATTGAGTTGCATTCTGCTCCTATCCTCAATTAAATATTTAAAATTTACTCCATTGGTTTCACATCCAAGGCTTAAGCTAGTCCAAGGGTAAAATGCATGTTTGAGTGATTTTAGACATATCTTAAAATATATATTATATTATTAAAATATATATTATTTAATATCATTGTTTTGTCTCAAGATGCACACTAGTAATGTTTTTTCTAGGGCATGTTTATAAAACCTACTTAAATATCATAATTGAACTAAGGCCTAATCCTGGTTTAGGTTAAACCGTGTCTTTGAAATGATGCCACTGAGATTAATTTGTTTCTAATTTGGAGAATAACTGTGAAATTATTACAATATAAAATCATTAAAAGCTCAATTATTTTTAATAGTGATTATTTGGTGAATGTGTAATGTAGTTCATTTTTAATAGATTGAGAAGACTAATTATATATTTATTTAATGAATTTTATGAGTTTTTCTTTTTAACGAAACAAATACTGATAATCATTGAAATTGATTATTATAATTGGTGACTAATTGTCTATTAATGTTGTGTGAACTGAATTTGAGCTTTTTCCTTGTGTTTCAGAAGACTTTCAGAAGTCATCTAAGGTAAGGCCTGGTAAACTATTTTTTATCTATGTGAAAATATAGGTAATACAAGGCATTGTGTAGAAGTTAAATACATGCTTTATTTTACAGTTTACAAGTTAATTTAAAGCATATCAATCTGTCGTTGGTAATTTTAGTTATAATGAAAAACTATTTTTGTACCGTGTATTTTTGTGAATGTAAACACATTTGTAATGTGTTCAGGAGAAGGTTTTTGTCAAAAAGGATGTACAAATTAAGGGCACAAATAAATATATATATATTTTTACTTTTTACTTATGAAGTTATGATGAATGTTGTGTATAAAACATTTTAGGCTAGTGTGTTACTAAACTTGTTTCTGTCTGTGTGTTTTCATGTAATTGCAGATGCCACGTGGAAAGGGTTTCCGTCGGTCCCGGGCGGCAAAGAGGAGGAATGCTGAGCGCGTTCTGCTCACTTCCTCCATGGACTTGGCTGAGGTTATGCCTCCTCTTGAAAAAAAGGCATCGTCCTCTGGTTCTACTGTCGAGAGCCTGGATTTCCAAAACTTTCCGGCAATTGCCAAAAACTTCCAAATACCTTCCAAAAACCTTCCAATGACTTCCAATAACCTTCCAATGACTTCCAATAACCTTTCAATGGCTTCCAATAATTTTTCAATGGTTTACAATAACCCCTCAATGGTTTACAATAATCCCTCAATGGTTTACAATAACCCCTCAATGGCTTGCAATAATGTTTCAATGGATTCCAATAACCTTCCGATGTGTTCATCTCTTGATGTCGATAACTCTGATTATTTTCCACAGAGAGTCTTACAGGGTTCCTTCCATCAGGGTGATTCCCGATTTGGTTTCAACAGTGGCAGACAGTGTGCAGCAAACAGCATCACAGCAGTCATGATGAGTGTGCTGAAAGATGTGCTGACCTGGACAACAGACGACCTGGATGCTGTTCTGTTGCATGGAGATGAGCTGTACACATCCATGGACTTACAGGGGAAGATCAATGATTCAGCATGGCGTGGTTATGTTGCTGTTCCAGAATTGCCAACTGTGCATACACTCTTCAACACAACATTCTCAATAAAGATGTCAGATTCTCTGAGTGGTGTTTTTGGTAATGATGTGTATGATGGAGCATTGAGAGGTGTGTGCATGTCTATAGAAGATGCACTTCAGAGGGCCCTGTTTCAGTCTGATGCATGTTTGTTGAACATTTATGGCTACATTTGTGCAGTTATAAAGGCAGGGTCAATGTTTGCTGTGGTTGATTCCCATTCACGTGATGATAAAGGTATGGTTAAATCTAATGCAGGCACAAGCGTAGTAGTTTATTGTGACGACATTTACATGTTGTTTTATCATGTTGATAACCTTGCCACATCACTGAAAGGTCAGGGAGAATCATTTGAAGTGACGGGTGTGACAGCAACAGTAATCGATAAGGCAACGAGCGCTGAGATGCGTTCATGTAGGTCTGGTCAACAAGGCAACGTCGCACAAGTTTCACCTACGACTGCAGTAGAGCAGAGTAAGTGTGTTGGAGACTCTGGTGAACGAACACGTGCACAGAAACCATCAACTATGTGCAAATCTGTTAAGACATGTCTGGATTCAAGTAAGAAAGATAAACGGGTGCAGACCATGTCGAAAGTTTCACATGTAAGCAAGTTGCATGATAATGTATTAATGGATGATGTCATTGTTGGATCTACAGTTAATGCAGAATTCAGTTCTAAACCTTTAACTGTTGAGACAAGGTCATGTAAGTCTGTTAAAAAAAGCGTCACACAAGTTTCACCTACCAGAGCAACAAAGCAGAGTAAGTGTGCCGCAGACACTGGTAAACAAACACATGTAGACAAACCAGCAACTATGTGCAAATCGGTTGACACCTGTGTGAATTCAAGTAAGAAAAATAGACGTGTACAGACCAAGTCAAAAATTTCACATATGAGCAAGTTACATGATAATTTATTAATGGATGATGATGTCATTATTGGCCCTACAGTAAATACTGAGTTCAGTTTCAAACCATTAACATTTGCAGAGCAGGATACTTTGTGTGCACGCTTACAACTGACTAATGAAAATGTTGGCATTCAAGGCACAAATCTGTGTTCTTTAGGAGTACCGTGCAAAACAAAGAACATTAAAGGAGATGGTAACTGCTTGTTTAGATCAATAGCACATGCAGTTTGTGGCAATCAAGAGAAACACCTTAAAATCAGACGTGCAGTTGTTAAACATCTGGAAGATAACAGTTCTAAATTTGTGAGATACTTAAGACAAGAGGACAGATCAGTGAAAGATTATTTGACACAGTCTAAAATGTATTTTTCCGGAACGTGGGGAAGTCATGTGGAATTATTTGGTCTAGCTGACTTGTTAAAAATAAATGTAATGACCTTTAATGATGACAGATGGAATGCACACGCCCCTACCGAACAGTCATTTACAGATAATGCAATCTATTTGAAGCACTGCAATGGAAATCACTATGAAGTTGTTACATGTGTTAAATATAGAAATCAAGAAAATGTTTGTGCACAAGCTTGTAACATTGAAGTGGATGATCAGAGCATAAATGCCTGTTTGCGAAAAAGGAAATTGAATGACACAGATGAGAACTCTAAATGCAAAAGAGCACGTGAGCAATATCAAACCAACGCCGATTTCAGGCAGAAAAAGATTGACAACGCTAAAAAAAAATACCATGAAGACAAATATTATAAGCAGAAAAAGATTGATAATTGGAAAAAGAAATACTGTTTAGACAGTGATTTTAGGCAGAAAATGATTGAGAATTCTAAAATAAAATACTGTAAAGACAGTGAATATAAGAAGAACAAACTTGAAAATCTTCGAAATAAATATAAGAACAATATTAATGTACAGCAGTCAAAATGTGAAAATTCAAAGATGAAGTATTCCACAAATGCTCGTTTTCAAAAACTTGTTCGGTACTATTCTCAGACCAAGTATAAAACCAATAAAGCATTTAGAGAATGTGTATCTAAATATTCAAAGAATAAATATCGCATAAACACTGCATTTAAAGCAAGCGTATGTGATTATTCAAAGAGAAAATATCGCAGAAACCTCGCATTTAAAGCAAGTGTATGTGAATACTCAAAGAGAAAATATCGCAGAAACGTCGCATTTAAAACAAGTGTATGTGAATACTCTAAAAACAAGTACCATGACGATGAAAAGTTTCGTATGAGTAAAAAACAAAAAAGATCTGACATTTCTGCAAAACAGAGGGACAGACAGAAAGACATTGATTTCACTATTAATCAGTTTCATCAAGAAGTCAGTACAGGTCCAGAATTTGTTTGCTGTGTTTGCCACCGTTTATTGTTCAGAAAACAGGTCGTTGAATGTCGAAGAGATTGCTATAAAACCAGAGGTCAACAAATTAATGATTTGGCTGAAAGATGCATCACACTAAAGTATTTACATGAATGCAATACTGCATGTGAGAATAGATGCCATTTATCAGGTAATCCGGCTTGTAAATTGTGGATTTGCTATACATGCCATCGTAAAATCCTTGGTGGGAAATTGCCTGAAGAGAGTGTTGCCAACAACATGCATTTGGTGGACGTTCCAAAAGAACTAAAAGGTCTGAACTTGTTGGAAGAACATCTTATTGCACGCAATATTCCTTTTATGAAGTTGCTTTGTCTTCCTCGTGGAAAACAGAATGGCTGTCATGGACCTGTAGTTTGTGTTCCTGTTAATACCACAGATGTCTCAAATATTCTCCCACGTAATGAATGTGATGACCACATGATAAGAATAAAACTGAAACGGAAATTAACATATAAAGGCCATTATGAATATAAATATGTTAACACTGATCGTGTCAGACATGCATTGTCTTATTTGATGAGACATAATAAATGGTATAATGATGTGCAGTTTAATGAGCAGTGGGTAAACTCTTTGAATGCAAGTGATGAATCAGACAAGGATGCTGATGATTTTGAAATGAACGAACAAGATGTTACAGATAAAAATGATGATGATAATGGAGGTGAACATGACCCAGAGGAAGATATAACATATTAAAGAACAAAGTGGTCTTTTGTCAGACACATCACTACAACCTGTTGATCTGGGTTCAGAAATAATTGATCAATATTTTCAGGATGTACTAAATGTTGCTCCAGGAGAAGGTAACAGTCCTGTTAGGCTGCTAACTGATAAAGAAAATGAGGCAAAGTGTTTCCCTGTTCTCTATCCTACTGGTGGTCCAACATTTCATGATGAAAGACAGGAAAAAATCACATTGTCACGATATCTAAATGCAAGAATACTAAATGCAGATGGACGTTTTGCACACAGCACAGACTTCATTTTTTATGCACAATAT
The DNA here is from genome assembly GCF_949319135.1 of Squalius cephalus. Classification (NCBI taxonomy): domain Eukaryota; kingdom Metazoa; phylum Chordata; class Actinopteri; order Cypriniformes; family Leuciscidae; genus Squalius; species Squalius cephalus. The sequence goes on from NC_137137.1 coordinate 26,670,461, forward strand.
ATATCAGAAGTTGATCAAATTGTGTCTAATGTATCAATTGCACTGAGGAAAGGTTGTGAAAATAATAGTTTAAAAGTCACACAAGATATGCTAACAAACTCTGATTTCTTGCAAAAAATACTACATTATGATGAAGGATATAAGTTCTTAAGACCAGTAAGAGGAACTCCTCCTTATTGGATGTCTACGCAAAAAGATCTGTTTGCCCTGATAAGACAACTAGGCATACCGACTTTCTTTGCATCTTTTAGTTCTGCTGACCTGAGATGGCCTGAAATGATGAACACTATTATTAAGCAAGAGGGGAAACAAATAAATGTTGATGAGCTTGACTGGTCTGAAAAATGTGGACTTATAAGACGAAATCCTGTCACTGCAACAAGAATGTTTGATCACAGATGGCATTGTTTTCTGAAAAATGTCATAATGTCACCAGCACAGCCTATTGGCAAGGTAAAAGACTACTTTTATCGTGTTGAATTTCAACAGCGTGGTTCTCCTCATGTCCACTGCCTGTTTTGGGTGGAAGATGCTCCGAAGCTCAATGATAATGACACAGACAATGATCCTCTGGTTGCTGAGTTTATTGACACTTACATCACATGTGAGATACCACCAGAAAAGGATACTGTACTTTACGAAACAGTGAACAGTGTTCAGAAGCACAGTACAAGACATTCAAAAACATGTCGGAAGAAAAATACAGTTTGTAGATTTAATTTCCCACGACCACCATCAAGTCGTACGTTTATTACAAGACCAAGTCATGCAGATGAGTTGAAAGGTAAAGATGGAAATGACACATCAAGTGCAATTATAAAGAAAGTCAAAACTGCTTTAAATTCTGATGTCAATTTTGATTCAGTTGATGCCTTTTTTTTCATCTATTGGGATTAATCAACCTATGTTTGAAAAAGCATACAACAGGTGTACCAAAAAGAAAAGTATTGTCTTGAAAAGAAATCCAAAAGATGTTTGGGTAAACCAGTATAACAGAGATTTACTGCGTGCTTGGCAAGGGAATATGGATATTCAGTATGTCACAGATGCTTTTTCTGTAGTGGTCTATATAATCAGTTACATCACGAAAGCAGAACAAGAAATGGGTCTGTTGCTTCAGCGTTCACAGAGTGAGGCGATGAATGGAAATCTTGATGCTAAAGCGTCATTAAAACAGTTGGGAAGTGTCTATCTGCACAACAGAGAAATCTCTGCTCAAGAGGCAGTGTACAGACTAACAGGCATGCATTTGAAGGAATGTTCTCGTAAAGTACAATTTATACCGGTAGGACAAAATCCTGTAAAGATGAGTTTGCCTTTGAATATGCTGCGAAACAAAGTGGAAAATGACCAGTCTGATTATGAAAGCAGTTTTTGGATGACAAGTCTTATTGACCGGTACAAAAACAGACCAGAGAAAGAACCACTAGAAAATATATGTCTTGCCAGTTTTTGTTCCGAGTACAGAGTTCTGACAAAATCAGAGGTTTCCTCACATAACAAAACAGCTGAAAATGAAATAATTCAACTCAATAATAACAATGGCCATGTCAAACGAAGGACACGAACTGAACCTGCAGTAGTGAGGTATCCAAGGTTTTCACCCACTAAAGATCCAGAAAAATATTATCATTCATTGCTGCAGCTTTTCTTACCATATTACGATGACTGTGATCTGAAGCCGAGCAACTATACCACATATGAGGAGTTTTACAACACTGGTGTCATAAAAAGTGGTTGTGACGTGAAATCCATTGTTGATGGCAACAGAGAATTGTTTGAAAAGGAAAGTGACAAAATAGACCGAGCTAAACAGCTTTTAGAGCAAGATGTGGATTTAGAAGATGCTTGGGCCCAGATATGTCCTGAAACAGAAAAACAGCGTGATGAATGCATAGAACTGATGAAGGATAAACTATTGCCTGATGAAGATGACACTCAAGAACTTATTCCAGATCTTACAGGAAATCCTCAAACTGTGTGTACCATTGAGACAAACCACACTACAATGGCAAGAGATGATGCACTGTATTTACTGAGGTCACTAAATGAGGAACAATCTGCTGTGTTCTACAAAGTGCGAAACTGGTGTCTACAGAAAATACTTGGACAAAACCCTGAACCATTTCGATTATTTCTTACTGGTGGAGCAGGCACAGGAAAAAGTCATCTAATTAAGGCAATACAGTATGAATCTTCCAGACTGTTATCTCAACTGTCTGAGAATCCTGATGACATTACTGTACTTTTGAGCGCATCTACTGGAGTCGCCGCATATAGCATCGGAGCTTCCACTTTACATCATACATTTGCAATTGGTGCAAACGTCAGACTGCCATATCAGCCTCTTGGTGATGACAAAATAAACTCTTTACGGACAAAATTGGGTAGTTTGCAAATTTTGATTATTGATGAAGTGTCTATGGTTGACCATCGTCTTTTGTCATATATTCACGGAAGGTTACGACAAATAAAACAAACTGGTGACTACTCTCTCTTTGGAAAAGTGAACATTGTTGCAGTGGGAGATTATTTTCAGCTTCCGCCTGTTAAAGGAACTGCTCTCTATGCTGATGCAAAAGGAGTAAACCTATGGGAGAATAACTTTGAACTTGCTGAATTAACTAAAGTTGTTCGACAACAAGATTCAAGTTTTGCTGAAATGTTAAATCGGCTCAGAGTACGAAAGAAAAACGAATGTCTTGCCACAGCTGATATTGCTATGTTGAAAAACTGTGAAACAGGAGAGAATTGTAATGATCTTCACATATTCGCTACAAATGCCGAAGTCGATAAATACAACATTGAAAGACTACATGAATGTTGCCCAGAGGCAATCAGTATACATGCTCAAGATTATGTGAAAAATTCAAAAAGTGGACGAATGGAACGTAAAGTTGGATTTCATACGAAAGTTTTCAACTCATCTTTGTCTGCATGTGTTTCCCTGGGTATTGGAGCAAAGGTCATGTTAAAAAAAAATATTGATGTTGCAGATGGTCTTGTCAATGGAGCTTTTGGTACAGTGGTCCACATCAGTGAAAGTCGAAACAATGATGATGATTTCCCATCAGCCATTCATGTGGAGTTTGATAATCCAAATGTCGGTAAAATTCAGAGATCTAAAACGCGCCAGAAATTTTCACAAAATTCAACAGTAATTGTACTACAAGAAGACCAAGTCACAAATGATGGTGGTATAAGGCGTCAGTTTCCTCTCAGATTAGCATGGGCATGTACAGTTCACAAAGTGCAAGGACTCACAGTAGATAAAGCTGTTTAGAGCTGTTTAAGTAGAGAAGGACAATTTCAAAAGAATTTTTCCTATAGATCAGGACACACAAACCAAAATAGACGAACACCTGGATATCACATACGAACAAGAGTTCAAAAAAATTAAAACCCGACAGTTAAATAAACTTCAAAAGCTGATAGAGAGAAAGAATGCAAACAATAAAACATGCATGGAAACAAATGAAACGTGGGTACAGAATCTGTCACAACGCACACTCACGGAAACCGAAAAAATAATTTTAACACGAGGTCTAAATTTTGCCATTACGCCAAAAAATATACCACACGAGGAGTACATACTAGCAACAGAATTGGCATGTCAAAAAATCCAAGACCAGGGACAAAAATCGGAGCTACGAAACACCATAGCAGGCATTTTAAGAACAGCAAAATTACCAACAAGTAACATCACAAAAGATGAAAGAAAAGCAATAACCTCACTCAAAAAGGATAAAACCATCACCATCATACCGGCGGACAAAGGACGTACAACAGTTGTCATGGACACGGATAAATATGAAAAACAGATGGAAGCAATGCTAAAAGACAACAATACATATGAAATCCTAAAGAAGGACCCTACCGAAGAAAAGAAAAGAACATTAAAAGCACTTCTCAAACCATTACTAGAAAACAAAAAAATAACAAAGGAGGCATATGACAATCTAATTCCCACCGCAAACATTATGCCACGAATCTATGGAACACCAAAAATACACAAAAAGGACATCCCACTACGCCCAATAGTAGACAGTATCGGCTCGGTCACTTACAACCTATCAAAAGCATTAGTGGAAATTATAAAACCCCTCCTCGGCCTAACAGAACATCACTGTAAAAACTCAAAACAACTAGTGAAAGAACTCAACGACATAAAAATAGAATCAGATGAAATTTTAATTTCACACGATGTCATATCACTTTTCACAAAGACCCCCGTGGATGTAACACTTCACATCGTACAAGAACGACTCCGAAAAGACAGGACACTTAAGAGACGCACAAACCTCACAGTTGATGATATAATTGAACTACTGAGCTTCGTCACAAAATCCACATATTTCCAATACAGAGGAACAATATTCAGACAAAAAGAGGGATTTGCCATGGGGGACCCACTATCAGCCATAATGAGCAGTTTTTTTATGGAGGACTTGGAAACCACAGCCATAGCCACAGCACCATCGCATTGCAGACCTACCCTCTGGAAACGTTATGTAGACGACATACTGGAAAAAATAAAAAACGGACATACACAGGAACTCACGGACCACCTAAACAGCATTGACCCCACCGGAAACATAAAATTCACACATGAGGAAGAATGCAACAGAACCATAGCTTTTTTAGATTTAAAGATCCACCACAGAGATGATGACAGCATCAAAATAACAGTACACAGGAAACCAACACACACTGACCAATATTTACTCTGGACATCTGAACATCCCACGGCGCATAAATTATCAGTAGTGAGAACACTTTATGAACGGACCAGTTTCATCACGGAGGAAAAAGACAGACAGAAAGAGGAAAAACATATCAGACACGCACTTGCACGCTGCAAATATCCGACATGGGCCATAAACAAAGGAAAAGAACAAGTCGCAAACAAGCAAACCAGACCAAAAACAAAACCGAAACCGAAATCTGAAACCGGAAACAAGGACATAGTAACCCTACCATATATCAGAGGCATAACAGAACCATTACAGCGGGCAATGAGAAAATACAACATAAACACAGTAGTAAAACCATACACAAAGTTAAGGCAGTTACTGGTACATCCCAAGGACAAAATAGAGCAAGATAAAAAATGCAATGTCATATACGAGATACCATGCAAATCATGCAATAAAACATACGTAGGTGAAACAGGCAGGTTGTTCAACACAAGAAGGAAAGAACATCAGAAAGAATGTGAAAAAGAAACAACAGGACGACTCACTAGAACTCAAAAGGAAAAAGCGCAACAGGAACAGTTAAAATCAGCTATATCAGATCATTGCAAACGAAATAACCACATTATGGACTGGGACAACGGACACATCATCAGATCGGAACCAAACAGATACAGAAGATGGATAAAGGAGGCGATTGAAATCAGGAAGCGGGCCAAGGACACCATCAACCGGGACGAGGGAGCCTACATGCTCTCACACACATGGAACACCATTCTCCAGAGACCATCGAGCGACGGGGGGGCAGGGCGTGGCCAGCCCGGCGGTACTGTCAGGTCCGCCGGGTTGGCCACGCCCAGGAAATAACAGCTGATAAACGACACGTCACAGCTGTCAGATGACGCTTCTGAGGAAGACTGCAGGTTGCAGTCGAAACATGTCAAGGTAAAGAAAAAGTTTTTTTCTCCACCTGAACGTTTTGTCTTTCTAGAAGAAAACTATCCAATTTTAGATAAAGCTGTTGTATCACTTAAGAAAATCTTTACAGCAGGGCAAGCATATGTTGCATTGAGCCGTGTTAGATCTCTCAGTGGGCTAATAATTGAGGACTTTAAAGAGTCGGCTATATTTTGTAATGACAAAATTGAGTTGGCCTTGAAAGATATGCCAAAATTCCCTTTGGAAGAGTACAGTTACACTAAATCACTTGGTACATTCAGAGTAGCACTGATTAATGTACAAAGTCTGAAAGCTCACTTTCAAGATGTTCTTGCACATAAAGCTCTAATGAATGCTGATTGTATTTGTTTGACAGAAACGTGGCTAAATGCTGAGGACAAAGCACAAGAATTACAAATTCCAGAATTTGTGTTCAAGCACAACCCAAGAGCTAAGTGTTATGACAACAGTACTGCTGTTTTTACTGATCTAAAACATCAGAGAGGAGGTGGAGTTGGAATATATTGTTCTGACAAAATTGAGTGTGACATCTTTACTCCTGAGAACTGGAACTTAGAATGTTTATACTTTACAGTTCCACATGTCAATTTGACTGCTGCGCTCTTGTACAGGCCCAGTTCATATAAAACTGACATGTTTCGACAGCAACTATTACAAGTTATTGAAGAGGTGGAACAGCATCCAGGACAGAAAGTAATCATGGGAGACTTTAATGAAGACATCTTTACTTCATCTACAATTGTGAAATTAATGGAAACTCATGGATACAGTCAACAGGTACACAATCCAACCACGGAAAAAGGTACATTGATAGATCACGTTTATACTAAAGATATGGAAGGTATAAGTGTTGACGTTGTGCAAACTTACTATAGTTTTCATCATGTAATACTCATTTCACTGTTGTGATCATATTTGTGGTAAAGATTCCGCCTGCCATTGGGGGAGGGGGTGGGTAGGGAGGCAATAGACAAGGCGGCTCCCTAGGGAAGGGGAAAATGTAGACTGGGTTGGCTGGCACAGGGGTTGATTGGCATAGGGTTTATTTTTAAATCTTTTTAAATTTGCATCAAACTACTGAATCTCTTTTTAATTATGAGTAAACCAAACTTGAAAACCAAACCTTTTATCACTTTCTCTTGCAGCCAATAATTGATAATTTGTGCACCTTCTGTGTTCCTTAGATATATAATATCCATTTGTCACGCCCCCTTTCCAAAACAGAAATCCTGATTCACCCTTATCATGGTCACCATGGTGTGTAAATTACCACTAAAGGTTTATAGGGCAGGCATTTGAAAAAGTCATTGCCACTGTTGAGGACGTGATTGGCTTGAGGTTATCTAAATTCACCAACGCATTTGGACCAAGGAGTCAGGCACGAGCCCACTCCAAAATGGTTTAACTTATATTATTTTTTTATATATTTGTTTTATAGTTTAAAATTGTGCCAATCAACCCCATAATCCATAGTGGATTTTAAGTAGGGCATGCTGCAGCAATTGGGAAATAAAATCATGGTAGTAACTACAAATTATGTTTATTTATACATAGATTTATATGACATAGATATAGCCTCTAAAATTACAAGACTGGACTTAAAAACAATGATAAAAACTGCTGTCTTAAAATGCCTATGACTTATTTACCATGTAACAGTTTTTATTTTGTTGAGACCTTTGTTGCAAAATCAGTACAATGGATAATTTGTATAATTTATACATATATATATTTATTTAAAAAATGTATTTAAAATTTTGTCAGCCAACCCAGTTCTCCTCTTTTTTTTCTTCTTACTACATTTTTATTAAGATTGAATTAGCAACTTTGGGCTATTATGCAAAACCACACCCATTAGAGTTATCACTTTATAGCATGGTTTTTAGCTTGACATTTGGACTATGGGGCCAGACCATCATATTAGGTGTTCAGGTTTCTAGGATTCAAATTACATATTTACTTGAAATTTTTAAATAACAGGCATCAAAAGATTTTTTGCATCAGTTCTGAACAGAGATCCAGAATGGCTTCCTCACAAGCTATGTCCATGCTGTAAAGTAGTTGCATTTGGTGAACATTTTGTCAGTTTGTAAGTAGAACAAGCAATTTTTTGTTTACCAAGTGGTCATTTTTTATTTTCTAAAAAGTTTTAAAATAAATGGGCATGTCAGATAAATTTACATCCAAATCAAAAACATTGTAAATCAGGGACATATAATGTGATTTTCCTGAACTAGCTAAGGTGTTTTTCTTCAATATTGTCATTGTACAGCAAATTTTATGCTGAGTTGAAGATATGTAGTTCTACTTACATCACTATTTTCATTCCCTATGATGTAATACTCATACATTTTGTATACAGGGAATTTGATTTATTCATTTAAGTAAATTATGATTTTTTTTAAATATAAGATGCCAAAAATTGTAGTGTTACTTTCACATTCCCTAGTAGAAACCTTTCTCAAACAATAGACAATCTGGACCTTATGGACAACTCAACTTTTCAGTTTCTGCTCAAAGATTTTACCATCTCATCCTTCATCTAAACAAAAACAAGTGACCTTCTCCTGTTAAAAAAAGAACATTTCATCTGTTACCATCTACAACAACCAGGAAAGAAAAAAAAGAAGATAAGCAGGCTTTCTTGTTGAATAAAGCATCATCTTCACAGAGATGTGAGTATATTTATTATTCATTCAATACTGTTTTGAATGTGCTTTTCATAACCATATTATTCATATATTTTCTTATGTTGCATAAAACTACATTAAACAACATTTTGTTTTACTATTTTGCAGGACTATGAGGACACTACAAGTCATCCGTCACCTTCTAGTTCAAAACAACTGACCATCTGATCAATCTATTTGCGAAAACCCCCCACTCCATTTGATTCACAGCACACAACAAAAAGACTGCACTTTGCTAAAACTATGCTACTAAATACAGACCTGATGTGAGTATTAATACTTTTTTTTTATTGATGCTATTTTTCATAAATGTTTAACTTTAATATTCATTATTTTGTTAAGTTAAAATATAATTAAAAACTATTTTGTTTTATTATGTTTGTAGGTATACTATGAGGGCATTTCAACATTATACAGGACACAGATGTGGCATAGTCATGACAACATGCATACTTCCTTAAGCAGAATTTGTTCACAACAGGACAGTAGTACAAAAAATAACTAATTACATTTTGTATTTCAATGTGGATACACTGTATATGCAATGCATTTTTATAAAAATCATTATTTGGATGTATACTTGTAAATGCAATGTAAACAAAATTATATTGCACTTACAAATGTAGATACTATTAATTTCTTATAACTACATTACAAATGTTCCTACCATGTAGTGACAAGTCCCATATGTGTAGTTTTGCATAATAGCCAAGGGTCAAGATTAGAACTGAAAACTAGCTGGTTCAAGGAAGTCATTAGGCATCAATATTATATATGCCTTGTTCTATTTTAGAAGTCCTATTGTAATGTTAATTTTGTTCAAATTTTCCTGTGTTTACTACCTGTTTTATGAGTTGCTTATGTTTGTAGTGTGATCTTATTTGTTTCTTTGGTTAGCCATTATGCTTACTTGTGTCTATTTTAGTTCATTATTATCTCTTATGTATTCAAAGTCCTTTGTTTCTTCAGCTCACTGCTAGCAATTTTCTCAGTTTGCTAAGCTATTTGATCTTTGTTGCCTTGGCTCCACCTTGGCTTCTCACTCCATTGGATCTACTATGGCCTATTGTCCCTCTGGTTCAACGGGATCCCTCATCATTCAGACTCTGTCCTGGTCTGTGATCCGCCTGGTTCCAACAGACTTCCAGGCCTACTGCTAAGCCTGCATTGTCCAATAATTCTGCTTTACCAGGGACCTTCAATCCCACCAGCTTCACCATCATCCTCATTCCCACCGGTTTCACCTTGACCTGCACATCTTCCATCTCCACTTGGTCGTCTGGTCCACTGGTATCAAAGTGATTCTCCAACTCTCTGGCTACATCAACGCATCCCACTTTGTCATTCTAACTATACAAAAACATATTTAAAATGAATTTAATGTGAGTATATATTTCATATTTAGAATTGGTGTTTTACATATATTTGTCACTTGCATACTATTTGTTAATCTGCTTAACATCGTATAAAACTGCAATAAACAACAACTTTTTGTTTTACTGTGTTGTAGGACTATGTGGACACTGTACATCATCTGTCATCTTCTAGTTAAAACAACTGACCCTGCCTGAACCCTCCAAAACACTGTAGTCCATCCCTCCAGCTCCACCACCTTTGTTACTTCCACCAGCTGTTCGTCAATCTGAAGATCTTCTACCTCCACCTTGGCCCTCCAGTGCAGTGGTATCACCCTGGTTCTCCAGCCCTCCTCACTTCGCCTTGGTCTTCCATCTGATCTGCACTGGTCTGCACCATCTCCACGATGAGCCTCCAGTCTTCGGCTCCATCAAGGCATCCCACTATGCTATTTCTGCCGTGGTAAGTTCCATTGATTTTGCATTGGTCTCTACGTCCACTACACACCCATGGGCTCTTCCTCCACTGGATGTCTTCCTCGCTCTGCTTGACCTTAGTCTTTCTGCACACCACCACAGTGGCTTTTGCAATGTTGTATTTAGGCATGAAGAGCTGCCTTTTGGAAATGCAGGAACTGTCATGTTTCGTTTCTGACTGGTGTTTTGATTACAAATAATTCAATAGTTTCTGAGTTTATACTTATGTTTATATCCTGCTTTCTGAGGTGCCTATGTTTCTAGTGTGTTCCCATTTGTTCAGACTCATCATTCAGACTCTGTCCTGGTCTGTGATCCACCTGGTTCCACAACAGACTTCCAGGTCTACCGCTATGTCTGCACCCTTCAATAATTCAGCTTTACCAGGGACCTTCATCCCTCCAGCTGCACCATCATCCTCATTTCCACCGGCTTCACCTTGACCTGCACATCTTCCATCTCCACTTGGTCGTCTGGTCCACTGGTATCAAAGTGATTCTTCAACTCTCTGGCTACATCAACGCTTCCCACTCTGTCATTGTTACTATACAAAAACATCTTTAAAATGAATTTAATGTGAGTATATTTAATATTTAGAATTAATGTTTTACATATATTTGTCACTTGCATACTATTTGTTAATCTGCTTGACATCGTATAAAACTGCAATAAACAACAACATTTTGTTTTATTGTGTTGTAGGATTATGTGGACACTGCACATCATCTGTCACCTTCTAGTTAAAACAACTGACCCTGCCTGCACCCTCCAAAACACTGTAGTCCATCCCTCCAGCTCCACCACCTTTGTTACTTCCACCAGCTGTTCCTCAATCTGCAGATCTTCTACCTCCACCTTGGCCCTCCAGTGCAGTGGTATCACCCTGGTTGTCCAGCCTTCCTCACTTCGCCTTGGTCTTCCATCTGATCTGCACTGGTCTGCACCATCTCCACGATGAGCCTCCATTCCTTCGGCTCCATCAAGGCATCCCACTATGCCATTTCTGCCGTGGTAACCTCCATTGATTTTGCATTGGTCTCTACGTCCACTGCACACCCATGGGCTCTTCCTCCACTAGTTGTGTGGTGTCTTCCTCACTCTGCTCCACCTTAGTCTTTCTGCCCAACACCACAGTGACTGTTGTGATGTTGTATTTAGGCATGAAGAGTTGCCTTTCAAAAGTGCCGAAACAGTCATGCTTAGTTTCTGTTCAAGGACTGGTGTTTTGATTAAAAAGAATTCAATAGTGTCTGAGTTTATAATTATGTTTATTTCCTGTTTTCTGAGGTGCCTATGTTTCTAGTGTGTTCTCATTTCTTTCATCATTTGCCCAATATGCTCACCTGTGTCTGGATACAAGAGTTTTGTATTTGAAATAGTTTCTTAATAAATGATTTTACTTTAAAACATAAACTGGCAGTCTAGTAACAATGTGCATATTTAAAAATGTAAAAAAAATAGTTTTAAAGTTTTTAGAGACGCGTTGTACTTAAAAATTGTATGTCTCTACAGATTGATAATACATATGTAGGCTATATATTTTCATTATTATATTGATTTAATTAATTAAATACAAAAATGCTACAAAAATTGTTAATACATACTAATAATTCTGTCATTATTTTTATTATAATTTATGAAAACGTTTGTTTTGCCTTTGAACTGTTTTGTGATCTTGAATGTTTCGTACGCACACAGACGTTAATCCAGTAACTATCTAAAAATGTGTGTTTGCCTGAGCTTCTGTGAAGGCAGCACATTAAATTAGAACATAAATTAAACTGAGGGTAGCTATATTAAACTGTTTAAAGCATGCATTGCTATTTGCATCAAATCATTATCATTATCGTGTCCACATAGAATCTAAACTATGTTTTTGCCATTAATTTGTTTTTACTACACCTTATAACATTAAAACCAACTATGTATTTCTAACAGGCAAAATGGCATAATATGACATACAATCAAATTTAATTTGCTGTCAAAAGTGACTGAATCCACAAGCACACACGCAAGCAGTACAGTATTGAACCATTTTGTAACAATAAAGTTTCAGCAAAAGCAATATAGTCCATGAGCCAGGGGGGTTGATCGGTATCAACGGGGGGGCAAATGCTATCATTGTTTTTTGGCAAGGTATACACCCCTAGTATTAGAAAAATCACGATAGCAGTGAAGGGGTGGTAGCGAAATCACTTTTTTCAGCTCATGAAGTTACTAACCCCCTGAAATAAATTCCGTTTTTGAAATCTGGTGTATATCTGGTTGAGGCTCATGCTAGGGATATTGTCAATATTCTATAATATGGTGCTTGGTATCGTTGGAAAGGGGACCTTTTAGGCTTTCATTTAAACCCAGTACTGAATCTGTCTGACAGACACAGAGGTCACATGACTTCTTTAAACCAGAAATAACACACATTTTTTCACAATTTCCGCCTAAACTGTATGCTTTCTTTAATCCCTGTGGCATGAAAGAACACCACGGACACAAAACTCAACAACTTCAATACTCAAGGCACTCTGATGACTCAGAAAATGTATAATATACCTTTACTATTTATTTGTGAGAGCCTTAAATTAGACTTGTGCAGCCAGCACAAGTCTTCAAAATAGAATAGAGCCAATAGAATGGACAAATAGCATACCCTATTAGCCCAGGGCCAAATGGCCTATTTATTCATGTACAGTTGTAATAAAAAGTAATTGTTTCAATAGTGTAGTCAATGGTATTGTCAACATAACATTTGTAAGTGGTTTAACAAAATGTTTCTATCATGTATTTTGATATTCACCCACTTTCAGTTAGAATGTCAGAAAGTAGCTCATGCACGGAATGTTGATGGATTTTGACAGTTTGACAAGGTTTTGTCAGTTTTGTGAAAAGATTGTTGGTTCAGTTGACTGGTTATAACAACACTACCAACTATGCCATCTTCAATCAACCTCCATTGAGTTCCAGGGGTATTAAATGTAAGTACAAAATACTTTTTCTCTTGTGCTTGTGAATTGGTGGGGAATAGTAGCAGTAGCTAATGTAAGCTTGGTGTTTTTCACACTTAGTATACTTCTTTTAAACTTAAAATAAGAAAGTATACTTTCAGTCTACATTTTATGTACTTCTCAGAAATATACTTAAAATTACACTTCAGTGTAGGCCTACTTGATTTATACTGAGAGAAAAGTCCAGGGCCCGTATTCATAAAGATTCTAAGAATCCTCTCAGAAAACTCTTAAAGGACAAGTTTGGTATTTTACACTTAAAGCCCTGGTTTCAGATCGTTTCTGATGAAATAGAACGGTTAAGATTGAAATTTGGACACATGCTGCTGGCCCGAGAATTTTCGGTTTCTGTGGTATCACCTCCCCCCCCCCCACCCCCACACACCTCCACAATGGCTGCATAGGTGCACTGGAACAATCCTTCCTAAAACGCATTAAACTTTCGTTTACAAAGACGTGAAACTCACCGAGTGGTCAGGGGTGTCCACTGATATGCTCACACAAAAATCGCTGCAAAAGATGCTTTCCAACAGGTGTTTTACCATTCGTTGTAAAACTGTGGACCTATTTTTCCAAACGCCTCACATCCGTAAATTTTTCCGTTGAGAGCTTGAATAATAGATACTCCTACAGAAAGAATACAAAGGCGGAGTAAAACCGTACCTCACAGCACATCCAATACAAGTCAATGGAGTTGGACAAAAACTACGATAAAACCTGTTGGAAAGCATCTTTTCTGCGATTTTTGTGTGAGCATATCAGTGAACACCCCTGACCACTCGGTGAGTTTCACGTCTTTGTAAACGAAAGTTTAATGTGTTTTAGGAAGGATTGTTCCAGTGCACCTATGCAGCCATTGTGGAGGTGGGGGGGTGCTACCACAGAAACCGAAAATTCTTGGGACAGCAGCATGTGTCCAAATTTCAATCTTAAACGTTCTATTTCATCAGTATACCTGATGAAAACAGGGCTTTAAGTGTAAAATACCGAACTTGTCCTTTAATTTAGCTTAAAAACTTTTAGTCTTAGCTTAAGAGCAATTCGGGGCCAATCTGAGAGCAACTCTGAGCAAGGAAAAGACAAAAACTTTCATCTTAGTGAGGAGGCGGGGCTGACCCCGTTGCTATGTATGACACAATCTTTTGAAGACTGTGATTGGCTGGTTGTCCAAGAAGGAAAAAAAGAGTGATTTTAAGTATAGGGTCTATTCTAAGCCTTCACTTTGAAATTACATGTGACTGTGTACATTACACACTGCTGCATTGTTGCATTTTCCCAGTTGCCAAATATCGTAATGTAGTGATTACTTTCATTTCTGGCGCTATGGCATTCCTGCGCTGTGTCGGAGATGTTAGCGCGTCTCTAATAAGATCAGTCACAAACATGATCCCTGCACGATCTAATCTATAGCGTCTTATTAACTCACTGTCATCCATTGTCTGCAACACATTTTTTCTCCCTCTTCATCTTTCTGCCATGTTCTCCTCTGATAAAGAAACTCTTCAGCCTCTGAAAAGTCCTCGTCCGTACTCCTTACAATTTTGACCTTAAGACCTTTTTTAAGGGTTAAGATGCTTTCTGAATTACTTTTTTCTTTACTGGGATTTTTTCTTTCATTTTAAGAGTAAACGCCCACATTTCTAAGAATTTTCTTAGAATTTTGTCACTAGGAGCTACTCTTTGCATTTAGATTCTTTATGAATACGGGCCCAGGTATATTTGGCCTGTACTTGAACTCAATCTTTTGATCCAGGTATACTTAAGAATAATTAAGAATTCAAAGTATTTGAATTCTTGTATTCTTGTCTTGTAGTTCTGTTAACTCTTTTGATTGATTAGTCAATTAAATATACTTTTTTTACATAGTTTTTACATATACAGTCTTATGAAACTTACATTTTTTGAAAATATTGATTAGAATATTGATATAAAACAGATATGTTTCTAATTCTGCATATATGAATTTTTGTGTAGGCTAGTCCAATGGTAGTGTATAGCAATTTACTCTAATTATACTTTTTTGTTTAAAATGTTGCCTTTCTTTATGAAACTTACTGACATTCAAGTGTTGATTAAAAAAGGATGCATGAAGCTAATAAAATGTTTTTAAAATTAAAGTACAGTTAAAGGTATTTTTCAAGTGCAAAATAATATATAAATAGTAAACTATAAGTATAATGTTATGTTCACTTAAAGAAAACTTACAAGTATACTTGCAGTATAAACTACGTGTGTACTTTCATAAACTAAAAAATTTACTCCTTGTATTAAAATAGTAAACTACTAGTATACTTATAAGTTCACTTGTAGTACAGATGCATTACAAATGAGAAACCTAGTTGTGTACTTAGTTTACTACTCTTACAAATAATAAAAATACTAAAAGTGGGCCAATTTAGTCCCAAGCAGTATTGAAATAGTACACAAGTTTACTACAAGTACACATTGATATTAGTATACTTACTTCATAAAGTATACTTAAAAAATATACTTGAAAATTACTTAAGTATACTTCATAAAATGAACATGAAGACATGCACTTTTATGATGATAGATGCACTTTTATGATGGATAGAGGCACTTTTATGGTGGACAGATGCACTTTTATGATGGACAGATGCACTTTTATAATGATAGATGCACTTTTATAATGGATAGATGCACTTTTATAATGGATAGATGGACTTTTATGATGGATAGATGCACTTTTATGATGGAGAGATGCACTTTTATGATGGACAGATGCTCTTTTATGATGGATAGATGCACTTTTATAATGGATAGATGCACTTTTATGATGAGAGATGCACTTTTATGATGGATAGATGGACTTTTATGATGGACAGATGCACTTTTATAATGGATAGATGGACTTTTATAATGGATAGATGGACTTTTATAATGGATAGATGGACTTTTATGATGGATAGATGGACTTTTATGATGGACAGATGCACTTTTATGATGAGAGATGCACTTTTATGATGGATAGATGCACTTTTATGATGGATATATGTACTTTTATGATGGATAGATGCACTTTTATGATGGAGAGATGGACTTTTATGATGGAGAGATGCACTTTTATGATGGATAGATGCCCTTTTATGATGGATAGATGTACTTTTATGATGGATAGATGCACTTTTATGATGGACAGATGCTCTTTTATGATGGATAGATGCACTTTTATAATGGATAGATGGACTTTTATAATGGATAGATGGACTTTTATAATGGATAGATGGACTTTTATGATGGATAGATGTACTTTTATGATGGATAGATGTACTTTTTTGATGGATAGATGCACTTTTATAATGGATAGATGCACTTTTATAATGGATAGATGTACTTTTTTGATGGATAGATGCACTTTTATAATGGATAGATGTACTTTTTTGATGGATAGATGCACTTTTATAATGGATAGATGCACTTTTATAATGGATAGATGTACTTTTTTGATGGATAGATACACTTTTATGATGGATAGATGTACTTTTTTGATGGATAGATGCACTTTTATAATGGATAGATGTACTTTTTTGATGGATAGATGCACTTTTATAATGGATAGATGGACTTTTATGATGGATAGATGCACTTTTATAATGGATAGATGGACTTTTATGATGGAGAGATGCATTTTTATGATGGATAGATGGACTTTTATAATGGATAGATGCACTTTTATAATGGATAGATGCACTTTTATGATGGACAGATGCTCTTTTATATTGGATAGATGCACTTTTATAATGGATAGATGCACTTTTATAATGGATAATGGATAGATGCACTTTTATAATGGATAGACAATAATATATTTTTACAGCGATTGATTCCTGCCGGTTCCATAATGAGACTGGCGCGGCCAGAGACATTTTGGGCGCTGCGGCATATTAAATATATTATAAATATTTTTTCCGCGTGAGAAATACAATGTGTGGCGAGAGGGCGTGACAAAAGACCGAAATGAGTGACTGTCACATGACACTTGAGAGCCCTGACTGCACTGTAGCAGTTACTGTTACACTGTTTAACCTGCAAGCTAGCTAGCCTGCTAGATAGCTAGCCTGCTAAAAACACCAAGCTTACATTAGCTACTGCTACTATTACCCACCAATTCACAAGCACAAGAGAAAAAATATTTTGTACTTACATTTAATACCCCTGGAACTCAATGGAAGTTGATTGAAGATGGCATAGTTGGTAGTGTTGTTATAACCAGTCAACTAAACCAACAATCTTTTCACAAAACTGACAAAACCTTGTCAAACTGTCAAAATCCATCAACATTCCGTGCATGAGCTACTTTCTGACATTCTAACTGAAAGTGGGTGAATATCAAAATGCATGATAGAAACATTTTGTTAAACCACTTACAAATGTTATGTTGACAACACCATTGACTACACTATTGAAACAATTACTTTTTATTACAACTGTACATGAATAAATAGGCCATTTGGCCCTGGGCTAATAGGGTATGCTATTTGTCCATTCTATTGGCTCTATTCTATTTTGAAGACTTGTGCTGGCTGCACAAGTCTAATTTAAGGCTCTCACAAATAAATAGTAAAGGTATATTATACATTTTCTGAGTCATCAGAGTGCCTTGAGTATTGAAGTTGTTGAGTTTTGTGTCCGTGGTGTTCTTTCATGCCACAGGGATTAAAGAAAGCATACAGTTTAGGCAGAAATTGTGGAAAAATGTGTGTTATTTCTGGTTTAAAGAAGTCATGTGACCTCTGTGTCTGTCAGACAGATTCAATTCTGGGCTTAAATGAAAGCCTAAAAGGTCCCCTTTCCAACGATACCAAGCACCATATTATAGAATATTGACAATATCCCTAGCATGAGCCTCAACCAGATATACACCAGATTTCAAAAACAGAATTTATTTCAGGGGGTTAGTAACTTCATGAGCTGAAAAAAGTGATTTCGCTACCACCCCTTCACTGCTATCATGATTTTTCTAATACTAGGGGTGTATACCTTGCCAAAAAACAATGATAGCATTTGCCCCCCCGTTGATACCGATGGACCAAATTTGGGGCCCTGGCTCATGGACTAATAGCAGAACTGCCATAGATATCATATATAAACGCTAGATGTCTTATGGCGCAGTCACTTCCGGCATCATCGTTCGGCCATCTTGTCACAGTGCTCTGTGCATTAAGGTGAATGATCAGCACGCACACAAATCCTCTTATCTCGCTGAAATCTTGACGGATTTACAAACGGTTTGGTTTCTTACAAACGTTATTAACGTGGCTATAATTCCGAATGCTTGAACATGTATGTTATAATTTTTCATATGTATGCAGTGTATGTATGCAGTGTCATAACTACATCTCTGACGTTTATAACAAACCAAACCGTTTGAAAATCGGTAGAAAAATGAGCAAGTTATGGTTATTTAAAAGTACATGCACCATTGAAGTAGTGAGCGAGTACACTGTGGCAAGATGGCCGCCACGTGCGGACGTCGACCTCCATTGGCCAGCAGTGCGCACGAGACATCTAGCCTTTATATATGATATCTATGAGAACTGCAGCACACATCAGTGTTTCCTGAACGTATGTACAGCTTTGATCAAATACTGGAGTTGATGATTTAATAAACAGTTCATAAATACAGGCATTTGCTTCATTAGCCAACTAAATTAATGACTGACTCAATCATAAAAACAGTCATTTACCGCCCCCTACTGTTTTAAGTTTAATACTTAAATCATACATTGCATTTTTCTCTATTGAACATAAAAAAAAAGCTTATATGTTAAATAAAACAAAGAAAATACACATTTTTTTAACAAGTTTGTATTGACGAATAAAAAAAAACAGTTTGCCAGTCACTTAAAAATGTTTCAGCACCATGGACAGATTCTGCACATTCAGATGCTCCCTATATAACCTACTGTAACGGAGCTGCCAACATTGTAAACTCTGAACCTGTGCATGAGATAGCCTATTCAAAGCAATGCAATTTCTTATACGTGTGCAATATAACAAAATTGTAATTTTAATTACAAAGGTCATGTTTTTGCTTTTTGATTAGGCCTATTTATAATGTGCAACATTTAAATTAATATTCAGAAACGGGTATAGTTACTTCTACCGTTTGTTTTTCTGATTAACTTTTATTAGCCTGCAAACCAAAATAAAATGGACCTAGGCTATAGGCTACTTGATTATATTATTATTATTATTATTATTATTATTATTATTATTAAATTGAATGTGCTATCTCTGCTATTCTGAATTAACAGGATAGTTAATTTTTTTCTTCTGCAGAACAAATTGTATAAAAACGAATAACATATGAATAATAATTTAAAAAGAAATCATATAAAGATCAAGAAATCCAGAAAAAATGTTTAACAACATTACGAAAATAAGGATAAATTATGTTTCACAGGGAACACATCTCAAGGTCGCATGCACAGACTCATGTTGCAGTTGGAGCAGTCATCACTGAAGAACAGGCAAATAAAATATTAAGCTAATTAAAGTCAGAAAAGTTCAGTGAGTGATTTGCGATTTTCAGCTTTATTAGAGAGTAGTCAAGACAGGCAGGGTCAAACACAGCAGTCAGGGCAAAGCAGGCTAGGCAGAGACAAACCAGGTGAACAGGCAAGGGTCGAGGGAGGCAGCAAGAATCAGGAATCAATAAACAATCCAGGTCAGGGCAGACAGCAGAGAATCAGAAATGATAAACAGTCCAAGGTCAATAACAGAAATCAAACACAGGAATAAACACTCAGAAATGATGGCCGGGGCAGAATCAAGACTTCGCATTAAATGTGTGTGTGGAAGTGGTTTATATGAGTGTCTGTAAATGAAGTGCAGGTGTGTAACGCAATCAGTCCCAGGTAAGTGGTATTATGGGAAATGGAGTTCAATGGGTAAAATTAATATTCCGGGGAAGGTTCCCTCCGGTGGTGAAGAGGAGGCGGTGCGGAAGCCTGCTCTGTAACAGGGGTCATAAGTATAATAATGACTCTTCCAATTATATTGAATTAGCACCAATTATATTGAAGCCCTAATGTATATCAGCCATTTCAACTGAAATATAAAGGCTGTGATATTAATGTTGCCCACTTGAGGGAGCCATACAATAAAGACATTTTTAAGCCCAATGTTTGTTTATTTTTTAAAATCAGTTAACATTCATTTAAATAGAAATAAATGTATATATATATAACTAATTTGTAGAACTATGTTGTAAATGCTGAAAAATCATTAAATGTTAAACCTTTATAAGTAAAATAAAACATATTTTTCAATATTCATATTTTTCAAGTTGACATGATTATAAAACTGATGTGATGTGGTCAGAATGAATTGACAATGACACATATATCAATATATCAAGGTGGTATACGAAAACAGTTTTGTCAATCGACACGATATCCATAGCTTTTAGTCGGCACAGTCTGGAGATGATACGATTCGATTTTGGTGAAAATTGGACAAACGGTCTAGGAGGAGTTCGAAAAAGTAGGTTTTGAATGAAAATCAAGATGACGGACAGGAAGTTCAGCCAAATAAGGACAACTTGGTATCTATACCAATAGGTGGCGCAGTTACAAAACTGATGTGATGAGGTCAGAGTGAAGTGACAATGACACATACAAAGTTTGGTGTCAATATGTCAAGGCATTGCAGCCTGAATAGTCCTTATGGCATCATGCCTCAACTTTGCTGCTGCGCTATACGAAAACGGTTTTGTCTATCAACACGAAATCCATAACTTTTAGTCGGCACGGTCTGGAGATGATACGATTCGATTTTGGTGAAAATCGGACAAACGGTCTAGGAGGAGTTTGAAAAAGTAGGTTTTGGATGAAAATCAAGATGGCAGGACAGGAAGTTCAGCCAAATAAGGTAAACTTGGTATCTATGTTCTCGGCGTGACCCAAGGAATCTATTAAGATCAGTGGCATTTAATTAGACCGATTTATTCAAAAGTTATTAGCCTTTTTGTAAATTTTGTTATTACTTTTGACCACTATTTGGCGCTGTCTTGAAATATTTTGGGTACCTTCAGGGGATGGTGCTGATGGCACATTCTGAGTTTCGTAATATTACACAAATGCATTTGTTTAGTATAGCATTTTATTTCACAAAACTGTATTGAAGTCAATGGGAATTTCATGTTTTGTTCTATTATAGCGCCACCAAGAGGCTCAGTCCCACCATTTTTTGTTTGTGTCCTCAGAGTGAGCCCATACATATGTGTGTCGATTTTGGTGAAAATATCTCAATTTGCTTCGGAGTTATAGACAATTATATGAAAAAACACGTAAAATATGACTGACACATGACTTTGATTGGAATTTACTACCCCTAAACATCAATATTTTCACATTTGGGCATTGGCGTATAGCTATCGACCTATGTTTCCAAACTTCTGATGGTGGTTTCGTCTCGATCGGACAAGCGGTTTCGAAGATATAGCCAAATGTTTTTTAAGCGCTAAATCACAACGCTACACAAACCGTAAGGCAAAACCTAGCATGTTAGGTATCGTGGGACTCTGCAACGATTCAGGAGTGTAATGATATGAGTCTCGTGAAAATAAGTCGACCACACCCAAAGTTTTAAGCATTTGGGGAAAAAAATTCACCACTAGGTGGCGCTGTTTCGAAACTTCTCAGGCTCCTTCAGGACATCGTGATGATGACCAATACCAAGTTTCGTAACAATTCGTTCATGCGTTCATAAAATACAGCATTTTAGCACAAAATTCAAAATGGCCGACAGTCAAAATGGCCGATATGGTAAAATTGGATATCAGTCGACTCGGCATGTTGCCCTGAATCTAACGAGACCAATTTTATGATTTTTGGACAAAGTGTTCAAAAGCTATAAGCAAAAATAGCCATTTTCCATATCTCCGGACCAGTAGGTGGCGCTGCGCCGAAACACAGCATGTTGACTCAGGTCATGCCTGTGATGACATGTACCAAGTTTGGTCTGAATACGATAAACTGTTGCGGAGATACAGCCCTACGACTGTTTTTGCAGGCGCTACGTAAAATTAGTTCGAGCGTTTATCGAAAACAGTTTAACGAATCAATTTGAATTCCATAACTTTTGGTCAGCACTGCCTGAAGATGATCTGGTTCAATTTTCGTGCAAATCGGACAAACCGTCTAGGACGAGTTCGAAAAAGTAGCTTTTAAGGACAATTCAAAATGGCGGCCATATTGTTATGACGGAAATGACGTCATAGGGTGCAATCGAATTGGCATGAGCTCAGGAATAAGAGAAAAAAAGAATTTTGTTGATTGGCCTTACGTTTCAAAAGTTATTAGCAAAATAAAAGTGAAACTTTGGACAGGTGGTGGCGCTAGAGGGAATGACTTAGACACACCAAAATTGGTGTATTTAATGTTGGGACTGTCCTCTATCAGAATGTCAAACCATTACAACTTTCCCGCAATCGGTTCTATGGGCTGCCATAGACTCCCAGTCGGAAGAAACGGAAGAATAATGCCAAGCACAATCAGATGACAAGACATGCCAACATGTCTGAAAGTGTCAGACCAACTGCAACAATGAGCAATTAAAGACATTTAAAGAGGATTTTAGGTGAAATTGCTGAAAAATCATAAAAACAGTCATTAAAAATATGATTTAATGCATTATCACTTTCGACCAATAGGTGGCGCAGTTACAAAACTGATGTGATGTGGTCAGAGTGAAGTGACAATGACACATACAAAGTTTGGTGTCAATATGTCAAGGCATTGCAGAGATAAAGCCTGAATAGTGCTTTAAGCATTATACCTCAAAATTGCTGCTGCGCTATACGAAAACGGTTTCGTCTATCGACACGAAATCCATAACTTTTAGTCGGCACGGTCTGGAGATGATACGATTCGATTTTGGTGAAAATCGGACAAACGGTCTAGGAGGAGTTCGAAAAAGTACGTTTTGACTGAAAATCAAGATGGCGGACAGGAAGTTCGGCCAAATAAGGTAAACTTGGTATCTATGTTCTCGGCTTGACCCAAGGAATCTAGTAAGACCAGTGGCATTTCAATAGCCAGATTTATTCAAAAGTTATTAGCCTTTTTGGAAATGTTGTTATAACTTTTGACCACTAGGTGGTGCTGTTTCGAAATATTTTGAGTACCTTCAGGGGATGGTGTTGTTGGCACATTCTGAGTTTCGTAATATTACACCAATGCATTTGTTAAGTATAGCATTTTATTTCACAAAACTGCATTGAAGTCAATGGGAATTTCATGTTTTGTTCTATTGTAGCGCCACCAAGAGGCTCAGTCACACCATATTTTTTATGTGTCCTCAGAGTGAGCCCATACATATGTGTGTCGATTTTGGTGCAAAAATCTCAATTTGCTTCGGAGTTATAGACATTTATATGAAAAAACACGTAAAAAATGACTGACACATGACTTTGATTGAATATTACTACCCCTAAACATCAATATTTTCGCATTTGGGCATTGGTGCATGCTATCGACCTATGTTTCCAAACTTCTGACGGTGGTTTCGTCTCGATCGGACAAACGGTTTCGAAGATATAGCCTAATGTTTTTTAAGCGCTAAATCACAACGCTACACAAACCGTAAGGCGAAACCTAGCATGTTTGGTATCGTAGGACTCGGCAACGATTCAGGAGTCTATTGAGATGAGTTTCGTGAAAATAAGTCGATCACACCCAAAGTTATAAGCATTTGAAAAAAAAAAAAGACCACTAGGTGGCGCTGTTTCGTAACTTCTCACACTCCTTCAGGACATCGTGCTGATGACCCATGCCAAGTTTCGTAACAATCCGTTCATGCGTTCCTAAAATACAGCATTTTAGCACATAATTCAAAATGGCCGACAGTCAAAATGGCCGATATGGTATAATTGGATATCAGTCGACTCGGCATGTCGCCCTGGATCTAACGAGACCAATTTTATGATTTTTGGACAAACTTTTCAGAAGTTATAAGCAAAAATAGCCATTTTTCATATCTCCGGACCAGTAGGTGGCGCTGCGCCGAAACGCAGCATGTAGCCTCAGGTCATGCTTGTGATGACATGTACCAAGTTTGGTCTGAATATGATAAACCGTTGCGGAGATACAGCCCTACGACTGTTTTTGCAGGCGCTACGTAAAATTTGTTCGAGCGTTTATCGAAAACGGTTCGACGAATCAATTTGAATTCCATAACTTTTGGTCAGCACTGCCTGAAGATGATCTGGTTCAATTTTCGTACAAATCGGACAAACCGTCTAGGACGAGTTCGAAAAAGTAGCTTTTTAGAAAAATTAAAAATGGCGGCCATATTTTAATGACGGAAAATGACGTCATAGGGTGCAATCGAATCGTCATGAGCTCAGGAATCAGAAGAAAAAAGAATTTTGTTGATTGGCCTTACGGTTCAAAAGTTATTAGCATAATAAAAGTGAAAGTTTGGACAGGTGGTGGCGCTAGAGGGAGTGACTTAGAAACACCAAAATTGGTGTATTTAATGTTGGGACTGTCCTCTATCAGAATGTCAAACCAAAACAACTTTCCCGCAATCGGTTCTATGGGCTGCCATAGACTCCCAGTCGGAAGAAACGGAAGAATAATAATAATAATAGGAACGGGAACAGATACAATAGGTGCCTACGCACCTTCGGTGCTTGGCCCCTAATAAGAACGGGAACAGATACAATAGGTGCCTCCGCACCTTCGGTGCTTGGCCCCTAATAATAAGAACGGGAACAGATACAATAGGTGCCTCCGCACCTTCGGTGCTTGGCCCCTAAATAAAGGCATTCTATAATAAACAGTCTCTTGTAACTTCTTAATTACACCACACTCCCCGCCTGGCATCTGTAGGATGCCATATATACTTTAACCTAAACAACCTCTGACTCCAAGAGTAGAACGACCTCAGAGACCGGTCTCAGATAAATCCTGGGGGGTTGATGGGAGGCCACCTTTACTTCCACTTTCCTAACTAGCCCATCATTACTCTGAAAGGCCTTTGTTATTACTCCCATTGACCATTCATGCCTTCTTGCCTGTTTGTCCTTTAGCAGCACTATGTCTCCATCCTTGAGATTTGGCTTCTTGGTATGCCACTTTTGTCTGCTCTGAAGTGTATTCAAGTACTCCAGCCTCCATCTTGCCCAGAACGTGTCTGCTAACGCCTGAACTTTCTTCCATTCATGTTTCAATAGATTGGTATCCGAGAAGTTCCCAGGAGGAATTGGTGGAGTCCCAATCTTCTGCGTAAGCAGCATTGCTGGAGTAAGTATCAGAGGCGCTTCTGGGTCTGAGGAGACTGGTATCAATGGCCTAGAATTAATTATGGCCATGACCTCTGCCATCAATGTGCACAGGACTTCATGGGTAATCTTCGACCTCCCTTCTTGGAGCAACATTGAATCCAGGATACGCCGTGCCGTTCCTATCATGCGCTCCCAACTGCCTCCCATGTTAGACGCATGCGGGGGGTTAAAGACCCATGTGCATTTTTGACTGAGTAGGTATGCATTGACACTTTCCTCTTGAGCGTCTGTGGCAAGCTTTAACTCTTTGGTAGCACCAACAAAATTTGTCCCGCGATCTGACCTAATCTGCTTTGCTGGTCCCCTAATCGAGAAAAACCTGCGGAGGGCATTTATGCAGCTTGAAGCAGTCATGGACTCAATCACCTCTATATGGACAGCTCTTGTGGACATACAAGTGAACAATATCGCCCACTTCTTGCTGTTGGCACTTCCACCTCTGGTCCGGCGTGCCACAACTTCCCAAGGCCCAAAGACATCCAGCCCTACATAGGTAAATGGAGGCTCTTGCTGCAGGCGCTCTGGGGGAGGTCCGCCATCTGCTGCTGTTCCAACCTGCCACACAATTTTCTGCACGTCACCCATTTGTAGATAAGGCTGCTGATGGCTCGTTTTGCTCCCACTATCCATAAGCCACTTCCACGCACAGCGCCTTCTGTGAAGTGCCTTCCCTGGTGTTTGACCTGTTCGTGGTGATGGCGAATAAGTAACACAGCAAGATGATGCTTGCCAGGGATAAGGATGGGATGAGTCTCATCTGCAGGTAGGTTTGAATGGATGAAGCGTCCTCCTACACGTAGCAGACCCTCTTTGTCCCTCACAGGATGCAACTTCTTTAGAGGACTATGTCACGGTGTGACAAATGAGAGGGCGGAACTAAAGTTCGCCGCAATTGTGTCCCCTCCGGTACAATAACAAAGACACACCACCCCCCGTGTAAATGTGTATCTGTTGCCTTGCCAACCGGGATGAGGAAATCGACATCAGGTGTGGGGAATTAATCTAGAGCCATGACGAAGCCATGTGTGCATTGAGAAGGATATAAAAAGCCAGCGAAGAGAGACTGTGGGGTGGTTCTTCCCCGAGAGGAGGGCACGAGGAGATGTGAGGCGCGCAGCACGTGAGCGGCCGCGGCCGCTGATGCGGAGGGAGGCCGCGAGAGAGAGAGTAAGAGAGAGACAGAGAGAATTTCGGCTGGATTGCGGGTGTAAGCTTTTGTTTGCACCATGAGTCTGTTGAATTGCAGTTTTATTATGGAAATGAGCACGAGTGAAACCTTGCAGTGTGTGGTGAATACACGAGTGTGGGAATTGTGCTTCTGCTGTTCACTCGCAGTCACAGCTGTCCATTCTTCTCTCTGCCTGGGTCCAGCGAAGAACCTGCTACCGCTGTGAGTTACCCGTATCCATTCCTCTCTCTGCCTGGGTCCAGCGAAGAACCTGCTAACGCTGTGAGTTACACGTATCCATCCCTCTCTCTGCTTGAGTCCAGTGAAGAGCCGGCTAATGCTGTGCTGAGAAACGCGAAGAGAACGCTGAAGAAGAGAACGCGGAAGCTGTGAATTATGTTCATTCCTCTCTCTGTCTGAAGGTGCTGAGATACGCGAAGAGCTCGCTGAAGAAGAGAACGCGGAAGCTGTGAATTATGTTCATTCCTCTCTCTGTCTGAAGGTGCTGAGATACGCGAAGAGAACGCTGAAGAGAAAGCGGAAGCTGTGAATTATGTTCATTCCTCTCTCTGTCTGAAGGTGCTGAGATACGCAAAGAGCTCGCTGAAGAAGAGAACGCGGAAGCTGTGAATTATGTTCATTCCTCTCTCTGTCTGAAGGTGCTGAGATACGCGAAGAGAACGCTGAAGAAGAGAACGCGGAAGCTGTGAATTATGTTCATTCCTCTCTCTGTCCGAAGATGCTGAGATACGCGAAGAGCTCGCTGAAGAAGAGAACGCGGAAGCTGTGAATTACGTTCATTCCTCTCTTTGCCCGAGGCTGGTGAAGAGCCTGCTAGTGCTGGAAGAGCCTGTTAATGCTGGAAGAGCTTGCTAATGCTGGAAGGGCCTGCTAATGCTGTGAGTTATACGTTTCCTCCACTCTCTGTCTGAGTCCAGTGAAGAACCTGCTAATGCTGTGAGATATATGTATCCTCCACTCTCTGTCTGAGTCCAGTGAAGAACCTGCTAATGCTGTGAGATATATGTATCCTCCACTCTCTGTCTGAGTCCAGTGAAGAACCTGCTCCCCAACAGAAGAGAATGCTGAAGAGATGTTTTAAAATTGTTTTTATTATTTAATAAAGAGTATATTTATTTTGAATTCTGTGTCCGCCTTTTCCCTTTGTGCCCACGGTTGGCTCCTCAGGGGCGGCACGCAAGCGAAGGGGTGGGCGGCCCGCTGGCGCTCCACCCCGACCTGTGACAACTACTCCAAGGTAAGCCTTGTTTCCTTTCAAGGCATGTCATCTCTTCTGCGTAAACCTCGCGTTGCACACTCTTTATGATGACGTGTTCAGCCTTGGTTAACTCAGCACTTGTAACACCTTTCTTGCAGTAGTGCCATCCAACACATTCTGCATCATGTGCTGGTTTGTGGAGGCTTTGTGCCACATGTAACAGTCGAGCTACAGCTCTTGTCAGTCGACTCCATGACGAAAAGCGTTCAAAACGCTTAGTGTCCAGTTGTTCTCCTGAGACCTTTGTCAAAAGCGCTGCGACCTTCGGACGAAGTTCCACGTCTGAGTCTGGATTAACCAGTTCAAAGGCCATAATGTCCGATGACGACTGTTCAGGTTCCAACAAAAATCTTGGTCCCATCAACCAACGAGTTCCGGATCTTGAGCCGAGATCGGCTGGATTGTTTTCTGTGGCTACATATCTCCACTGACTCGGATGGCTGGACTGTCTGATGCGCTGCACGCGGTTATTCACATATACATAGAACCTTCGAGATTCATTACTTATATATCCCACACAACCTTACTGTCCGTGAAGAACGTGATCCTGTCCAGCTTAAGCCCTATTTCCTCTCTGATCTGGTCCGCAATTTCTGTGGCCAACACTGCAGCGCAGAGTTCTAGTCTCGGGATGGTAAGCTCTGCCAGAGGTGCCAGTTTGGCTTTGCCGAGTACGAAACTGACTTCTGTGCGACCTTCGTCAGTTTCCATCTTTAGGTAGGCAACTGCTGCAATTGCCTTTACTGAGGTGTCACAAAAGACGCATAGCTCTGTGCCTTTGGACCTAATCAGTGAACATGTAGCATAGGTGCGACAGATGTTCAGATCATTAAGCTCTTGCAGTGAGTCCTGCCACCGTTGCCACTTCTCAAATTTCTCTGGAGGCAGAGGTGTGTCCCAATCTGTACCTTGAGAGACTATTTCTCGTAGAAGGAGCCTGCCCTTGACCGTCACAGGCGCCAGGAAGCCCAAAGGATCAAACAAGCTGTTGATCGTCGAGAGCACCCCTCTGCGCGTGAAGGGTTTCTGGGGCTTGGGAATGTTAAAGGTGAATGTATCTCTTGTCATATCCCAGGCTACTCCCAGACTGCGCTGGATGGGTAAGTCGTCAACTGCAAGGTCCAGAGTCTCCATACCCTTGGCTCGATCTTCTTTGGGAAAGGCATTTATAACATCGACCTTGTTTGAGGTGATCTTGTGGACCTTTATGTTGTAACCTGCCAGCAGATTTTGGGCTCTCTTTAGAACATCAACTGCTTCAACCTCAGTCGGAAAGGACCGCAAGGCGTCATCCACATAGAAGTCTTTCTTAATGAATTCACAGACATCCCTGCCAAAATCCTTCTCTCCCTCCTGTGCTGCTCTCCTCAACCCGTAGGTTGCCACAGCAGGTGATGGGGAGTTTCCGAACACGTGGACCCTCATCCGGTAATCCACCACTTCACTTTCAGGGTTGTTGTCCTTGAACCACAAAAAGCGCAAAACATCTCGATGGTCTTCCTGGACCAGAAAGCAATAAAACATTTGCCTAACGTCCGCAGTTATGGCAACCGGTTCCTTCCTGAACCTAAGAAGAACTCCCAGAAGACCGTTGTTGAGATTGGGCCCCTGAAGCAAGACCTCATTCAGTGAGACACCCTCGAAGCGAGCACTTGAGTCAAAAACAACCCTGATTTTACCGGGTTTGTGCGGGTGGTAGACTCCAAAAATGGGAAGGTACCACACCTCCCTTCCCTCTGGTGGTGGTGCCAACTCTGCATGGTTGCTATCCAAAATCCCTTGCATGAACTCCAGGAAGTCTTCCTTCATGCTGGGTCTCTTCTGGAAAGCTCGCTGCAATGACATAAACCGTTGGTGTGCCTGCTGCCTGTTGTTAGGGAGCGGCTTCCTTGGGTTTCGAAAGGGCAAGGGTGCTACCCAGCTGCCACTTTCATCCTTAACAAACCCCTTGTCCATTAGCTGTAGGAAGGTCAAATCGTCGATTGAAAGTGCTAACTGATTGTCTTTTTCTGTCCTTTGGAAGACTGTTGCACCAAGGAGGTCCTCTTGCTGCTCCAGAGAACGAGGCCGAGGTAGAGAGCTGTTCTGCTGAAGGGTCTGACTGAAATCCTCCTTAATTTTGACAAGGTTCTCACAAGGACGCATATAACTGGGACGGCCATTGTCCATAATGCATGTCTTAAATGTGTTTACTTCAGTAGGGGTGTGGGCTCCACCCAGGCAGACATCACCGACAATGACCCACTCAAGATCATGCTTCTGGGCAAATGGAGCGTTGTCTGGGCCATTATACTGCCGACGAACCTTGTGGACCTGAAGAATGTCCCTCCCTAACAGGAGCAAGATGTCTGCGGCGTCATCGAGAGCAGGTATTTGGTCAGCCATAGCTTGCATGTGGCTGTGGTGGTACGCTGCTTCTGGGGTAGGGATTTCTGCTCGGCTGTTTGGCACATTATTACACTCTATTAGAGTTGGAAGGGCGATACATAGCTCTCCTGTGAGTGGCTCAACCATGTAACCATGAGCTCTTCTACCGGTCACCTTGACAACTCCAGCACATGTAGTCAGGATGTATGGTATTCGTGGTCCTTGTATTTGAAAGGCATCAAAGAATTCTGTCTTGGCCAACGAGACGTTACTCTGATCATCTAAGATCACGTACATCCTTTTACTCTCCTCTGGATGACCTTCAGGATAAACATTAACCAGACATATTTTCGAGCACGACTTCCCTCTGAAGGCTTTACCACAAACTTGAGTACACAGTGGTTTAGCCGCTAGGATTTGCTCATCATTGGGTGTGGTGACTGGCTCCCCGCCATGAACCTCGGAAGGGCTCTGCTCTTTGGCACCTTTTTTATCCTTGTAAGAGATTATCTCCTTTGACTCTCTTGGAGCAGGACCAAAGTGCAGTGCGGCCACATGACGTTCACTTCCGCACTCTGCGCATTTGATTGAACAAACACAGTCCTTGGCCTGGTGGGAGACTGAAGCACAGCAGCGAAAACACACTCCCTTATTCCTGAGGAATTTCTTCCTGTCATCCAAGAGCATAGCTCGAAAGCTCTTGCACTTCTTAAGTGCGTGTGGTTTTTTATGTATGGGACATAGCGTGTTCACGTCTTCTGTTTGGTTCCGCTCTCTATCTGTAGTCATTTCCTTGTTGCTCACACTTGTCTTGTGCACAGACACAGGATTCTTGTAATTGAGATTTCCCATTCTCTCCTTTTTCAGAGCAGGTGCAACTGTATTGGTTACATAAAAACTTGGATCGTTTCTTGCCCTGGCTTGTCTCCTTACAAATTCAGAGAAGACTGAAAAGGGTGGGAAATGTATCCTGTTATCTTCCTTATATTTTGATCCAAATGTCATCCATTTATCCTGTAAATGGAAGGGCAATTTTTCTACAATGGGACTTACTCCCCTTGCCGTGTCCAGATAGGCTAATCCTTGGAGATAACCATCTTCCTTAGCAGCTTCAAGTTCGCACAGTAAATCCCCAAGTTCTCGAAGTCTGTGGTTATCGCGGTTGCCTATTCTTGGGAAGTTGTCCAGTTTTGCGAACAAAGCCTTCTCTATGGCTTCTGGAGCACCATAAAGTTCATCCAGTCTTTCCCAGATGAGGTTGAGACCCACCAATGGTTGACGGTCGTTGACAGCTTTCATCCTGCGAGCTTGATGACTCGATTCGGGACCTAGCCATTTTATGAGCAGGTCAATTTGTTCGTGGGCAGAGAGATCAAGTCCCTTCACAACACTTGTAAAAGTTGACTTCCAGCTGAGGAAGTTTTCTGGCTGATCATCAAATTTGGTCAAACCCCCTGAAACCAGCTGACTTCTTATTAAGAACTTAGCTAAGTCTGATGTGTTGCTATTTAGATCCTGGCCAGGAGAGGGATTAGGAGCATAGTGGTGGAACACTTGCTGCTTTTTATGATCTGAAGTTTCAACTTGTTGCCTTTCTTCAACCTTGATTTTTTGATGTAGGCTTTGAAATTGCTGACTGGAACACTGCTTGCTATCTAGCTTAGGGGTATGTTGGTAGCCGTCTGGCTGATATGACTCAGAGTGATGGAGATGTGCCTGACGTGGGCTTGAGTGTTTTGGCATCTCACAATCTCCATAAGAGTGCTGAGGTTTAGGACTGAGAGACCCAAATGCTTGACAAATGGAGCCGCGCTCTTCATCTAACGTTAATAGGGCAGATGGCCTCTGTTGACTTTCATAAAACTGCTCATCTGGGTGAGAATCATCCCTTTGTGAGTGCCTTACCACATATTCACTCACTTTGTCTTGTGGACTTTGCGATGGTAAAGACTCAAAGTCCCGCTGGCTCCCGTGAGAGCTTAATTCGATGGCAGCATTTTCCATGGCAATGGCCTTTGCAATAGCAGCCTCTGCTTCTGCTTCTTGCTTGAGCGCATCTAATTCTGCCTCTAGACGAGCCTTTCGATTTTAATGTTCATTTCCTTTCTGATGAAAGAGGCTCTGGCTTTCGCTGCTTCCGCCTCAGCCCGTGCTGTAGCAGCTGCCACGTTGACCATGGATCGCTGAGAGCGTGTAGATCGACGTGCACTAGATGACGTGTGTGATTTTGCATCAGCGGTCTTCATATTGTCTTGTATTTGTGGGGTCTCATTCATTGAAACTTGAGACTGAGGTTCTTCTTCCAAAACCATCTTCTTCTCAGAGGCCGTCATTTTACTATACTGTTCTCATCTGACATGAAACAGCAAGCTAAACTCGTTCCTTCAAAAAGTTTTCCTCCAATGAACAGACGATGTGTTGTACTTGGCAGGTAATTTTAATGAAGAAAAGGTAAAACTGAAATAACAAACACATAACAAAATACAGGTAAGTATTTTCTGTATTACTATTAATTAATAAATAAAGTATTTTTCCCCTTTACAGGTTGCACCTTCAAAATGTCTTAATTAAGATACAGGTAAATAAACAAATAAATAAACTCAGCACAAAACAAATAATATATTGCTCCTAAATTGGGTCTTAAGTTATTAAATTAAATATACTCACTGACAATACCCCGTGACCGAACAAAAGATGGATGGATAAAGATGGCATTAACTACAACATGTGCTTCTTCAACATGACCGCAACTGCAGCACAACAGGAAATGATCCCACCCACAAGAAATCCAAATTACAAAATAAAAGACACACCTTCAAAATAAAGGCATTCTATAATAAACAGTCTCTTGTAACTTCTTAATTACACCACAAGTATAAAGCCACAAAAAGGCTTTGTTGGTTGTCACCATTGTTGAGATTCATATGTTGATTCTTGATGTCTCTATACTACTAAAAAAAAAAAAAAAAAAATCAGCTCAAAATATTTCTGTATAATATATCTTTTTTTAAATTTCAGATTGTTATAATACTGATGCCAAGGGTCATGTGAGAAATTTTGACATTAATCATAGTATTTGTAAAAAGCTTAATTCCATCTATATATTATGTAATCTAAGCTAATATATTTAGAGTTTTGACTGTCATATCAGCGAATCAGATCATCATATGATGACTATAACATCACCAATGAATGACCAAGATCATCTGATATTTTCTCTTGCATTTGTTGCTATAACAAAAGTGTATCAAACACACAGTTAAAGCAGCCAGAGAAAACTAAAGTTAAAAATCTCAAGGGTCATGAGCCCAACTAAAGCAGACACTGATCTCAATCATGGTGACATCACATTTATTTTTAAGTTTTTTACACTTTATTTAAATTAGAATATTTGACTTTAATTTTATGGTTTTTGTTTGGCAGCCGCAGCTGCCAGTCATTTGACCCTTTTTTTTATGATGTTTTTACAATGAAGGTATTTGATCATAATAATGCAAGAAATACCTGTGAAATAACAGTGTTTTTTTTCGGTTTATTTAAATTAGAATATTTGACTTTAATTTTATGGTTTTTGTTTGCCAGTCATTTGACCCTTTTTTTACGATTTTTTTTACAATGAAGGTATATGATCGTGATTATTCAGGAAATACCTGTAAAATAACAGTGTTTTTCAGTTTATTTAATTTAGGATGTTTTACAGTTTTTTGGGGAGCTGACAGTCATTTGACCATTTTATCATTTAACTGTTCTGTTACTGTTTAATTACAGATTATATTTGTAATTTTACATACATTTTTATGTAATTTAAGAAAACAGAAAAAATACTGTATGAAAAATACAATCAATTTTCTTAAAAAAATGTGAATTACATGGAATTTGTCATTAATGTCACAATACCTAAAATAACAGCTGAATTTTTATTTTACAGATATTATTTGTAATTTTACAGTGTTTTGAGTACAATTTAAAATGAAAGAAAATGATCGTCAAAAAATCACAGTTATTTTCTGTAAAATTAGGAATTTTTTTACAGTGTACACTGTAAAAAAAAATCCTAATTTTACAGAAAATAACTGTGATTTTTTGACGATCATTTGTTTTCATTTTAAATTGTACTCAAAACGCTGATTTTTGTTTTGTTTTTTAGTAGTATAGACATCAAGAATCAACATATGAATCTCAACAATGGTGACAACCAACAAAGCCTTTTTGTGACTTTATAGTAGTTCATTTATTTTTTTTCATTGTCACCATTGTTGCGATTCATACACTGATGCTTGATGTCTGAGTGAGTCTATATGATCCTGTCAAAACAATTTCTGTATAATGACTTCAAAAAATCTGAGTATCACAGCACTGCAGGATCTTCTATAGCAGTTTTGGCATGCAAAAATTAACAACTAATATTTAACGACTTAATCAGATGTTACACTTCAGGTGGTATTAATAAAGCAAGACACTACATGATGACCATTATCACTAAAAAGTGACCAACATCATCTGATCTGAGTTTCTCTTGACTCCTACCATAACAAATATGCATCAGAGACACACAGTTAAAGCAGCCAGAGAAAAACTCGTTAAAAACTTATAGGTCAAGATCCCAACTAAAGCAAACACTGATTTCCATCATGGTGACATCAAACTTTATTCTTTTCAATAAAACTTCAACTTCTAAACCTCTGTTAATTCTCAATAAGAATGTTAGTATGAAAGAAATAAAGTCTGGATTGTAATAAGTGAAGATGCTGAGCTCCTGAGAGATCTGGTAGTGTTTAATGTTCTGTTGGGGTTTAAAGTGTTTCTGTATGGTGTGTTTTGTGTGTCACCATTGTGTTGAAGAGTAGAGCCTGAGCTTCAGTCCAGGGGTCCGTTCTTCGTACGTCGCTAACTCACTTAGCTGGATTTGATTGTTGGCGATTTGGCATGATCTTGGATTGTTTGGTTCTTCAACGCTCATCCTGGACTTGCTGTCATAGCAACATGTGCGCAAACTTAAACCTGCTCGGGAGCAGGCTTATTTCATGTTAACAGGATTAGATCCCGGCTTCATAAACGGAGCTGATAGTGATACGGGAAGTCCAGCGCAGCGCGATAGTGCACTTTCTTTCTGAGATATATATTTTTTCTCGTGATTCGTGAGATTGTCGTTTTTTCGTTTTTTTATGTTTAAAAAACAGTTTTAGGGTTTTTTTTTTTTTTTTTTTTTTTTTTTTTGTGTGGCATTT
Source organism: Squalius cephalus (assembly GCF_949319135.1). Lineage (NCBI taxonomy): Eukaryota > Metazoa > Chordata > Actinopteri > Cypriniformes > Leuciscidae > Squalius > Squalius cephalus. The sequence continues at coordinate 26,705,997 of NC_137137.1, forward strand.
CCAAGCCACTTAAGACCCAATGTTGTAAAGCAGGTTTTTTTTATTTTATTTTTTTAGGCTATCATAATTTTTTATGAAGATCATACAATCATGACCATGCCGATCACTCAGGCTTCACTAACGTGATTTGTACCATAGACTATAGGCTACCATAGACTGCCATCAAGGCTATGAAGGGGATTCACAATGTAAATGTGCAGCCCAGTTACTATTGTGATTCTTAATATTCCAGATTAGTAATATTATATCAAATTTAAAAAAAGGCAGTTGACTAAAATCTTCCATATCACAAATGTGAAAGCAAAATGGCCAGGATCTGTGCATGACTTAAGCATTTTCAGAGATTCACATTTATGCCTTATTTGAAAGTGGTAAGAAAAGTTCCACAATTAAATATCAAGCTCACTGTATTACATACACTTATGCTGATCCTAACAGAACTGCATTTTTTCATAGGTGATTATGACATGTTCCTGCAGACAGGTGTTTTATGACCCCATTCCCTGACCCAAACCAGCTACAGTGCAGCTCTAGCCAGGACAAGGGCACACAATGAAATGAACTTTGGCTAACTAAAGGGAAGATTTCAGTGTCTGAAAAGTCTGAGGTTTGCACACCTGACAGGGCCTGTGACATTGTTGCATGTGCCATATTACACAACACTGCCAAAAAAAAAAAAAAACACTTTTCATTAAATGTTTAATAAAAGACAAATATGCTTAGTTCCTTGAGTTTTATTTCAATTGTTCTTTGTAAAGAAAAGCCAGTGGTCAAGTGCCTGCAACAAGAGATATTAGACACATGCCTCATGCAACAAATAAAAAGGAAAAGTTGGCTATATACTGCCCACCTGTTGGCCTATGTCTCCTCTGTGTGTGCAGACTCTTCTGTAGGCCTTTCTGTAGATGTGGAATCCTACAACTTATATTGCAGCCATAAAGCATTCAAGTATAAATTAAGTAAAGTTATTCATGCACTTGCAGGTAGGCTAGTTCCTCCATATGACAGTTATCTGAGAGGGTTTATTCACTGTCCAGTGCAATGGAAACAAATGGACATTACAAAGTCTTATACTTTCTTTCCTTTGGAAAGTTAGAAAATGTCCACTTACTGCACATATTTCAGCCACCACTTTCTTGGGAACAGATACAAGTGTTGGTGTATTATGTAAAAGTGCACAAAAGAGGAAAACACAATGTCATTACAATGAACTACACTGGGGAAAAATGTGATCAATAACTCATGGCAAAATATTTTTACATTAACATAAGTTTATCAGTTTTCACTTTCACAAGTCAAAGCAATTCATCATTACTCAAGATTTAACAGTTGAAATGACTATACGGCCTTAATTTAACGCAGCAAAAATTATTTTACAGTGTAGGCTACTAAGATCTTTTCTATTTTTTTCTCAGCCTTTTTCTTGGTTGCTTTTATAAACCGACAACCATTTATTTAACAGTGCCTTTTATAAAAGAGACTATAATATAACTAAAAATTACCATTATGTAGACTATTTTTGTACTTCACTTTTATTTGTTCCCATGTTCTAGTATGGTGACTGACATTACAATGCACAAAGTAATTATGCAATTATTAAAATACAAAAATACAGGCTAATAAGTGTTAAAAACATCTAACATGGCCACTTCTAACGGATTTAAATTGTCTGCTACTTTTTGCCAGCCCTCTCTCCTGGCTTTTGCAGACTTTGAGGTGTTCCCTGGCGTTTTAATTAAACATTAAAATTCCGAATAAACTTCGAATTTTAGTTCTTGCTCTGCTGAGGAGAAAAACTGAGCGCGCTCTTTGGCCACGCTGAGCAGCCAATAGCAGCGTTGCTGATCAATGTTTCTACTATCTATACATATCCCCTTTTAACCAGCGCATGAACGCGCAATTATCTCAGATAACTCAATCCAGCGATACTAATCATATCCGGCAAGTGTGTTAGAAGAACCGAGTTAGCCAGATCATGATTCGCACGATGATATCATCTTGGATGTGTCATTTGATCTTGGATGTAATAAGCAACGTACGAAGAACGGGCCCCTGGATGAGCAGAGAAACACTGATGATGTCACGGGCCGGGGTGACTAAAAACGGAACCTTATTTGTGGAAATTGTGTATGGGGAGCGCTTCCGGCGTAACACGAGGCCGATTCCGGGAAAACACGGAAGCAGCGAGAAGCGAAAGAGAGCTGACGAGCGCGATTGCTGTCAGCTGTGCAGCGGGAAAGATCCTGAAGGGGCGATTGGACCATGAGGATATAAAGAGGTGTGGGGAGCGGTGGGGGGACAGCAGAGTTTTCTGTGGAGATACAACAGGGAAGTGGCCAGCGGTGGAGAACATTGGACCTAAGGAGATAAGTGACAGTCTTCTTTTACCGAATATGACATGAGGATTCACTATAGTATTATTGGGTGGGAAATTTATTACACTCTGTCTATTTCTTAAAGAGGTTGTAACTCGACTGTAGTTGAAGGCATTATCCTGTGAAAGAAGAGGAGTGTTTTGGATGTGACATTGCAGTGCAGAGCTTGTTTATATCTGTAACAGAGTTTCCATCCGCCGAGGTTTTCGTCTGGGCCCACACACTGCTTTAATGTTTGAGGTTTGTGAATGCAGTGCTGGTTATTTTCATCACGTGTGCAGTTGAGTGTTTTTGCAGTGCATGCACGAGTGGAGGGGAGTTGCAGACTGTGTGGTACCCAAACGAACAGAGCTTTGACGTTACTGAACTCATACTGACTCGCTCTGCCTACCAGTTTATGCTGAAGTCCTGCTGAGCCAGTGAACTGAGCCACATCTCCGCTGCTGCATCCAGTCCTGTATCCAGGAAGAAAGAGTGAGCATACTGAATTCATACTAATCCACTCTGTTTACCAGTCTATGCTGAAGTCCTGCTGAGCCAGTGAACTGAGCCACATCTCCGCTGCTGCATCCAGTCCTGTATCCAGGAAGAAAGAGTGAGCATACTGAATTCATACTAATCCACTCTGTTTACCAGTCTATGCTGAAGTCCTGCTGAGCTAGTGAACCGAGCCACATCTCCGCCACTGCATCCAGTCCTGTATCCAGGAAGAAAGAGTGAGCATATTGTATCCATACTAGTCCCCTCTGTTTACCGGTCTATGCTGAAGTCCCGCTGAGCCAGTGAACCGAGCCACATCTTCGCTGCTGCATCTAGTCCTGTATCCAGGGAGAAAGAGTGAGCATACTGAATCCATACTAATCCACTCTGTTTACCAGTCTATGCTGAAGTCCCGCTGAGCCCGTGAACTGAGCCACATCTTCGCTGCTGTATCCAGTCCTGTATCCAGGGAGAAAGAGTGAGCATACTGAATCCATACTAATCCACTCTGTTTACCAGTCTATGCTGAAGTCCCGCTGAGCCAGTGAACCGAGCCACATCTTCGCTGCTGCATCCAGTCCTGTATCCAGGAAGAAAGTGAGCATACTGAATCCATACTAATCCACTCTGTTTACCAGTCTATGCTGAAGTCCCGCTGAGCCAGTGAACCGAGCCACATCTTCGCTGCTGCATCCAGTCCTGTATCCAGGGAGAAAGAGTGAGCATACTGAATCCATACTAATCCATTCTGTTTACCAGTCTATGCTGAAGTCTCGCGGGTCTAGCGACTCGAGTCCAGTCTCCACTGCTGTCATCTAGTCTGGACCTGTCGACGCAGGAGGGCCGGTTGGCCTGATCTTTCTCCTTGAGATTGCCTTTTAATTAAATAAATAAACTTGAGATTCCTTTTATTCTGTTGTCCGTTTTCCTTGAGCGGCGGGGTAGCTCCTCAGGGGGGAGGTACAGTAGAAGGGAGTGTCGGTTGGCACTTGGCGCCTCCACACCTCCGGCCTGTGACAATGATATTCTGCATGTTACTTTATTTAACTGACAGTAACTGTGTAGTTGCTGATGCAGTGACGTATAGTCCCAGCAAATCATGCATGTAGTTAACTGCATGTTTTTCAGTAAAAAATTCAGAAAATAAATGTGAAATAACTGTTTCTGTTAAAAAAAGATTACTGAAGATTTCTGTAAAAGTATTTTGCACTTATTTAAATTAGGATATTTTACATTAATTTTACGTTTTTTGTATGGCAGCCATTGCTGACAGTCATTTGACTTTTTTTTTATGGGATTTTTTTACAATGAAGGTGTTTGATTGTAATAATTCAGGAAATATTTGTAAAATAACAGTTTTTCTGTAAAAAATGTAAGAAATTTCTGTAAAAGTTTTTTGCACTTCATTTAAATTAGGATATTTTACTTTTTATGGTTTTTGTTTGGCAGCCGTAGCTAACAGTCATTGACCGTTTTTTTAAGATTTTATTTTTTACAGTGTATATATATGAAGCTGGACACTTTTTCGGGAGCATCTTTCTGAAGAAGGGCGTTCAGACTTTGGTTGTGAAATAAAGTCTAAAATTTCTGGCATCAAAGATCTCTGAGAAGTCATTTCCCCGATTGGCACCACAACACGAGCCCAATCTGTTTAACGTTGTGTGGAATGCCGCGGGAGACCACTCTGTGACGCGCTCTCTTGTACACGTGTGGGATCGTAAAAGAGCATTGTCTGCGTGATAATTGCTTATCAGTCCAGAGAATACAACAAAATACGGAAAAGAATGCCTACTTTTAACGCGAGTACAAGATAAATGCACTAAAATGGCAGCAATGAAGAAATAAAATGAAGAAATAACAGATGCAGAAAACAAGCTAGAAAAATATGTAGCGAAAATTGAAGAATAACACATTTTTAGAATCTATTTCAAATATGCTTCCATACATAACATCACGGTAAAGAATAATGTATTTAGCTTTTAAGGTTAAGATAATGATTCTGCTCAGCAAAGTTGCAATTCCAGTTTTCTCCTTATTGTCTTTAATGGCTCTTGGAGTCCCAGTTTCACTCAGACTGATGGGATTAGCACACGAATTTGTCTATGCAATTTGAATGATAGTGTTATGCTGATTGGGCCTGTTTCTCTTGAGCAAGCCAGAATGGATGATCCAGAGGAGTCATGGGAGAAAGTCATGTGGTCAGATGAGACCAAAATAGAACTTTTTGGTCATAATTCCACTAAAGGTGTTTGGAGGAAGAAGAATGATGAGTACCATCCCAAGAACACCATCCCTACTGTGAAGCATGGGGGTGGTAGCATCATGCTTTGGGGGTGTTTTTCTGCACATGGGACAGGGCGACTGCACTGTATTAAGGAGAGGATGACCGGGGCCATGTATTGCGAGATTTTGGGGAACAACCTCCTTCCCTCAGTTAGAGCATTGAAGATGGGTCGAGGCTGTGTCTTCCAACATGACAATGACCCGAAGCACACAGCCAGGATAACCAAGGAGTGGCTCTGTAAGAAGTATATCAAGGTTCTGGCGTGGCCTAGCCAGTCTCCAGACCTAAACCCAATAGAGAATCTTTGGAGGGAGCTCAAACTCCGTGTTTCTCCTCATCTGTGTGGAGGAGTGGGCCAAAATCCCTCCTGCAGTGTGTGCAAACCTGGTGAAAAACTACAGGAAACGTTTGACCTCTGCAATTGCAAACAAAGGCTACTGTACCAAATATTAACATTGATTTTCTCAGGTGTTCAAATACTTATTTGCAGCTGTATCATACAAATAAATAGTTAAAAAATCATACATTGTGATTTCTGGATTTTTTTTTTTTTTAGATTGTCTCTCACAGTGGACATGCACCTACGATGACAATTTCAGACCCCTCCATGATTTCTAAGTGGGAGAACTTGCAAAATAGCAGGGTGTTCAAATACTTATTTTCCTCACTGTATATATATATATATAAGGGTGCGATTTGAGAAAAAAAAACAGAGGGGGGGATGTTTTAAAACATTTTTATTCATAAAAATAAATCATGAGAACATGAACTTCATCACTGCATTTGCAGGAATTGTAAAATCTTTTTTCTTATTAACTCATGAAGTAGCCTAACGCAATATTTTTACTCTAATAGCTTATCTTTCCCAACACTGTGGTCCTTGTTCATTTGAGTCAACCTGGGACTGTGAGTTCTGCTGAAGCTGGGAGTTGCCGTCCATCGTACCTGTAGTAACATTCTCATTTGCAGTTTTAGGTTTTTTTTTTTTTTTTTTTTTGTGACGGTCCTGTAAAATATGATATGCTGCTCTGGACCCTTTTCATTGTTCCCAGCTAGCTAGCTAGAGTTTTCGCGCTGAAATATTACATAAATATTTGTACTTGGTGACATTCTGAAAAGCCGTACATGGATCAATGCTAATGGACAGGATCAGATAAATTAGCCGCAATGTCATCTATTGTCATATATCAGCCTCTGCTGAACCACGGATTGATTGCAAAGTTAAACCATCACAGTAGAAACAGTTTTACTGCTGCTGTTAAAGTAATAACGTTAACTTTACATCGCGATGCTGAGATACAGTGAAATGATAGAAAAGACAGATGCATTATAAATTTGTGTTAGTCAATTCGCCTCATTCGCGTCTACCGCTCCGCGCTAAACGCCTCATTCAACGCCTCATTCAGGACCTATAGACGCGTGTAAACGCGTCTTTACATTGACATTGAAATCACTCGCGCCAGACGAGTGAGTGAGCAATCAAAAAACCTTTGCTTTAGCCCAGGCACGGCACCAGGATTTCAGTTTTGGATGGGCCAGACCAATTGTGGGTGGGCCTTAAATTAAAAATGTAAAATTAAAAACGTTATCCAATCACTGTTTAACCTAATAAAAAATATTGACTACTAATATAATAATATAATATAGCCTACTGTTATATTATCTGTGCGTATACATAATCTAGATTTTAATAGCTTGATGCTCTTTAAATATTTTGTTGCATAGTTAAAAGTTTCGGTGCATAGGACGGACCTATCCGCGACCGCTCTCCATGGTTATGACCAAAGAAGAGCGCTTTGGAATCTCCATTACGCATCATACGCATCATACCTGGGCTGCATTTTCCATTGATGTTGTCTCTTAGCGCGCTACTAAGACTCTTAAGGTATAACTTAACTAAAGGTATACTACCACTAAAGGTAGCCTATACCATTGCTAGGCGTCTTCAGGGCTATCATCCACTCGCGAGGCAGAGGCGCTGGCGCCCTCCTAGCAACGGCGCTGTTTTTGGTAAAACATGATTTTGACCACTTCATTAAGTTTTGTAGAAAACTCATTTTTAAAAATTAAATGAACAACTACTAGTCGACTAGAAAAAAAATAATAATAATTTAGTCAGAGGCAGCCCTTATTCCACATATTTTCGAACCAGTCTCAGGCCATTCTGGGTTGGGCGAGCGACCCTGCGTAATGACCGAGCGGAGCGGAATATATTCAGAAATGCGCTCTCCGCTTACGAGCTCTGTCGGAACAAACCCGAACTAGCCTACTGTCTGCTGAACTTGTGCAGAAACATCAAAATAGACATAGCCAGCTTTTTAAAATTGTTTTTAAAACTATTAAACATTTAGACTATTTTAGTACACATTATGAGCTTATTGACGATTTTTTATAATTCTTGACAAAATTAGAATATATTAAAAGTTTTTTGTTTTTTTAAGTTTTGGGTGGGCCTGTTGAAAAGTGGGTGGCGTCTCGCAAGTGTTGATAGGCTATTACTCGTGAGATGTAACCAATCAGATAGCGCCGTGGGCGGGATATTGAGCAAGTCTGCAGAGTGGTGATTAGGCTGCGGCAGCTATATCAGAGGGGATTCACTAAAGTACAGGGGTTTCAGTACCGCGACGCACACGGGGCGTTTCCGAGGGTGTGGCCATCACACCCCTTTCCCAAAAAAAAAAAAAAAAAATTTCAGGTCATCGCACATGCGCAGAATATAGTGCCTTCTTCCCGCGCACTTTTCAAATTGGAGACCAAACTGAAGGACGATGAAGAGCAGACTGGTCGTCATTAAACAGCCATGGACAATCAAGGACAAAACAGCGAATTCGGTAACTATTTTTGAGCTTTTATTATGATCAAGAGGCAAACAGTTTTGTAAAAGATGCAATAGGATTCAAATGTAAGGAGTGGTTTCACGTGATATTGTTACCTGTAACGTTACTAAAGAGTAACATGTGCGTCAGATACCTGTGTGTGTGTGTGTGTGTGTGTGTGTGTGTGTGTGTGTGTGTGTGTGTGTGTGTGTGTGTGTGTGTGTGTGTTACAGGGGCTTAATGCGAGATACCTGTCCTAACTGAGTAACGTGTGCATCAGATACCTGTGTGTGTGTTTACAGGGGCTTCATGCGAGATACCTGTCCTAACTGAGTTACATGTGCATCAGATACCTGTGTGTGTGTTTACAGGGGCTTCATGCGAGATACCTGTCCTAACTGAGTAACGTGTGCATCAGATACCTGTGTGTGTGTTTACAGGGGCTTCATGCGAGATACCTGTCCTAACTGAGTAACGTGTGCATCAGATACCTGTGTGTGTGTTTACAGGGGCTTCATGCGAGATACCTGTCCTAACTGAGTAACGTGTGCATCAGATACCTGTGTGTGTGTTTACAGGGGCTTCATGCGAGATACCTGTCCTAACTGAGTAACGTGTGCATCAGATACCTGTGTGTGTGTTTACAGGGGCTTCATGCGAGATACCTGTCCTAACTGAGTTACATGTGCGTCAGATACCTGTGTGTGTGTTTACAGGGGCTTCATGCAAGATACCTGTCCTAACTGAGTTACATGTGCATCAGATACCTGTGTGTGTGTTTACAGGGGCTTCATGCGAGATACCTGTCCTAACTGAGTAACATGTGCATCAGATACCTGTGTGTGTGTGTGTGTGTGTGTTTACAGGGGCTTCATGCGAGATACCTGTCCTAACTGAGTTACATGTGCATCAGATACCTGTGTGTGTGTTTACAGGGGCTTCATGCGAGATACCTGTCCTAACTGAGTTACATGTGCATCAGATACCTGTGTGTGTGTTTACAGGGGCTTCATGCGAGAAACCTGTCCTAACTGAGTTACATGTGCATCAGATACCTGTGTGTGTGTTTACAGGGGCTTCATGCGAGATACCTGTCCTAACTGAGTTACATGTGCATCAGATACCTGTGTGTGTGTGTGTGTTTACAGGGGCTTCATGCGAGAAACCTGTCCTAACTGAGTTACATGTGCATCAGATACCTGTGTGTGTGTTTACAGGGGCTTCATGCGAGATACCTGTCCTAACTGAGTAACATGTGCATCAGATACCTGTGTGTGTGTTTACAGGGGCTTCATGCAAGATACCTGTCCTAAATGAGTTATATGTGCGTCAGATACCTGTGTGTGTGTGTGTTTACAGGGGCTTCATGCAAGATACCTGTCCTAACTGAGTAACATGTGCATCAGATACCTGTGTGTGTGTTTACAGGGGCTTCATGCAAGATACCTGTCCTAACTGAGTTACATGTGCATCAGATACCTGTGTGTGTGTGTTTACAGGGGCTTCATGCGAGATACCTGTCCTAACTGAGTAACATGTGCGTCAGATACCTGTGTGTGTGTTTACAGGGGCTTCATGCAAGATACCTGTCCTAACTGAGTAACGTGTGCATCAGATACCTGTGTGTGTGTTTACAGGGGCTTCATGCAAGATACCTGTCCTAACTGAGTAACGTGTGCATCAGATACCTGTGTGTGTGTTTACAGGGGCTTCATGCGAGATACCTGTCCTAACTGAGTAACATGTGCGTCAGATACCTGTGTGTGTGTTTACAGGGGCTTCATGCAAGATACCTGTCCTAACTGAGTAACGTGTGCATCAGATACCTGTGTGTGTGTTTACAGGGGCTTCATGCGAGATACCTGTCCTAACTGAGTAACATGTGCGTCAGATACCTGTGTGTGTGTTTACAGGGGCTTCATGCGAGATACGTGTCCTAACTGAGTAACATGTGCGTCAGATACGTGTGTGTGTGTGTTTACAGGGGCTTCATGCGAGATACCTGTCCTAACTGAGTTACATGTGCGTCAGATACCTGTGTGTGTGTTTACAGGGGCTTCATGCGAGATACCTGTCCTAACTGAGTAACATGTGCATCAGATACCTGTGTGTGTGTTTACAGGGGCTTCATGCGAGATACCTGTCCTAACTGAGTAACATGTGCATCAGATACCTGTGTGTGTGTGTTTACAGGGGCTTCATGCGAGATACCTGTCCTAACTGAGTAACGTGTGCATCAGATACCTGTGTGTGTGTTTACAGGGGCTTCATGCGAGATACCTGTCCTAACTGAGTAACATGTGCGTCAGATACCTGTGTGTGTGTGTTTACAGGGGCTTCATGCGAGATACCTGTCCTAACTGAGTTACATGTGCGTCAGATACCTGTGTGTGTGTTTACAGGGGCTTCATGCGAGATACCTGTCCTAACTGAGTAACATGTGCATCAGATACCTGTGTGTGTGTTTACAGGGGCTTCATGCGAGATACCTGTCCTAACTGAGTTACATGTGCGTCAGATACTTGTGTGTGTGTGTGTTTACAGGGGCTTCATGCGAGATACCTGTCCTAACTGAGTAACGTGTGCATCAGATACCTGTGTGTGTGTGTGTGTGTTTACAGGGGCTTCATGCGAGATACCTGTCCTAACTGAGTAACATGTGCATCAGATACCTGTGTGTGTGTTTACAGGGGCTTCATGCGAGATACCTGTCCTAACTGAGTTACATGTGCGTCAGATACTTGTGTGTGTGTGTTTACAGGGGCTTCATGCGAGATACCTGTCCTAACTGAGTAACGTGTGCATCAGATACCTGTGTGTGTGTGTGTTTACAGGGGCTTCATGCGAGATACCTGTCCTAACTGAGTAACATGTGCGTCAGATACCTGTGTGTGTGTTTACAGGGGCTTCATGCGAGATACCTGTCCTAACTGAGTAACGTGTGCATCAGATAGAACTAACTACTTTAATATGAATATTACTCTGTTTGCCATTTCCCATCAGACTGGCTTCCATCATCTTTTCAAATATGCTCATCTTCAGAAGAGTACATCACAGGCATAGTTTCTTCAGAAGAAGACCTGAAACTACTTCTGGAAAACCACAAACGGGCAACTGGCACATCTTACACTGTTTGGTAATTTATCAGTTTCTAAATTAACTGCATATCTTACACTGTTTGGTAATTTATCAGTTTCTAAATTAACTGCATGTTTATTTTTTTTAATTGTTTATTTATGACCTTATTGGAAGTATTGTTATGAAGAACATTTGTTGCGTTTTATAGACATGCACTTAAGACAGCCACTTTCATTAAACAAATCTTTATTTACAGTTTTCTCATAATTGAACCCTATTTGCATGAAACATGAGAAAGTAAAAGAAAGGGAATGTGCTATGAAAAGTATTAAATGCCTTTTTCTTTTATTTACTTCCTGGTGACAGGTCAGATGACAGTCAAAAAAAACAAAAAGTGGCATCCCGATTTCTCTGGAAAGTAGAAGACTATTCAAAACACATTCCGCTCTCTGTGAAAAGAAGAGTGATATATGCTTGCCAGCATGGAAAAAACTACAAAAAGGCCCCAAAACCAGATGAGTTGGTATGTTCTAAAGTCTGCACACATTTTCATGAGCTTAATGTATGTTGTATGAGATCGGGGAAATAATCTTAAACAGGTCATTCAAGTCCTTGATTCTGATTGGTTGAGCTGCATTGTAAGTTATTCGATAAACATACACCTGTGACCTAATTACATCAGTGTTTCTGTATGAAAATATTTTTATGGACTAACCTTGGTATAAAAGCAATAAGGTAAGTAAGGTAGCCGTGTTTTACAGTGAATTTAGAACGGCTAAGTGCCCCCTAGCTATTCTAAATTCTATGTAAAACACTGCTTCATGGGGCTTATTGCTTTCATTTACTTTTAGACAAAATTGTAGGCATATCTATTTTTGTATTACTACTATTTTTGCCTGGCCCTAGAAATGTAGTGATATAGAAATAATTTGTCTTTCAATCTGCAGCATACTGAACATGAATATATCAGCAGAAGAAGGTTTCACATTCAAAGCAGCAAGAAAGTTGATTGCCCAGCAAAACTATATGTCAGATATATACTAAGGTAAATGTAACTGTCATGGCTCATTTAAATGCACTCATTTAATATTTATAACTTTATTACCATTATAAAGGTAAAGTTTTGCAGATACTGACAGATACTGACAGATACTCATTATGGTATGTTGTTCTTGGCAGATATGACAACTTTGCTGTTGGTGACAAAAGTTCTAGAAGTGAAAAACATGCAGCTATAAAGAGGCTTCTGGAGTCAATAAAAGAGAACCCCACTGTCACTTCTGAAGTAATACATGTCAAAATACCTTTGGAAGAAGCACACAAAAAGCACAACATTTCAGAAAACTGTCATTTCTCAAATAAGATCCATCAAGGGGTGCGTGACAAAATACATGAATATGTTTCACTTGGAATGACCTCTGTCCCTTTCCTGAAGAAGATTCTGAAAACATTTGTCCAGAAAGAGCTTTCTTGCATGGGAAGTGTTCTACCACACCCACAGGACCCATCATACTACCCATCAAGTCATGTTATTCAAAACCATGTGCACCAGGCCTTACTTGCTGGAAAATACTCTGGCTTTGATCAACTTCAACTGGAAAAGAAAATAGATGAATGGAAACTAACAGATTCAGGTGCCCGGTTTTTCTTTAGGCAGTGCACAGAGAACTACAGACATCAGACAGAAATTCCTGTTGAAGTGAATGCACAAAGAAGTGGATTTCCAGTCACCGAAGACTCTGATTTTGAGGAGATACACACCGGAGATGACCACATCACAAGAAACATTCTTGTTTATTCATCAAAACATACAACAGCAGCATTTACTTAAGCGTTATGGAGATATGGTCCTACTTGATGCCACCTACAGAACTACCAAATATGCTTTGCCCCTGTTTCTGGTTGTTGTTCGGACTAATGTTGGCTACAAACCGATTGCTGAGTTTATATGTGAAAACGAGACAACCAGAGCGATAGCTGAAGCTCTTACCATCCTGAAACAATGGAACCTGCATTGGGAACCAAAGTACTTCATGCTTGATTATTCACAACAGGAATATCAAGCTCTGGACCATACATTTCCAAATGCACAGAAGTATCTATGCTCATTCCATCGTGAGCAAGCTTGGATACGATGGACTAGACAAGGTACAGTCCAGCTGAAGTGAATTATTACTATCATTCTTTTTATATATACCAGAATTCCATTATAGTCTTTGTTTTTCATTATAATCCTGGATATGTGGTGATGTATATTTCATTAGAAGTAAACCAATACATCCTTAAATTTACATTTGAGTTTTTCAAAAACATCTTTCAAAATACTTTCAATAGTGTATTACATTTGTTTTCTTAGTTTTATTAATTTGCATTTAATTTGTACTGTTAATTAGTCATCTGAAACGTATAGGTAATTCCTATTTTTTACAGTGTTTAATATCCCATATACTCTCTTTCTGGCAGCCAAGAACAAGTTGTCCCTCTCTGAGCAAAGTGAACTACTTGGCCATCTGCGTGAGATAGCTAGTGCCCCAAGTGAATCTTCATGTGATAGGGAGGTTGACAGACTGAAGGAGAGCAATGTTTACAAAAAGTCATTTGAAGTCAGACATTATGTTGATACAAGGTGGCTATGTATTCAGGAGGTGAGGTACTGCACTGGACATGTTCCGTGTTCAATTGTTGTACAGTACATTTAGATTGGTATAAAAGGGACAGGCCAGCATTTAGTTTTTTCTAAAATTATTACGCCGTCAACACCAGATAGACACAACAAAAGCAAGTCATCATCACTGATTCAGTCTACACTTGATTATGGTAGTTCCGCTGAGTCTAGGAAATAGATGCCTCAATCTATTTTTTCCACTGTCTGGACTGTTTAGGATATTCGCTTTTATGCATCCAGTATAGACTGGGTGTAATGTTCCGTTCTTTCTGTATCGATTACCTTTATCAAAGTAATATGTTCTTTTCTTTTTCAGCGGTGGTGTAGGGCCTATGTGCCACAAGGATTCTCTGTGGCAGTGACCACCAACAATGGAGTTGAGGCTCTCAATAAATCTTTGAAGAGCTTCTACCTCAAATTTTCTGGAACAGGAAGTCTTACATCTCTGCTTGAAACTATGATATGCGATTTCATCCCTGAACAGTTGCTATCCTACAGGAGACTCAACTTCATCTACAGTAGTGAATGCAAAGCATACAATCCAGATGTGCCAACGTTCCTGAGAGACAGACCCAGGAGTTTTGTCAAACATTGCTTAAATAGCATCCAAGCAGCTTCCATCTATACAAAAGAGCATGTCGAGGTACTTGGAAAGGAATCTTTCAAGGTGAAGAGTGAGACCACCTCTGCATGGTACAGAGTAGAACTTGGAGACTCGGAACGGTACCCATCTTGTGAATGTGTCCTCTTCAGAACAACGTTCTTACCATGCAAGCATTTCTTCGCTGTTTTTAGCCACTCTGACAAAACATGGGGAGACCTTAGCCCAGTCTATTGTCAAAGCCCATATATAACTCTGGATTTCAGTGTTGCTCTAACAAATCCACCAATCACTGAGAACAGCACTCAAGAAGACTTCTCTAGTGACTTTTGTGTTAGTCCTCTTCCTTACCAAAGTAAACAGACACACAACAGTGAGCCACAGTAAACTGGTGTAGGAGCAGATCAGCAGCGCTTGCGCGAAGAGCTCAAACAGTTACATGATGTTTCATATATGTGCACTGACAAGGAGGCAATTCAGAATGCATCTTGTGTTGTTCATGAGCTTTGTAAAACACTCAAAGACAGTTTACCTAAGGATCATGGCATGGTTCTCCAGCAGCAAGAAACTGTCAACCAAAACCTTCGGGCTTTACCAAGTCGCTGTAAGAAGGCCAAACAAAAAACTGTCAGAAAACGCAAAATGAGAGCGATGGCAGTTGCTAATGAAGGTTTGTTATATTACAATTAAATGTATATAAAATCAAATAAAAATGTTTTGATCCTGTAGCATTACTGTGCAATTTATTTTTGTAAATTATGTACTATTTTATTTCCTGTTTTGTTGACCTGTCAACTTGGTGTATAGTACATATGACTTGTCTTGGCATTTGCCAACCTTTTTAAAGTTCATTGTTGAAAATATCTCTATGCTTTTTATTCTTTTTCATATTCTGTTTATTTCCTCATCAGGTGATGGCCATTTCCATAAAAAGTCTAAGACGACAGAGATGGACAAAGACCCGCTCCAGGCAATATACAGTTACTATATACTATTAATGAATCTGCTATTAATGGTTGAAATTTAAGTTGTTTGTGATTTTTCTCCTCAGTCATGTGGTGTGGAGGTCTCTGTGGAAGAAACCAGGAAAGCTTCCACACTGATACACTCTGACAATCTTGTGAACCATAGTGAAAACTTACCTAGGTTAACACAGGTGAGAATATGATTGTGAAATAAAATGTTCTGTCAATAACATCTGTCCACTGAGTAAATTCTTTCAGCTATGTACGTTGTTTTTTTTTTAGGACATGGCATCAGAGGTGAGACATATTCTGAAACAAGATGACCCAAACATGGTGATAAGCACAGCTTTCAAACTATGCATCAGACAGGGCGACCTGGCAACCCTGGAGGAGGGTTCCTGGCTCAATGACATGGTAAGAGTGTAAGTGAACATACAGTAAGATTAAATCTTACCATATTTATGATTATCCAGTACACTTTCTTTCTCAAAAAATTAAATATTTATGTTCATAATGAATCAAATGCAACTACTTGCTTGATGACTGCACAAATTTCGCTTACTTTTAACCCTCTGACCAACTACCATCTCAGTTAGGTACATCACTTTTGATGAATAGATCAATTCCTTTTTTTTTTCTTGTGTAAATTATTTTTGTCTCATTCACAGTCTTGTAATTGGGTACATTCACATTGACTTCATCCAGCATTATTATTTTAGTTAACTTGTCATGCTTTTTATCGTTCAATAAATATAAATTTATTTTTTGGGATGAATGGTACTAATAATATTGTAGCTAATAATCTTTGTTGTATATCTATCACTGTTTTGCTTGTTTGCATTAAAATCCCACAGACATCAGGTTGGACACAACAATCTCTGATTTCTTTAAATATTGGCATTGGTCTGATTAATCTGAGCATTTTAAAAAGCTCTAATGTTGGCCGTCAGGGATATGTGTATTATGATTATTTTTACTCTTATGTTTTCAAGGTTATCAACTTCTATTTGTCTCTGATAATGAAGAGGAGCAATGATCAGCAGGAAGGCCTTAAAGTGTACTGTTTGAGCACATTTTTCTACTCAAAGCTTCTGAGTAGTGACGGACATTTTGCAGGCCATGCAGCAGTAAAGAAATGGACAAAAACAGTGGATCTCTTCCTCTGTGATCTTGTTCTTGTTCCTTTGCACCTTGGCTTGCACTGGGCTTTGGCTGTAAGTAATTTATGTATAGCAATGCCTTTGTAACACATTGTTTCCATATCTATACACTATTAAAAGTATAAGAATGGTATATATACTTTTTCACTATTTAAAAAAATAATAATTCCATTTGCCTATCACCAGGTAATTGATTTCAAATCCCGGACCATCCAGTGCTATGACTCCATGGGTCAGAGACATGATGACATCTGTCACATATTGTTGTGAGTTATGTCCAATTGCAAACCTCTAACTGCTTTCAAGGCTTGTATACATGTCTGATGTGTGATTAATTGACAGGAAATACCTCATGGAGGAAAACAAAATCAAAAAAGCCTGCTGCTTTGAGGCTTCCAGATGGACCATCGGCCGAATGAGAACCAACGTATGCATACCCTCATATAAGAAGTAATACAAAATTTCTTTAAACTGTGTCCTTTTATTAACCGTTATACTTGTTTCTAGGCAATTCCCAAACAGACAAATGGAAATGACTGTGGTGTGTTTATCTGCAAATATGCAGACTTCCTTTCTCAAGGAAAGCCACTTACTTTCAGACAGGTACATGATCAAGCTACAATATTTATATTTCTCACAAACTTTATTTTTAACACTTGTTTGACTTTATCAATAACCATATAAATAACCATATCTATCCACTAACACACTAGTTTATACCTCACTCAAAACTTAGGACTAACATGGAACACCTTAGCAACTATATCACTCACTGATAAATCTTCAAAAGCTTTTAATTTGTCAAAATCCATGATCAAAGTTTGTCTGTACATGATTGTTCTCTCTTTTCATATAGTGTGACATTCCAGTCATACGGAAGGTGATGGTGTGGGAGATAGTACATCAGACGATCCTGTAAAGAATGTGTCCAGAGACATCCAAAGGTTGAAGTCCTGCCTTGTTCTGCTTGCTGTTAATATTTGACATTTTCTTTTTTAATAAAGTTGAGTATGAACAAATAGTTGTCAGTATGTCTTTTTTAGATAGCAGTAGAAAAGTTTGTAAAAGTAAATTAGTAAAAACCTAGGTTTAACTCTAGACTTTACACAAGTTCTAAGATCATTTCAAATAAAATCTGTATATTCTAGTATGTCTATTAGAATATAAATTTTATTTGAAATTCTCTAAGAACTTGTGTAAAGTCTGTGAGCTAATTAAAGTGAAGCATGAATTTTGCATAAAAACATTCTTACACAAGCCCCTGTAAACACACACACAGGTATCTGACGCACATGTTACTCAGTTAGGACAGGTATCTTGCATGAAGCCCCTGTAAACACACACACAGGTATCTGATGCACGTTACTCAGTTAGGACAGGTAACTTGCATGAAGCCCCTGTAAACACACACACAGGTATCTGACGCACATGTTACTCAGTTAGGACAGGTATCTTGCATGAAGCCCCTGTAAACACACACACAGGTATCTGATGCACGTTACTCAGTTAGGACAGGTATCTCGCATGAAGCCCCTGTAAACACACACACAGGTATCTGACGCACATGTTACTCAGTTAGGACAGGTATCTCGCATGAAGCCCCTGTAAACACACACACAGGTATCTGACGCACATGTAACTCAGTTAGGACAGGTATCTTGCATGAAGCCCCTGTAAACACACACACAGGTATCTGATGCACGTTACTCAGTTAGGACAGGTATCTCGCATGAAGCCCCTGTAAACACACACACACACACACAGGTATCTGACGCACATGTTACTCAGTTAGGACAGGTATCTCGCATGAAGCCCCTGTAAACACACACACAGGTATCTGATGCACATGTTACTCAGTTAGGACAGGTATCAGGCATGAAGCCCCTGTAACACACACACACACACACACACACACACACACACACACACACAGGTATCTGATGCACATGTTACTCAGTTAGGACAGGTATCTCGCATGAAGCCCCTGTAAACACACACACAGGTATCTGACGCACATGTTACTCAGTTAGGACAGGTATCTTGCATGAAGCCCCTGTAAACACACACACACACACACACACACACACACACACACACAGGTATCTGACGCACATGTAACTCAGTTAGGACAGGTATCTCGCATGAAGCCCCTGTAAACACACACACACACACACACACACAGGTATCTGACGCACATGTAACTCAGTTAGGACAGGTATCTTGCATGAAGCCCCTGTAAACACACACACACACACAGGTATCTGACGCACATGTTACTCAGTTAGGACAGGTATCTTGCATGAAGCCCCTGTAAACACACACACACACACAGGTATCTGACGCACATGTAACTCAGTTAGGACAGGTATCTTGCATGAAGCCCCTGTAAACACACACACAGGTATCTGATGCACATGTAACTCAGTTAGGACAGGTATCTCGCATGAAGCCCCTGTAAACACACACACACACAGGTATCTGACGCACATGTAACTCAGTTAGGACAGGTATCTTGCATGAAGCCCCTGTAAACACACACACAGGTATCTGACGCACATGTTACTCAGTTAGGACAGGTATCTCGCATGAAGCCCCTGTAAACACACACACACACACACACACACACAGTATCTGATGCACATGTTACTCAGTTAGGACAGGTATCTTGCATGAAGCCCCTGTAAACACACACACACACACACACACACACAGGTATCTGATGCACATGTTACTCAGTTAGGACAGGTATCTCGCATGAAGCCCCTGTAAACACACACACACAGGTATCTGACGCACATGTAACTCAGTTAGGACAGGTATCTCGCATGAAGCCCCTGTAAACACACACACAGGTATCTGACGCACATGTTACTCAGTTAGGACAGGTATCTCGCATGAAGCCCCTGTAAACACACACACAGGTATCTGACGCACATGTAACTCAGTTAGGACAGGTATCTTGCATGAAGCCCCTGTAAACACACACACAGGTATCTGATGCACGTTACTCAGTTAGGACAGGTATCTCGCATGAAGCCCCTGTAAACACACACACACACAGGTATCTGACGCACATGTTACTCAGTTAGGACAGGTATCTCGCATGAAGCCCCTGTAAACACACACACAGGTATCTGATGCACATGTTACTCAGTTAGGACAGGTATCAGGCATGAAGCCCCT
Organism: Squalius cephalus; assembly: GCF_949319135.1. NCBI lineage: Eukaryota > Metazoa > Chordata > Actinopteri > Cypriniformes > Leuciscidae > Squalius > Squalius cephalus. The sequence continues at coordinate 26,725,604 of NC_137137.1, forward strand.
GTAAACACACACACACACACACACACACACACACACACACACACACACACACACACACGTATCTGATGCACATGTTACTCAGTTAGGACAGGTATCTCGCATGAAGCCCCTGTAAACACACACACAGGTATCTGACGCACATGTTACTCAGTTAGGACAGGTATCTTGCATGAAGCCCCTGTAAACACACACACACACACACACACACACACACACACACACAGAGGTATCTGACGCACATGTAACTCAGTTAGGACAGGTATCTCGCATGAAGCCCCTGTAAACACACACACACACACACACACACACACACACACACACACACACAGGTATCTGACGCACATGTAACTCAGTTAGGACAGGTATCTTGCATGAAGCCCCTGTAAACACACACACACACACAGGTATCTGACGCACATGTTACTCAGTTAGGACAGGTATCTTGCATGAAGCCCCTGTAAACACACACACACACACAGGTATCTGACGCACATGTAACTCAGTTAGGACAGGTATCTTGCATGAAGCCCCTGTAAACACACACACAGGTATCTGACGCACATGTAACTCAGTTAGGACAGGTATCTCGCATGAAGCCCCTGTAAACACACACACACACACACACACACACACACACAGGTATCTGACGCACATGTAACTCAGTTAGGACAGGTATCTTGCATGAAGCCCCTGTAAACACACACACAGGTATCTGACGCACATGTTACTCAGTTAGGACAGGTATCTCGCATGAAGCCCCTGTAAACACACACACACACACACACACACACACACACACACACACACACACAGTATCTGATGCACATGTTACTCAGTTAGGACAGGTATCTTGCATGAAGCCCCTGTAAACACACACACACACACACACACACACACACACAGGTATCTGATGCACATGTTACTCAGTTAGGACAGGTATCTCGCATGAAGCCCCTGTAAACACACACACACAGGTATCTGACGCACATGTAACTCAGTTAGGACAGGTATCTCGCATGAAGCCCCTGTAAACACACACACAGGTATCTGACGCACATGTAACTCAGTTAGGACAGGTATCTCGCATGAAGCCCCTGTAAACACACACACAGGTATCTGACGCACATGTAACTCAGTTAGGACAGGTATCTCGCATGAAGCCCCTGTAAACACACACACAGGTATCTGATGCACATGTTACTCAGTTAGGACAGGTATCTCGCATGAAGCCCCTGTAAACACACACACAGGTATCTGATGCACATGTTACTCAGTTAGGACAGGTATCTCGCATGAAGCCCCTGTAAACACACACACAGGTATCTGATGCACATGTTACTCAGTTAGGACAGGTATCTCGCATGAAGCCCCTGTAAACACACACACAGGTATCTGATGCACATGTTACTCAGTTAGGACAGGTATCTCGCATGAAGCCCCTGTAAACACACACACACACACACACACACACACACACACACACACACAGGTATCTGATGCACACGTTACTCAGTTAGGACAGGTATCTCGCATGAAGCCCCTGTAAACACACACACAGGTATCTGATGCACATGTTACTCAGTTAGGACAGGTATCTCGCATGAAGCCCCTGTAAACACACACACAGGTATCTGATGCACATGTTACTCAGTTAGGACAGGTATCTCGCATGAAGCCCCTGTAAACACACACACAGGTATCTGATGCACATGTTACTCAGTTAGGACAGGTATCTCGCATGAAGCCCCTGTAAACACACACACACACACACACACACACACACACACACACACACAGGTATCTGACGCACATGTTACTCAGTTAGGACAGGTATCTCGCATGAAGCCCCTGTAAACACACACACAGGTATCTGATGCACATGTTACTCAGTTAGGACAGGTATCTCGCATGAAGCCCCTGTAAACACACACACAGGTATCTGATGCACATGTTACTCAGTTAGGACAGGTATCTCGCATGAAGCCCCTGTAAACACACACACACAGGTATCTGATGCACATGTTACTCAGTTAGGACAGGTATCTCGCATGAAGCCCCTGTAAACACACACACAGGTATCTGATGCACATGTTACTCAGTTAGGACAGGTATCTCGCATGAAGCCCCTGTAAACACACACACAGGTATCTGATGCACATGTTACTCAGTTAGGACAGGTATCTTGCATGAAGCCCCTGTAAACACACACACAGGTATCTGATGCACATGTTACTCAGTTAGGACAGGTATCAGGCATGAAGCCCCTGTAAACACACACACACAGGTATCTGACGCACATGTAACTCAGTTAGGACAGGTATCTCGCATGAAGCCCCTGTAAACACACACACACAGGTATCTGACGCACATGTAACTCAGTTAGGACAGGTATCTTGCATGAAGCCCCTGTAAACACACACACAGGTATCTGACGCACATGTTACTCAGTTAGGACAGGTATCTCGCATGAAGCCCCTGTAAACACACACACACAGGTATCTGATGCACATGTTACTCAGTTAGGACAGGTATCTCGCATGAAGCCCCTGTAAACACACACACAGGTATCTGATGCACATGTTACTCAGTTAGGACAGGTATCTCGCATGAAGCCCCTGTAAACACACACACAGGTATATGATGCACATGTTACTCAGTTAGGACAGGTATCTCGCATGAAGCCCCTGTAAACACACACACAGGTATCTGATGCACATGTTACTCAGTTAGGACAGGTATCTCGCATGAAGCCCCTGTAAACACACACACACAGGTATCTGATGCACATGTTACTCAGTTAGGACAGGTATCTCGCATGAAGCCCCTGTAAACACACACACACAGGTATCTGATGCACATGTTACTCAGTTAGGACAGGTATCTCGCATGAAGCCCCTGTAAACACACACACAGGTATCTGATGCACATGTAACTCAGTTAGGACAGGTATCTCGCATGAAGCCCCTGTAAACACACACACACAGGTATCTGATGCACATGTTACTCAGTTAGGACAGGTATCTCGCATGAAGCCCCTGTAAACACACACACAGGTATCTGATGCACATGTTACTCAGTTAGGACAGGTATCTCGCATGAAGCCCCTGTAAACACACACACACAGGTATCTGACGCACATGTAACTCAGTTAGGACAGGTATCTCGCATGAAGCCCCTGTAAACACACACACAGGTATCTGATGCACATGTAACTCAGTTAGGACAGGTATCTTGCATGAAGCCCCTGTAAACACACACACAGGTATCTGATGCACATGTTACTCAGTTAGGACAGGTATCTCGCATGAAGCCCCTGTAAACACACACACAGGTATCTGACGCACATGTTACTCAGTTAGGACAGGTATCTCGCATGAAGCCCCTGTAAACACACACACACACAGGTATCTGATGCACATGTTACTCAGTTAGGACAGGTATCTCGCATGAAGCCCCTGTAAACACACACACAGCAGGTATCTGATGCACATGTTACTCAGTTAGGACAGGTATCTTGCATGAAGCCCCTGTAAACACACACACACACACACACACACACACAGGTATCTGACGCACATGTTACTCAGTTAGGACAGGTATCTAGCATGAAGCCCCTGTAAACACACACACAGGTATCTGACGCACATGTTACTCAGTTAGGACAGGTATCTTGCATGAAGCCCCTGTAAACACACACACACACACACACACACAGCAGGTATCTGATGCACATGTTACTCTGTTAGGACAGGTATCTCGCATGAAGCCCTTGTAAACACACACACACACACAGCAGGTATCTGACGCACATGTTACTCAGTTAGGACAGGTATCTTGCATGAAGCCCCTGTAAACACACACACACACACACACACACACACACAGTATCTGATGCACATGTTACTCAGTTAGGACAGGTATCTTGCATGAAGCCCCTGTAAACACACACACACACACACACACACACACACACACAGGTATCTGATGCACATGTTACTCAGTTAGGACAGGTATCTCGCATGAAGCCCCTGTAAACACACACACACACACACACACACACACAGGTATCTGACGCACATGTAACTCAGTTAGGACAGGTATCTTGCATGAAGCCCCTGTAAACACACACACACACACACACAGGTATCTGATGCACATGTTACTCAGTTAGGACAGGTATCTCACGTGAAACCCCTTTAAATACACACAGGTTTCTGATGCACATGTATGACATTTTAATAACTGACAGTAGCCTACATTATAGGCTTATAAGAATCATGCAATGAGTGTAAACAAGTGCAGCGCTTTTATTCATATTGTTAATAGATGGGTTGACAAATATTTCTGGTCAGTAGAGAAAGGTTAAGTTCATCCACTTTTCCTTTACTATAAGTTACAAAACAGTTTATTTTATATTTTTGTTAAAAGTGTGACCGGGGATTTTGTTAAAAGTGTGACCATGGTGTATTCCAATATTTCAGATTGATTTAATGGCGCGATTGTGTAATATATTAGTGTGTGACTTTGAAATAATTCACTTTGACATGACATACATACTCAATTTGAACCTTTGTTTCTATTAGCGGCAAAAAAGAAAACACCGACCGTTGGTGTATCCATAGAGACAGTATATAAACAATGTATCCTCGTACACTTAGTGCGCATGACCGGTGACCTATGCAAATTCGGAATTAGAGGAACGCCTACTTTACAACGTCACAATTTTTACGCTGTACTGAAACCCCTGGAAATAAGTGAATCTATATCAGAGCCAGCCAAAGTAGCGCATTTTAAAATAAAATTGACTTTAATCAAACCACGGATCCGTGATAAGTTTTGTGATCCGTCTCGCCACTAGTGTATAGCGCTGATCACTTTGAGGGGGGGATAAATTTATCCCCACCGAGGATAAAAATTATTAAGCAGAGGCAGGGATACATTGACCAGAAAGTGGGAAATTCCACGCACCCCCCCAAGTTTACTCAAGTGGAAGAATGTGACTAATAAACTTAGGCCTACTAACACTATGCATTATATTTTGAAAAAGAAGTAGATTATCTTAATATCAAAACCTTAAATTTTCTCTGGACTCAATGATAATTAAAGCTGCAAGCAGCATTTATCGGGGTTCAAGCAGTTAAGACCTTTAAGCACAAAAGCATCAAAAGACATCAAGTTTTATTTAGCAAGCATGTAACCACTGACATCATAGATGGAAAATACCATGTTCTAGCATGATTTACCATGATATAACACATTCTAGCATGATTTACCATAGTTTATCATGATTTATCATGGTTTACCATGATTTACCCTGTTCTAGCATAGTTTACCATGATTTACCATGTTCTAGCATGATTTACCTTGATACACCACACTCTAGTATTATTTACTATGATTTATCATGTTTCTAGGCAAGACAAGGCAAGTTTATTTATATAGCACATTTCATACACAATGGCAATTCAAAGTGCTTTACATAGAAGAAATTAAAATTAAAAATAATAAAAAGAAATAAGAATAATTAAAACAGTTTAGAAAAATAAAATACAGTACAGTACAGTCGGACGAACATTGGCACAGTGCTCATTCAGTAAATGCACAGCTAAACAGATGTGTTTTGAGTCTGGATTTGAAAGTGACTACTGTAGGAGCACATCTGATCTCCTCTGGAAGCTGGTTCTAGCTGCGGCTGGCATAATAGCTAAAAGCGGACTCGCCATGCTTAGAGTGAACCCTTGGTATTTCTAGCTGATATGATCCTAGTGATCTGAGTGATCTGTTGGGTTTATATTCAGTGAGCATATCTGCAATATATTGAGGTCCTAGGCCATTGAATGATTTATATACCAGTAATAATACTTTAAAATCAATCCTAAATTTAACTGGGAGCCAGTGTAAAGACCTGAGGACTGGTGTGATATGTTCATATGTTCTGGTTCTGCTCAGAATCCTGGCGGCAGCGTTCTGTATGAGCTGCAACTGTCTTATGGTCTTTTTGGGAAGGCCAGTGAGGAGTCCGTTACAATAATCCACCCTGCTGGTGATGAAAGCATGCACAAGTTTCTCTAAGTCTTGTCTGGAAACAAAGCATTTAATTCTTGCAATATTTTTCAGATGATAGTATGCTGATTTAGTTATTGCTTTGACATGACTACTACTGAAACTAAGGTCTGACTCTAGTGTCAAAGACTCTAGTGTTCTAGCATGATTTACCATGATTTACCACATTACTAGCAATTATGTGAAGTGTCAGTGCAAATGAAGTGATAAACACTGACAAAATATGATTGTGTTATAATAGTTATTGTAATATAAGTGATTTAGTGTCTAATTATGAATGACTCACAAGTCTGAATCACAAGAATGAATCACAAGTCTTTTCACATGTGAAAAGACTTCATTAATAAGTACAATGGCCGAAAGAGGGCACTAGAAGACCACTTATTGGCTCACTTTCCCTTTAAACTTCATGATTTTCACCAGTTTTCTGCACTAAAGCAAAACAGTTTTTCCATGTTAACTCAATAATGCATTCTTACACACACTTTAGGATGTGTTATTGTGAAAAGAAAAAAAAAAAAAAAACTTTTAATGGTCTAACCATTTCACATATTTCATTGTGATCTATATTATCAGTCCAATAATAATAAATAAATAAAAAATAGCTTTAAGCATTTGTTTGTTGGCCAAAGCTGAAAGCTTATAAAAAGATTAATACTATGTCTAATACTGCTGCTCCCTCTAGTTGACAACAGTGGAATTACAGCCTCCATCTTACAGTTGAAGTGTTTGAATGAATGAATGAATGAATGAATGGGAATTTGGTTTTTCACTTATATCTCGGGAACCAGAAGGCGAAAAATTCTGAAACTCAGAGCATAGATAGTGCTTGACGAGTCCTGTTGAATGAGACCATCGCAGTGTTTTTGGGCGATTGGGCCCGGGAGTTATGACAGTTCAAAGGCATATATTTTTGGGCTTTTATCTCTGGAATGCCCTGGGCAAATTACACCACATTTGAATCGAAGCTAGCCAAGGACGGGCCCTTTCCAACGAGCTCTCACACAAGGTTCGGGGTGGTCTGGGTCGGGAGTTACGGCCGTTCAAAGTCGGGGGTCCCGCGGACCAGCGATCCGCGGGGGGGAGGGGGCGCTCCCGAGGCCCGCGACCATACGTTTCGATCAAGAGCCCGGAGAGGTCCTTACCATCAAAATTTGAGCGCGCAGCGACTTTCCGTTTTCGAGTTATGAGTGAATTTGAACTGGGGGGGCGTGGCCTAAATGGCGGCCTCCATTTTTACTTTCGTTTCAGGATTCCATTTCTTAATTTGACACAATTGTCAATAGTAATACTTCAATAGATGAGTTTTGACAAAATGTTAAAATAATGATTTTATAAAGTCTAAATATGAATTATATAACAATATTAGGGAGTAGTATGATGAAATTACGGAAGCCCTGAACCGCAAGGTGAGAAAAAAAATAAAGAAAACTTATCTCGTTATTTCGACTTAATAAGTCGTTATTTCGACATAATATCTCGTTATTTCGACATAATATCTCGTTATTTCGACTTAATAAGTTGTTATTTCGACATAATAAGTCGTTATTTCGACATAATAAGTCGTTATTTCGACATAAATATCTCGTTATTTCGACATAATAAGTCGTTATTTCGACATAATATCTCGTTATTTCGACATAATATCTCGTTATTACGACATAATAAGTCGTTATTTCGACATAATATCTCGTTATTTCGACATAATATCTCGTTATTACGACATAATAAGTCGTTATTTCGACATAATATCTCGTTATTTCGACATAATATCTCGTTATTTCGACATAAATATCTCGTTATTTCGACATAATAAGGGGACATTCTAATATGCATTAAGCTACATTTAGCGTTCTTATAATGAGTTTCTATGGGAGGAAAATGCTTAACGTCAAATTAAACGCTTTGCGTTCATATTCTGGACTTATCTGATTTTTGTAGTAGCATATAGCCTACTTTATTATGATTTTAGTATCATATTGATTAATAAATGCACGCACAAATATCCGTGAACATGATAAATGTTGCAGATATGTTTTAGGCTACTATCCACAAACAAACTGCTTTCAATTATGTGTGCAAAATTCAGAATTCAACGAATGCAGTGCAACAACAACAATAATAGTTAAATTAATATTAGTATTATTAATAATAATAATAATAATAAAGGTCGCAGTAGTGCTAGGCTAAGGCAGTGCAAGCCAAGTCAAGTAAAACAGAGTTTCTTTGCGTTCATAGTCTGGACTTATCTGATTTTTTTGTTGTATACTTTATTATGATTTTAGTATCATATTGATTAAGAAATGCACGCACAATTATCCTTGAACTTGATAAATGTTGCAGATATTTTAGGCTACCCATAAACAAATTGCTTTCAAATGTGCAAAATTCAGAATTCAACGAATGTGCTGCGATTTGTACAAATAGAGACATTTTTGTGTATAAAAGACATTTTTGTTTTATTTTGTATTAGTGATTATAATTTGCGCGTCCATTTATTGACGTCTGAGTCGATCTCATTTGAGTGTATTCGGCAATTTGCTTAACGTGGAATTAAACGCGTATATTCTGAGCTCATCAGATTTTGTTGTGCATATACTTTATTACTATGATTATTTACTGTGTTTGGTCTGTTAGTACATATGTTAAGATTTGTATTCATTTCGATATGCCACTAGAGGGCAGAATAAGACCGGGAATTATAGAATGCATTGTAGTTATGTTGACCTACTGTTTTCATAACACTGGATATTCTACTAATTTACACTTTTCTAAAACGTTGCATATTAATGGCAATTAACTTTGGCAATTACACTAATAATAATAAAAATGATAACAGCCGCAGTAGTGGTAGTTTCTGATCTGCAAAATAGGCTATCTGCGATTGAGTTGTGTAAAGTTAACAAATAAACCAAATCTAGATAAACTATCAAGCTGGCTGAAAGAGCAATACTGACAACAAAACTAGCACAAAACTATGTGTAATTGCCAAATGTTAAACAGTTTGAGAATTCATGAGTAGGCCTACAGTTTATAAACTGAGCGGACGAGATGGGTACTTTTCAATTAACATCTCTACTACATTCATAATCTGGACAACTGTTGGGTACGCACTGCGCAGTGTAACGAAATATTGTCTCTGCTAGTGTCTCAAGGACACTTCTCTTCACTTCAAAATCTTTTGTTTATTTGTGATAATCTTAGCACTTTATTATTATTGTCTAACCTGTATTATGACTGATATTTGACGAATTGCCTTGTTCCTTTTTTTGTAAGTTTTGGACAAAAGCGTCATCTAAATATGTAGCCTAAAATGTTATTATTAATATTTGAGTTTATAACTATAAATGAGTTAACTTAAGACAGTAATATGTTTATCATAAAATAGTTTATGAATGCTATATTTGTAAGCAAAAATTATGCAAAAAATGTAGGCCTATTTTATCCAAAACTGTAAAAGCGTTTATAAAAATAAAGCATTGATAAATCATATTATTAAATTATATTATGACAAACATATTACTCTATTACTAAGTGAACTCATTTATAGTTATAAACTCTAATAATAAGAATAATTATTATTATTATTACATTTTAGTCTACATATTTAGAAGACGCTTTTGTCCAAAACGTACAAAAAAGGAACAAAGCAATTCGTCAAATATCATAATACAGGTTAGACAATAATAATAAAGTCCTAAGATTATAACAAATAACCACAAGATTTTGACGCCCATCATTCATATTAAATCGTCTATTCCAACATATTCCACCATTATTGTGGAGCGCACACTGCATGATAAGTCCAGAATTCCACTGTTGATAGGAAGATGCAAGTGATCTCGCCGGCATGGAGGCGCCGGCGAGATCACTTGCATCTTCCTATCAACAGTGGAATTCTGGACTTATCTGATTTTTATACTAGGCCTAGGCCTATTCTATATTACGATTTTAGTATCATATTGATTAATAAATGCACGCACAATTATCCGTGAACTTGATAAATGTTGCAGATATGTTTTAGGCTACTATCCACAAACAAATTGCTTTCAATTATGTGTGCAAAATTCAGAATTCAACGAATGTGCAGCAATTTGTACAAATAGAGACATTTTTGTGAATAAAATACATTTTTGTTTTATTTTGTATTTACACACACACACACACAGTAAAATACATTTAAAATTCAAAAGCATATGAATGTTGTTAAATAAGGTTAGATGTTAAAAACATGGTTAATTTAATATTCGGTTTAAAATTTCGACCACACACTGCATTCTTACAATAGCCGTTCTTACAATATCACTATGTGTAATAATAAGTTATTTGCCATTAATATGCAACGTTTTAGAAAAGTATAACTTAGTAGAATATCCAGTGTTATGAAAACAGTAGGTCAACATAACTACAATGCATTCTATAATTCCCGGTCTTATTCTGCCCTCTAGTGGCATATCGAAATGAGTACAAACCTTAACATATTTACTAACAGACCAAACACAGTAAATAATCATACTAATAAAGTATATGTACAACAAAATATGATGAGCTCAGAATATACGCGTTTAATTCCACGTTAAGCAAATTGCCGAATACACTCAAATGAGATCGACTCAGACGTCAATAAATGGACGCGCAAATTATAATCACTAATACAAAATAAAACAAAAATGTCTTTTATACACAAAAATGTCTCTATTTGTACAAATTGCTGCACATTCGTTGAATTCTGAATTTTGCACATTTGAAAGCAATTTGTTCATGGGTAGCCTAAAATATCTGCAACATTTATCAAGTTCAAGGATAATTGTGCGTGCATTTCTTAATCAATATGATACTAAAATCATAATAAAGTATACAACAAAAAAATCAGATAAGTCCAGACTATGAACGCAAAGAAACTCTGTTTTACTTGACTTGGCTTGCACTGCCTTAGCCTAGCACTACGGCGACCTTTATTAGGGGTTCAAGCACGAAGTGCTGAAACCCTATTGTAATTGCCCTGATTTTTATTAGGGGTTCAAGCACGAAGTGCTGAAACCCTATTGTAATTGCCCTGATTTTTAGGGGTTCAAGCACGAAGTGCTGAAACCCTATTGTAATTGTGCTGATTTTTATTATTTTTCTTCTGCCGTAAAACGCATCGTGCAGCCCAAACCGTAAGACCTGGAACCTTGAAACTTTGCCAAATGGTAGTATAAAAATCGAGGAGAGGTTATCAAATTATGACCTCGATTGGCCCATAGGTGGCGCTATAGCGACCAAAAGCGCGAAACTGTTCATAACTCCTAGACCATATGTCGTAGACTCAAGTGTCTTATATCATTGGAAAGCTGGAACCCTGAAGAACAAAACGTATATCTCCGATTTCATTTCCGGTATGCAAATTTTTCCGCCATTTTGAATTTTGTCAAAAACCTACTTTTGCGAACTAGTCCTAGGTTTTTCGTCCGATCGGAACCAAACCAGTGCAGAAATGTTCTCTGGAGTCTGAATATCAATAATTATCGAAAAAAAGTTGAAATTTCGATTCACGGTCGCTAGGGGGCGCAAAAATATTGTTGTGGGAGGAGCCTATTTTACTAAAAGGGCTATAACTCAAGATGTAAATGAGGTATCTTCACCAAACTCGGTCCACATGTGTAGGAGTTCAATCTTGGGTCACAGTAAAAAAATCGCGACGATTGAACACTAGGTGGCGCTATAACATGAAAAAAACATGAAAAGGGCTATGACGACCTGACCGTTAGTCCGATTGACTTGAAAATTGGTATGCAGTGTCTTGGTCCAAGGTGCCATGTATGTCTTTGAGGACATTGGCATATCTCAAAAAACATGGCCGCCATCGGCCAATGAAATTTGAGCACCTATTAGACAAGGTTAACGGAGGCTGATCGGAACAAAACTCGGTAGGCATGTTCGACTCATGGTCCTAGAGGTCTGTAAGAATTTTGAAAGAAATCGGCCACTAGTTGGCGCTAACGAGTTTTACAGCTCCGTAATCACGTGGTGTTACAAATATCCACACAATATGCATATCATTTGATAGACCTTCTCATGGAGAACAACTTTGCCTCAAGAACCATTGCTGTCAATCAAACCGTTCATTAAATATTCACGAATATGTCTAAAACCTACTTTTGCGAACTAGTCCTAGGTTTTTCGCCCGATCGGAACCAAACGAGTCTAAGACAATTCTATGGACTCTCTAGATAAATAATTATCAAAAAAAAGTTGAACTTTTGCATTTTTCGCATGGGTATATAGGGTTATAAAGAAAATGGGCGTGGCAAAATGCACTCAAAAGCCTATAAATCCTAAACGAAAACACAGAACTTCACAAAAATTGATGCACATATTTGTCATAACATGCTAAAGGAGCCTGGAAATTTGTATAAAGATCGGACCAAAGGTAGCGCTATAACTGTTAAAACGCTTTAAAACCATATATTTCCTATGGTAAATTGCCTGTATTGGCTGTGAATGGTCTTTTCCTATGAAAAATTCCATAGGAAATAATTTGATCAAAATGAAATAATTTTCATATAATAATGTTCATGACTCTTAATAAGCATGAAACATTTCAGACAGATCAGACAAAATTTGCCTCTATAACAGTCAAAAAGGTAAAAATGATATAACATGTCATTAAGCCAATAAGTGGTATTTTACTGCCCCCTGCTGCCATTTCATCCCCCTGCTGCTCCCTAATATTGTCATATAATTCATATTTAGACTTTATAAAATCATTATTTTAACATTTTCAATCATATTTTGTCAAAACTCATCTATTGGAGTATTACTTGACAATTGTATCACACTGAGATATGGAAATGGACGAAAGTAAATGAATGAAATGAAACGAAAGTAAAACGGCATTTAAGCCACGCCCCCGAATACAAATTCACTAATAACTCGAAAACGGAAAGTTGTTGCACGTTCAAATTTTGATGGTAAGGTCCTCTCCAGGCTCTTGATCGAAACGTGTCGTCGCGGGCCTCCGTCGAGGGCTACTCGAGCACTATCTATGCTCTGAGTTTCAGAATTTTTCGCGTTCTGGTTACCGAGATATAACTGAAAAACCAAATTCCCATTCATTCACTCATTCATTCAAACACTTCAATTGCTATAATACCACTTTTGTCCACTTGAGGGAGCAGCAGAATTGCACATTACCTTTTCATTAGCTTTCAGTATTGGGAAACAAACAAATGCTTTAAAAAGCAATCTTTTTATTATGATAGGGCTGTAGCTTTCGATTATTTTAGTAATCGAGTATTCTATTCAAGTAATCGGATAAAAAAAAATTGTGGTAAAAAATAGATTCAAGTTAACAACAGCCTTTAAAATGACTTAAAATACAAATATATAATAACAAGCAACAATAATTGGTTCAAGTAAAGTATCAAAGTAAGTAATTATATTGGTTTTATTGAAGAACACTGTTAAAATATACCCATGTAAAATGAATTATATAAACTAATATAAACATAACTTATGTACATAAATAACAAATGCCTGCAGAGGGTGCCAGCGGCCTGGTTGTTGTTACACTAAGCCTGGCATTATCAAATCCTTGTTTAATATTGTCCAAACAATTAATTCAAATGTCAACTTAACCTTCAATATTTGGCCACTTCTGTACGATAGAAATGCTACAGTCACTGTAATTTCTTGAACGAGAACATGTGCACATCAAAACATGCAAACTCAGAGCAAGATAACTTATATTTTGAAATCGCAATGTTTAAACTTTTATTTTGAAATCGCGATGAACAGCAGTTTGAGAAACCCAGATGTGCTCCACAAATGATAACAGTGCAACTATGAAACACAAACTGCGTCCGACTTGCGTTCCCATATTTGCACGTTATTGGAAACCTAAACAAACAGCACTGCAGAGACTGAGTTTGCTTGGAGCAGCGTTTACTGTGGACGGAGCTGAGGTAATTTTAACATGTAACGTTAGGCTAATCTGCACTCATGTAATTGAAGCGTCTTCTCTGTGAAAAAAACAAACAAACAAAAAACAGAGGATATATTTATTTAACTGAATCACAGCCTTTGTGATTTCACAATGGCACTATGCTATATTATGACTGTAAATGGTTTTAAATATCGCGTTGTCCTAGAAAACTGTAATTCTGCGGTTGTTGGATTCTCGTCTGTGGAATGCACCACTTTCGGTATTTTGCCAATTACTCGAGGGGTAAATTGCAATCAAGGATTTTTTTAAATCGAGTACTTTACTATAATCGAGGAATCGTTACAGCCCTATACTGGTAACATAGTTTTATATTATTAGATCACAAAGAAATGCCTATAGACAAATAAATATATTTTCTCAATAACATATCCAAAAAACATATTTGTGTGTGTGTGTGTGTGTGTGTGTAAGCATGCATTATTGAGTTAACATGGAAAAACTGGTTTGATTTAGTGCAGAAAACTGGTGCAAATCATTAAGTTTAAAGTGAAAGTGAGCCAATAAGTGGTCTTCTACTGGCTTCTGCTGGCCATTCTACTTATTAACTCTTCGGAGTCTTGGGCTATTTTGGCCGTTTTTGAGTACTTTTTACACAGCACAACATCACCTATATGAACAGACAATTAGTTTTTCACTTTGATGTACTTTATCAACATACTGGACCCAAAATCACACAAAAAACACAAAATCCGAATAGAAAAATTATAGTTTTTTACTACAAAAAACACAAACATGCTCAATGAAGCATTTTAAAAGGTTTAAAATGTTAACACAAGTTGTAAATGTCAACATATACAGGTACAATTCAGATATAATCAAGCTATATACAAAAAAAATATGATTTACAAAAAAAAGCAGGTGTAGCCATGGGCTTTTTTCTTTTTCTTTTTAGCTTTGCCACTTTTTAAAACAGTTCATGCACACAATTATACAGAGAGCTATATTTAAGGCCTTGCATTCCCAGAGTATGAGGGTTCCCAAATAGTGCAAATACAACATAAAAAAGGTAAAATTGAGATAAAATCAAACTATATACAGCAAAAAGCAGGTGTGGCAATAGGGTTTTTTTCTTTTCTTTTTTGCTTAGAAACTCTACAAAACACAATGTACAATTACACAGACAGCTACATTACAGGGCTTTCATGAGCTTGAGTAAGAGGTGTTCCTAAAAAGTGCAAATATACCATACAAAAGGTAAAATGAATACAAAATCAATATCAGGATCACTCTCGGTTTTCCAGGGCTCAGAGCTGTGGTGTGGCTGTCCTGACTTTGCTGGAGATCTTGATCTGGTTTGACTCTTCCTTCCACCCCATCTCTTTGTAGGCCTCTGTCTGCTTGTTGTCGAAGTGGTAGATGACCCAGGCTGCTCATCATCTCTGTACATGTCAAGACACACGCAAAAAGATTAAAGATTGTACATCAAAGTTCAAGATGCTCATTGGCACATATGTACAACAATTACAGTGAAGCAATCATTGGCAATGAAATTCTTGTTCACACAACCACACACACACACACACACACACACACACACACACACACACACAGACAGACAGACACACACAGAAACACACACGCACAGACAGACAGACAGACAGACAGACAGACACACACACACACACACACACAGACAGACATACAGACAGACAGAGACACACACACACACACACACACAGATAATATAATATACAATAAGCTAAAAGTTTGTCTCACCCCTCGTTGTGAACCACAAAAGCCGAGTCGTCAATCTCATCATAGCCACTTTCTGATTCCGTCGATGAACTGTAAACAACATCGTCCAGTTGGTAGAACAAGTCGAGGGCTTGTTCAACCAAAAATTTTCCTTCCACAAAAAATACCTAAACTATCTACACTACTCCTAAACTACTCTCAAAATCTACTCAAACTCTTCCAAAAACTAGCAATAACATCTCTGTCTTTCTGTCTATTCCGTCAATATCCCGTCGGCGCCTTTCAATTTCGCTTCTTTGCACAGTTGGCTCCTCCTCCACTCCGTAAAATGTGCAGCATGAAGAGCAGAGTCAGCAGATTCACACATTTTTCTCCGTTTTGTTTTATGACAAAAACCGACGAAGTTATTGGAATAAATGCGACGCCTGTCGCATCCCATCGTGCGTTCTTTTACGAATGCGTCAATATTTTCAATATTTTTTTTATATAAAGTTTAAATGATCATATCTCCGTTTTTACTTGGTCTAGCAACACAAAACAAAAAGCAGAATAGAGTTTCAAGCCAGCACTTTCGACAGAAGTGGACGGCAGCGCTCGACGTGACTTTGTTTTTATAATTCAACGTCTTAAACCTGTCATGTGATTTGATCACGCCGGTGTGATCGGCGACTCGGAAGAGTTAATGAAGTCTTTTCACATGTGCTTTTGGATTCACTTGTATAACAATAACTATTATAACACAATCATATTTTGTCAGTGTTTATCACTTCATTTGCACTGACACTTCACATAATTGCTAGTAATGTGGTAAATCATGGTAAATCACGCTAGAAACATGGTAAGTCATAGTAAATAATAGTAGAATGTGGTGTATCAAGGTAGATCATGTAAGAATCCTGGTAAATAATTCTAGAACGTGGTATATCATGCTAGAACATGGTAAATCATGGTAAACTATGCTAGAACAGGGTAAATCATGGTAAACCATGATAAATCATGATGAACTATGTCAAATCATTTTAGAATGTGGTATATCATGATAAATCATGCTAGAACATGATCTTTTCCATCTATGATGTCAGTGGTTACATGCTTGCTAAATAAAACTTAATAACTTTTGATGCTTTTGTGCTTTAAGGCCTTAAAGGCCTTAATTGCTTGAACCCCGATAAATGCTGCTTGCAGCTTTAATTATTATTATTATTATTCTTCCCTAAAACGCATCGTGCAGCCAAAACCGTAAGGCCTAGAGATGTGATACTTGGTCAAATGGTAGTAGTATTGCTCGCTACTCAGATACACGGACTTAGCCAAATCGGCCCATAGGTGGCGCTACAGCGACCAAAAGCGCGAAACTGCTCATAACTCCTAGACTGTATGTTGTAGACTCAAGTGTCTTATATC
Organism: Squalius cephalus; assembly: GCF_949319135.1. Classification (NCBI taxonomy): domain Eukaryota; kingdom Metazoa; phylum Chordata; class Actinopteri; order Cypriniformes; family Leuciscidae; genus Squalius; species Squalius cephalus. The sequence goes on from NC_137137.1 coordinate 26,742,753, forward strand.
AATGTAATCAAGACCTCATGGCAAACAAAACGTATATCTCCGATTTTATTTCCGGTATGCAAATTTTTCCGCCATTTTGAATTTTGTCAAAAACCTACTTTTGCGAACTAGTCCTAGGTTTTTCGACCGATCGGAACCAAACCAGTGCAGAAATGTTCTCTGGAGTCTGAATATCAATAATTATCGAAAAAAAGTTGAAATTTCGATTCACGGTCGCTAAGGGGCGCCAAATTGTATGTTGTGGGAGGAGCCTATTTCACTAAAACGGCCATAACTCCAGAAGTAAATGAGGTATCTTCACCAAACTCGGTACAATTATTTATGAGGTCAATCTGAGGTCAGAGTAAAAAAATTGCGGCGATTGGCCACATGGTGGCGCTATAACATGAAAAAAACATAAAACTGGCTATAACCACCTGACCATTAGTCCAATTGACTTGAAAATTGGTATGCAGTGTCTTGGTCCAAGGTGTCATGTATGTCTATGAGGACATTGGTGTATCTCAAAAAACATGGCCGCCATCGGCCAATGAAGTTTGAGCACCTATTAGACAAGGTTAACGGAAGCCGATCGGAACGAAACTCGGTGGGCATGTTCGACTCATGGCCCTAGAGGTCTGTAAGAATTTTGAAAGAAAACGGCCACTAGTTGGCGCTAACGAGTTTTATGACTCTGTAATCACGTGGTTTTACACTTATTGTCACAAAATGCATATCATTTGATAGATCTGCTCATGCTGAACAACTTTGCCTCAAGAACCATTGCTGTCAATCAAACCGTTCATTAAATATTCGTAATTATGTTAAAAACCTACTTTTGCGAACTAGTCCTAGGTTTTTCGCCCGATCGGAACCAAACGAGTCTAGGACAATTCTATGGAATCTCAAAATCAATAATTATCAAAAAAAAGTTGAACTTTTGCATTTTTCGCATGGGTATATTGGGTCATAAAGAAAATGGGCGTGGCAAAATGCACTCAAAAGCCTATAAATCCTAAACGAAAACTCAGAACTTCACGAAAATTGGTGAGCATATGTACCATAACATTCTAAAGAAGCATGCAAAATTTCATGTAGATCGGAAGATAGGTGGCGCTATAACTGTTAAAAAGCTTTGAAAACCCTGTATTTCCTATGGTACATTGCCTGTATTGGCTGAAAATGGTCTTTTCCATCTATTATGTCAGTGGTTAGATGCTTGCTAAATAAAACTTAATAGCTTTTGATGCTTTTGTGCTTTAAGGCCTTAAAGGCCTTAATTGCTTGAACCCCGATAAATGCTGCTTGCAGCTTTAATTATTATTATTATTCTTCCCTAAAACGCATCGTGCAGCCAAAACCGTAAGGCCTAGAGACGTGATACTTGGTCAAATGGTAGTAGTATTGCTCGCTACTCAGATACACGGACTTAGCCAAATCGGCCCATAGGTGGCGCTACAGCAACCAAAAGCGCGAAACTGCTCAGAACTCCTAGACCGTATGTCGTAGACTCAAGTGTCTTATATCATTGGGAAGCTGGATGCCTGATGAACAAAACGTATATCTCCGATTTCATTTCCGCCATGATAGATTTTCCGCCATTTTGAATTTTGCCAAAAACCTACTTTTGCGAACTAGTCCTAGGTTTTTCGCCCGATCGGAACCAAACCAGTACAGAAATGTTCTCTGGAGTCTGATTATCAATAATTATCGAAAAAAAGTTGAAATTTCGATTCACGGACGCTAAGGGGCGCCAAAACGTACGTTGTGGGAGGGGCCTATTTTACTAAAATGGCATTAACTCCAGAAGTAAATGAGGTATCTTCACCAAACTCGGTACACATGTGTAAGAGGTCAATCTGAGGTCACAGTAAAAAAATCGCGGCGATTGGCCACATGGTGGCGCTATAACTTGAAAAAAACATAAAACAGGCTTTAACCACCTGACCGTTAGTCCGATTGACTTGAAAATTGGTATGCAGTGTCTTGGCCCAAGGTGTCATGTATGTCTATGAGGACATTGGTGTATCTCAAAAAACATGGCCGCCATCGGCCAATGAAATTTGAGCACCTATTAGACAAGGTTAACGGAGGCCGATCGGAACGAAACTCGATGGGCATGTTCAACTCATAGCCCTAGAGGTCTGTAAGAATTTTGAAAGAAATCGGCCACTAGTTGGCGCTAACGAGTTTTACGGCTCTGTAATCACGTGGTGTTACACTTATTGTCACAAAATGCATATCATTTGATAGATCTGCTCATGCTGAACAACATTGCCTCTAGAACCATAGCTGTCAATCAAATCGTTCATTAATTATTCGCGAATATGTTAAAAACCTACTTTTGCGAACTAGTCCCTGGTTTTTCGCCCGATCGGAACCAGACCAGTCTAGGACAATTCTCTGGACGCTCTAGATCAATAATTATTGAAAAAAAGTTGAACTTTTGAATTTTTCGTATGGCTATAATTGGGTCATAAAGAAAATGGGCGTGGCAAAATGCACTCAAAAGCTTATAAATCCTAAACGAAAACTCAGAACTTCACGAAAATTGGTGAGCATATGTGCCATAATATTCTAAACAAGCATGCCAAATTTCATGTTGATCGGACCATAGGTGGCGCTATAACTGTTAAAAAGGTTTGAAAACCATATATTTCCTATGGTAAATTGCCTGTATTGGCTGTAAATGGACTTTTCCATCTATTATTTCAGTGGTTAAAAGCTTTCTAAATAAAACTTAATGTCTTAAATGCTTATGTGCTTAAAGGCCTTAAATGCTTGAACCCCGATAAATGCTGCTTGCAGCTTTAATTATTATTATTATTATTAATAATACTAATATTAATTTAACTATTATTGTTGTTGTTGCACTGCATTCGTTGAATTCTGAATTTTGCACACATAATTGAAAGCAATTTGTTTGTGGATAGTAGCCTAAAACATATCTGCAACATTTATCAAGTTCACGGATAATTGTGCGTGCATTTATTAATCAATATGATACTAAAATCATAATAAAGTAGGCTATATGCTACTACAAAAATCAGATAAGTCCAGAATATGAACGCAAAGCGTTTAATTTGACGTTAAGCATTTTCCTCCCATAGAAACTCATTATAAGAACGCTAAATGTAGCTTAATGCATATTAGAATGTCCCCTTATTATGTCGAAATAACGAGATATTTATGTCGAAATAAGAGATATTATGTCGAAATAACGAGATATTATGTCGAAATAACGACTTATTATGTCGTAATAACGAGATATTATGTCGAATTAACGAGATATTATGTCGAAATAACGACTTATTATGTCGTAATAACGAGATATTATGTCGAAATAACGAGATATTATGTCGAAATAACGACTTATTATGTCGTAATAACGAGATATTTATGTCGAAATAACGAGATATTATGTCGAAATAACGACTTATTATGTCGTAATAACGAGATATTTATGTCGAAATAACGACTTATTATGTCGAAATAACGACTTATTATGTCGAAATAACGACTTATTAAGTCGAAATAACGAGATATTATGTCGAAATAACGAGATATTATGTCGAAATAACGAGATATTATGTCGAAATAACGACTTATTAAGTCGAAATAACGAGATAAGTTTTCTTTATTTTTTTTCTCACCTTGCGGTTCAGGGCTTCCGTATGAAATGACAGCAGGGGGCAGTAGGCTACAATACCACTTATTGACTTAATATGCCATGTTATATCATTTTTACCTTTTTAACTGTTATAGAGGCAAATTTTGTCCGATCTGTCTGAAATTTTTCATGCTTCTCAGTCACATGTTCTGACTTGTTTTTATTAAAGAGATATAAGCTTTTGGAGACACTTGGTCAAGGCTACATATTGAAGTGACACTATTATAGCCATCCAAATGAAGAAGTTATACTTTTTCTGATAATTGTTGATCTAGAGAGTCCAGAGAATTGCACTGCACTGGTTTTGAACATTATTATATGAACATTATATGGTTATAGATGGAAAAGACCATTTACAGCCAATACAGGCAATTTACCATATAATATATGGTTTTAAAGCGTTTTAACAGTTATAGCGCCACCTATTGTCTGATCTCCATGAAACTCGGCATGCTTCCTCACCATGTTCTGACACATATGGCCATCAATTTTTGTGAAGTTCTGAGTTTTCCTTTGGGATTTATAGGCTTTTGAGTGTATTTTGCCACGCCCCTTTTCTAAATGACCCTGTTACAGCCACCCAAATGCCAAAGTCCAGCTTTTTTTGATAATTATTGATCTAGAGAGTCCAGAGAATTGTCCTAGACTGGTTTGGTTCCGATCGGGCGAAAAACCAGGGACTAGTTCGCAAAAGTAGGTTTTGGACAAAATTCGACATAGCAGAAAATTTTCCCTGCCTACATCCAAATCGGAGATAGCCATTTTGTCCGCCTTGAGCCAAGGATTCCAACGATATAAGACACTTGATCCTGGGACAAACGTTCTAAGAGTTATGAGCGATTTTGAACTTTTGGTTGCTGTAGCGCCACCTATGGGCCAATCGGGGTCATACTCTGATAGGTTGTCCCCAAATTGAGGCCTACCATCTGGCCAGGTTTCAAGTCTCTAGGCCTTACGGTTTGTCCTGCACGATGCGTTTTACAAATCCTTACAATTACAATAGGGTTTCAGCATTTCATGCTTGAACCCCTAATTAAAGCTGCAAGCAGCATTTATCGGGGTTCAAGCAGTTAAGGCCTTTAAGCACACAAGCATCAAAAGACATTAAAGGGATAGTTCAGGATTTTAGACATGAATCTCTATAGCTTCCCCATAAGCAGTGTGGTGCATTGACCATGACTTACCCCCGACAGCGTCCTGTGAGCCGAGCTCCGGTCCAGTTTTGGTCAAGATGAAATTAGTCCGGCAAGTTTGCTGGGGTCACGGCAATAAAGCTTTTTTCTTCTCAAATCAATATGTGTTCAAAAGAGTGATATATTTGCAGCACAAAACCGCTGTCTATGGAGAGGTCAGACCTCGTAATGGCTTGGCACTATTTTCTTCCCCGTCATATCACTGCGCGCTGCCGCTACCTACAGCCAGCTGGGAGCCGCGCACGTGTCACTTTGTTTACAGCTCGTAAAGAGAACGATAACATGTCTGACTACAGCAGCGACGATGACAACATTGACTTCGACACACAGCCAAAAGGATATCTTTACGAACCTGAATACACAGATGACGAGTTACGCCAGATGGAGTTAGAAAGGACAGAAAGAGAGAGGATGGACAGAGAAGTTGAACAAGTTGAAGCTGGAGCTTGTACAAACTGATCGCTCTTGGTGAGTAGCTATGTTAGCTCGTTCGTGTAGCTGTTCTGAGCACGTAAACACTGCTGTAAACACTGCCGAACAACTGAAAAAGTGGTGTGCGCCTGCGCAGCTCGCAGCTGGCTGTAGGTAGCGGCAGCGCGCAGTGATATGACAGGGGAGAAAATAGTGCCAAGCCATTACGAGGTCTGACCTCTCCATAGACAACGTTTTAGTGACGCAAATATATCACTCTTTTGAACACATATTGATTTGAGAAGAAAAAAGCTTTATTGCCGTGACCCCAGCAAACTTGCCGGACTAATTTCATCTTGACCAAAACTGGACCGGAGCTCGGCTCACAGGACGCTGTCGGGGGTAAGCCATGGTCAATGCACCACACTGCTTATGGGGAAGCTATAGAGATTCATGTCTAAAATCCTGAACTATCCCTTTAAGTTTTATTTAGCAAGCATTTAACAACTGCCATCATAGATGAAAAAGTCAATTTACAGATAATACAGGCAGTTTACCATAGGAAATATATGGTTTTAAAACGTTTTTACAGTTATAGCACCTTTTGCCTGAGTCTTCTTATAGTCTTGCCTGATCTCCACCACTTTTATTAGTAGTACTCAAAGTGTGCCCATATATATGTGTCAGATTTGTTGTAAATATGTAATTTTGATAAGGAGTTTAGACAGTTATATTCAGTGGCGTAACGAGCCAACACCGGGCCTTTAAGTAGGATTATCAAGGCGGGCCCCTTGATGACGCAATTGATGACGCAATGTCCGCGAGTAGGCTACCATGAATAGGACAGGATATGATCATACACAGCATATTGTCAGGGTTTTGCAGGTTGAAGACGAGGAGACTATTCAGACGATTTCAATACATCTGGTTTATTCACAAACGCAGATTACACGAACACTCAACACTACCTTGACAATACAACGACTGACCAAGACTGAAGGAACACACAGGATTTAAATACACAAGGAAACAGATCAGGGAAATAAGACACAGCTGGGGCAAAACAAACGAGATAACTAATTGAGGTGATTAACAGGGCACAGGTGAGACAGGTGAATTGAAGACAATAACAACACAGTCCAAACATGAACGGAAACGTGACAGTACTCCCCCCCTCCCCGAAGGCGCGTCCTCACGCCGTAACAACCTCCAAAGGGGTGGGAGGGTGGGCGCCCCGGAGGCAGATGAAGGCATGGTTGCCCAGGACAAGAAGCCTCCAGGGCGGAGCTGGCTGCTCGGGGAACAAGGGTAGAGCAGGCTGTGGGCGTGGCCACGGCGGAGCTGTCAGACCCTCGGGCGTCCATGGCGGAGAAGACCCTTCGGGCGGCCATGGCGGTGAAGACCCTTTGGGTGGCCTGGCTCTGGCTTTTGCTCGAAGACTGGCTCTGGCTCCTGCTCGACAGGGCAGCCGACCCCCCGACTCGGAACAAGACTCGGAACTGGACTCAGAACTGGACTCGGAACTGGACTCGGAACTGGACTCGGAACTGGATCTGGCCTCTCTGGGCCAACAACTGTCTCAGTCTCGACAGTAACTAAAGTGGGCGGGTCTTTGCGAATGGTCATTGACAGTATGGACGGGGATTCGCCAGTCCCAATTCAAAACAAATTTCATCACAATCCATCATTGTTCGTTTCAAACATGTGAGAGCATCAAAATGATCCATGGGTGAAATTGATTGGATTTAATTTTTTTTTTTTTTTGTCAGTTCCTATCATAATTTTAACATTTTGGCGTTATTGTTTAGCTATTTACCTATGTTTTCAAATTTCCTTTGTTTTTTTGTTGTTGTCTCGATCAGACTAACGGCTTTGAAGATAACCACAATTTTTTAAAGCTCTAAATGACACTTACAAAAACCATAAGGCGAAACCTGGCATGTTTGGTATTGTTGGACTCGGCAAGGATTCTTAGGAGGTCACTCCTGTGAAAAAAACACGGGCTTGAAACTTCTAAGGCTACTTCAAGGCATTGTGCCAATGACGTATACTGAGTTTTTTGAGATATACCAATGTTCTCATAGACTATCATGGCACCCTGGACAAAGACACTGCGTGCCAATTTTCAGTAGACTAATGGTTGGGTGCGCTTATAGCTATTTTCATGATTTTTTTCACTGTTATAGCGCCACCAAGTGGCCAATTGTCACGATTTTTTTCATGTCAACTCAGATTGAGCTTATGAACATGTGTCCCAAGTTTAGTGAAAATATCTCTTTCCGCTCACAAGTTATAACCATTTTATAGCGCCACCAAGTGGCCAATTGTCGTGATTTTTTTTCATGTGACCTCAGAATGAGCTCATGAACATGTGTCCCAAGTTTTGCGAAAATATCTCTTTCTGTTCACAAGTTATAACCGTTTTATAGTGCCACCTAGTGGCCAATTGTTGCGATTTTTTTCAAGTGATCTCAGATTGAGCTCAGGAAGATGTATCCCAAGTTTAGCAAAAAAATCTCTTTCCGTTCACAATTTATAACCGTTTTAGTAAAAGTGGCCCTGGTGCCATCAAATATTTTGGTTCCCCTTATCGACCGTTAATTGAAATTTTGAATTGTTTGGATGATTATTGATTGTCAGAATCCAGAGAATATTCTTGCAGTGGTTTGGTTCCGATCGGGCCAAAAACCTATGAGAAGTTCGCAAAAATAGGTTTTTCAAAAAAATGCAATTTACTCGAAATTGGCGCCAAAGGCCGAGCAAATCGGAGATAGCCATTTTGTCCGTCTTGAGCCAAGGATTCCAACGATATAAGACACTTGATCCTGGGACAAACAGTCTAAGAGTTATGGGCAATTTTGAACTTTTGGTTGCTGTAGCGCCACCTATGGGCCATTCGGGGTCATACTCTGATAGGTTGTCCCCAATTTGAGGCCTACCATCTGGCCAGGTTTCACGTCTCTAGGCCTTACGGTTTGGCCTGCACGGTGCGTTTTATAAAGAATGAAGGCTAATAAGAATGAAGGCTTTTTGCCAGTTATAGCGCCACCTATGGTCCGATCTCCCTGAAACTCTGCATGCGTCCTCACCATGTTCTGACACATATGCTCATCAACTTTGGTGAAGTTCTGAGTTTTCATTTGGGATTTATAGGCTTTTTAGTGTATTTTGCCACGCCCCTTTTCTAAATGACCCTGTTACAGCCACCCAAATGCAAAAGTTCAACTTTTTTTCGATAATTATTGATCTAGAGAGTCCAGAGAATTGTCCTAGACTGGTTTGGTTCCGATTGGGCGAAAAACCATGGACTAGTTCGCAAAAGTAGGTTTTGGACAAAATTCGACATAGCAGAACATTTTCCCTGCCTAAATCAAAATCGGAGATAGCCATTTTGTCCGCCTTGAGCCAAGGATTCCAACGATATAAGACACTTGATCCCGGGACAAACGGTCTAAGAGTTATGGGCAATTTTGAACTTTTGGTTGCTGTAGCGCCACCTATGGGCCATTCGGGGTCATACTCTGATAGGTTGTCCCCAAATTGAGGCCTACCATCTGGCCAGGTTTCACGTCTCTAGGCCTTACGGTTTGGCCTGCACAGTGCGTTTTACGAATCCTTACAATTACAATAGGGTTTCAGCATTTCATGCTTGAACCCCTAATAAAAATCCTTACAATTACAATAGGGTTTCAGCACTTCGTGCTTGAACCCCTAATAAAAATCAGGACAATTACAATAGGGTTTCAGCACTTCGTGCTTGAACCCCTAATAATAAAAATCAGTACAATTACAATAGGGTTTCAGCACTTCGTGCTTGAACCCCTAAATACATGTCTGACCGTGTCGGACATAAATAGGTTACATGTCCGACATCTAGTGTATATCTATGACTTCGCACGACGGTGTAATTTACTTCCGGGTAAAGATAGGATCAGTCAAATGAAATACAATAAACGTACAAATAAATATTACAAATTAAAAAACGATCTGAAATGTCGTCCAATTTTCTAATACTATTATTTGATGACAACAATACATTTGGAAAACAAATTACAGCCATTTCTGCTTTTTTTCTTTTAAACAAAAAACAAAGCTGCACCCTTTTTTACATTTCATCTTTCATTCTGAAATAGAATAATGAATGAACGAAAAAGTACACGGACCTTCCGTCCATTCCAAATCCGTTTTCAGTTAAAAAAACAGAAAACGAAAAAACGAATCGTTTTTTAATTTATCAGTTTATTGCCTTTGATTAATATTTACTTAAAGTTATATTTTTTATTATTCTGCCTTTTGATAGTTTGTTTTCCAATTTGAAATGAAATAAGCAGAAACGAGAAAACGGCCCCTTTATTCGTTTTTTCGTTTTTTCAAAAAAACGACAAAACGAGATTTCGGCTTGATTTTTCGCTTTTTAGTTCACAGGCAAAAAACAAATAAATGACCCCTTCCACCGATTGGTCAAGCAAATCTGAGCATGTGACGTCATAAGTTGTCGCTCAGGTCTGTTCAACAAAATAATAGTCCTCTACTATGGCTACAGATTCTTAAACTGTACAGGGCAGGTCCTATTGGACTTTCTTCTGTGCAACTTTACATGTTTCACAGAAATCTTTACATCAGAAATATTAATTATTAATCTGCCACCAGCCTGTTTTATTTAGATGTGCGGAGTTAAATCTGTGTGGAGAAGCTGCGCTTGACAGCGCCGAGCGGGAGAGGCTCACTGACCAATGTTCAGGCACCAGTCAGAACTTTTCTTTTAGACGCTCCGTTTTGACACAGGATGGTGATTGCAAATACTGTAACGCCAATCGGCTGAGGGTGGGTACCGATGATGGTGAAATACATTTTTACTGAAACTGTAATCATATCCGCGACCCGTGAGAATGAGACAGATGATTGACAGTACGATAGCGGAGGCAATTAAAGGCGCAAGATAACTTCTGTTAACAAAAATAAACATAAGTAAAAAAGTGTTTAATATAAGTGACTTTGTCTTTGTTTTATTGTTTTTGTTGTTTTTAATCAAAAAAGTGTGAACCACAAACTGAGCCTTCTTTTTAAATGGAGGAACAAGGGTAATATATTACCAAATATATATTTATTTTTTTTTGTTATAATATGGGCATTTTATAATACAGCATAAATAAAAACAAACACACGTAATATATGCCTATAGGCAAAACACCACAGTTTTTTGGTTTTGTTTGTGTGAACTTTTATCCCCAACCATATTTCTTCATGGGCTCCACGCCAAGGGTCACGCTCAGCACCCCTATTTCCCATGGTACTAACTGTAATTTACAGTATGCTGACCCAGTTTATATGTAAAATCTTTGGTATATGTAATCTATATGTAATATCTTAAAACACTTTACAGTGTGATGGAAATAAACTTTTCTTAAAGCGTGTTGTATATCACCACAGATTTATTGACACCCTTCTATCTGTGTTGTATACTGTAACAGACAATTGTCCTGCAGAATGATGAGGTTTTTTGTAAGAAAAACATTGCAAGCAAATGTCGAATTGTTGTTTGAAATATAAATCAACAACATAAGAGGCTTTAGGCTGTCTGATTAACTCTGTATGAACAAACAACCAGCTTTGCAGTATACGTGGCACAGAAGCAGCATCTGACCCTGCATTTAGATGTACATTACACACTGTCTAATGCAGCTCAAAGGAGGCACTGTGAATTTGCATAGCAAAAAAAAAATATATATATATATATATATATATATATATATATATATATATATATCCTATATGTGTAAAGGCAGGATCACCTACTGGTGGAACCCAAACGGAAGTCCAGTCCTGGCTGTATAATCAAACAATAAAAACGAGAAACAATGCATGTCATTCTGCAGGACAATTGTCTATTACAGTATACAACACAGAGACAGATATTGGCACAGGTGCCAATAAATCTGTGGTGATATACAACACGCTTTAAGAAAAGTTTATTTCCATCACACTGTAAAGTGTTTTAAGATATTACATATAGATTACATATACCAAAGATTTTACATATAAACTGGGTCAGCATACTGTTAATTACAGTTAGTACCATGGGAAATAGGGGTGCTGAGCATGACCCCTGGCGTGGAGCCCATGAAGAAATATGGTTGGGGATAAAAGTTCACACAAACAAAACCAAAAAACTGTGGTGTTTTGCCTATAGGCATACATATTACGTGTGTTTGTTTTTATTTATGCTGTATTATAAAATGCCCATATTATAACAAAAAAAAAATATATATATATATATTTGGAATTGCCCTTTAAAACGAAGGCTCAGTTTGTGGTTCACACTTATTTGATTAAAAACAACAAAAACAATAAAACAAAGACAAAGTCACTTATATTAAACACTTTTTTATTTATGTTTTTTTTTTGTTAACAGAAGTTATCTTGCACCTTTAATTGCCTCCGCTATCGTCCTGTCAATCATCTGTCTCATTCTCACAGGTCGCGAATATGATTACAGTTTCAATGTATAAAAATGTATTTCACCATCATCGGTACCCACCCTCAGCCGATTGGCATTACAGTATTTGCAATCACCATCCCGTGTCAAAACGGAGCGTCTAAAAGAAAAGTTCTGACTGCTGCCTGAACACTGGTCAGTGAGCCTCTCCCGCTCGGCGCTGTCAAGCCCCAAGTCACCACACAGATTTAACTCCGCACAGCTAAATAAAACAGGCTGGTGGCAGACTAGTATTTAATATTTCTAATGTAAAGATGTGCAACGCAGTTTAAGAATCGGTAGCCATAGTAACGTTTGAGGACTATTATTTTGTTGAACAGGCCTGAGCGACGACCGATGACGTCACATGCTCAGATTTGCTTGACCAATCGGCGGAAGGGGGCGTCTCAGGACCGCCCACATGTGGAAAACGAATTTTGAAGTCATTTATTCGTTTTTTTTCCGTGAACTAAAAAACGAAAAATCAAGCTGAAATCTCGTTTTTTCGTTTTCTTTCAGATCTTTTAGTGCTTTTTTGGTTTTAATTCTGTTTGATGAACCACCAGGGAAAGGCAGTGCTCTCTTGGTACTTGTGTAAAGTAAAATAAAAGTGAAGTTAAATCATTTAGTTTTTCTCCCTGGTACTCATGTCAGGGCCTCCCAGAGTTTCCCCAATACCTGGAGGATGTGAGCCTGTGCACTGTGTGCAGGGTTTAAGGACTGATGATAGTAGCAAGACTGGCCCCAGTCACCTACCATCACTCTCTCTTCAAATAAATGCTGGACTGGCAGGACAAAGCAGCACACCACTCCTTCCTCCGGCACCATAAAAGGGCCTTGTTGTCACTTTCAAATATTTACATCATGGTTTATGGTAAGCCACATATTTGAATTGTGGCACTACAAATGTGTTGCTCTCAGGAGGAGGCTGTATTGGCACAATGACATCCTGGCTCTGGCTAAATCTACATCTGTCCACTGCAGAGGCTATAACCACAACCTGGAGGAGGAACTAGTATAAATGTATAAAAGTATAATATAACCTTAACATTATAACATTTATAGTAGGTTTTAGTCTTCACTCACCCACTATGCTTGTAAATCATTTAAGGGCATATGCAAGTGAAAGAGTTGCAATGCAGAGCCCTGCTTCACTGTACCGTTGTACATTATGATGTACATTTGTATTTAAAGACATAAGTTGACATCATCCAATTCCGGTCCGTGTACGTTTTGATAGTTTGTTTTTTCGTTTGAAACACAAAACAAAATAACGAGAAACCAGCTGTTTTTCGTTTGTCGTTTCAAACCAAAAACAAAGAAACGGTAAAAAAAAGAGCCGTTCTCCCGTTTTTGGTTCTGAATCCAAAAACGAAAAATGACAAAACCAAAATCAAATAACGGTCCGATTTTGTTTTTTTGAAATTCCTTTTTCCGTTTTTCCGTTTGAAGATCTACATTGAAATATAGACAGGTTGGCCACGTGACCCGGAAGTAATGGTAAATATGGCCTATCAAAATAAAAGCCAAGCTTTTAGAACGGTCATTATATGCTGCGCTAACGTTATACCAGAGAATGTCTGATACCAGAGTAACGTTAGAAGAAGAAAAATCAATTAATAAATAGCCTTATATAAACCTGGACCGGAATAAATATATTAGCAACAGTAGTTTATTACAGCTATTTAATATCGTGCCTATCCAGACATCACCAGTCACGTTTAATGAGCGCATTGTTTGGCTCAATACAGTTGGTAATATAGGTTAACCTAAGAACTTATTGTGTGTGCAGAGTTGTTACTGTTAGCGCTATATTATATTATTAAATTTATATTTAATGTGGTTTCCACCGTAATGGACGGCGAACTGACAGCGATTGAATGAATCATAGACATAATATACATGTCTATGGAATGAATACTTGTCAACGTGAATTCGGTGAATTCCCACGTGACGTCATGCGTAGGCCTAATAGTAATAACGTTACTAATAATGAGGGAGATTGGGATTCCGCCATCAAAATATCAGTCCCTATCTCGTCTTTGCCATTCGATTGACACCCTCGTAAAACTTGTGTTGGTCCTCAAATATAATTTTATCCTAACGCATTATATCTATTTTCAAAAAGCCCAAGGACACGCTGTTACCTCGCTCACGTTATACAGTGTTAATAGAAATGTATTGAACAGGCTAGTTAGGTAACTAATAGTGATAGTAGTACAATCAAAAACGACATATGTGAAGGTTCTCAGTCCTCCATGTAACGTTAATAATCCAACGAAGTTTAAAATCAAGGGCAGTTCAAAACGATTAGAGACCAGTAGGTGCCGCACTGTGTCTGCTGTGTGCGAGCTACTGTCATGGATATATTGATTTATGTTCTGCAATTAAAACACTTTCCATTATTTTCATTACAACTGTGCTTTCACAAATCACGTTTCTTAGCTCTGCTGCTTAAGGCATTAGCCTACTCACCAAAATGAGCTCTTTCTCCTCATGTTTGATTGTCTGATTTACATGTGTGCTATTATACTGCGTGAACAGTTTTGTTACACTCACAAATTTAAAAACATGTCTCACATATAGGCCTTCAGTCCAGCGGGGTGTGTGGTTCTAGTGTGTATAATAGACAACAAGCAGTATGTCATGCAAGTGAACATAATTTATTTTATTAAAATGTTTATATTAATTTATTATATGCATAAAATAACATAAAAATGAATACAACAAAAGGAGTTCTGCAAGTGAGAATAATAGAAAAAAAATGGAACAATTTGCATAAAATAACATAACAGATGAACATAACCAAACTTAACCATTCAACTTAACTTAAAACCTAAACCTAAAATAAAAACTAACTAAAACAATCCCCTAAATTATAGTGTCCTTAAAAACATTCACAATCTCCCCCATCCCTGTAATTTCAAAAAAAAAAATCTTGGAACATCTCATCCCTGCATTTTGGGCAGTGCGGCGATGTAGTTGCCCACTGCTCAACGCAGATCCAACGAGGCTGCGGCAGCACGGTGCCACAACTGGGTTTTCCATCACATCTGCAAGATTCAGAATATTTTTCAACAAATATTTCAACGGTTTTCTCAAGCAATTTTCATCTGTCTCATTTCACTTGTTATTGCAGTCAATGGGAATACATAACTATTAACACACTGTAACACTAATTAAATTTTAATAAAAATTGTAGTCATAGTAATGATATCTGTCTAAAAAATCCCTATGTATCCCCTATATATCTCTGGTGTCATAAGCCTCTTGTTCTATATTGTATGACAGTAACATCCATATTTTTTATCTGCTGGTTACATCTTCACTGAAGCTACATCACACTTATATTGATACAAATATTAAAATCCAATATGCCATTGTTTTATAGCTGCAGGATTACATTAAACATAACATGTTTTGGCACATTTCCCTGTAATTAAGCAGTACATATTTGTTTTCTTCTGAAACCCTGGGTTCTGTAGTAGAATCTAAAATAAATCTTTGAACAAAGTTTGGCAGTGCAGTGTCCGTTTATAATGTCCCTTTAATGTGACAGGCGACTTTCAATAGGGTAATGCTATGACTTGATTTTACTGCAGAATATGACTTGTTTGTAGATAATTTACAACTGACTAACCTCTGCATATAAGGCACTGAAACGTTGACCTGACTGTTGCCACCTGGTCACCAGTCAGAGCCACCGTGCTGACCCTATTTGCTCGAGCGTATTGCCCCAGGTCCCGCAGTGCTTCCGTGATAGCTGGCAGCTCTTCGGCTGCCAGCACCAGCTCCTCGACACATCGGACAGTTTGGTCATCAATGCCACTGTGGGGTACAAAAAAGTTAGTTTACACAATTCAAGCAAGTCATGCTGAACAGCCACGTTGATTATTTGCTGTTATCTATATTTTTGGTTTTCATAACCTAACCCAACTTAACATAAGGACTTTTTGGTTTCACACTCATCCCTTTTCCGCAGAAATGGTTATAAAACCAGCTCCTTAACCACAATCGCAAAAAACTTGTTTGGAAACACTTTACAATAAGGTTTATTTATTAAACATTAATTAATGTATTAACTAACATGAACAAACAATGAGCAATACATTTGTTACAGTATTTATTAATATTTGTTAATGTTAGTTAATAGAAATAAAGCTGTTCATTTTTTGTTCATGTTAGTTCACAGTGCATTAACTAATGTTAGCAAGATTTTAATAAAGTATTAGTAAATGTTGAAATTAGCATTAACAAAGATGAATAAATGCTGTATAAGTGCAGTTCATTATTAATTAATGTTAACTAATGTAGTTAACTAATGGTAACTAATGAACCTTATTGTAAAGTGTTACCATTTGTTTTAAATGTGATCCAAAACCTGCTCATGCTCATCCTCCAAAAAAAAAAAAAAATCCTAGAACGCAACAAACTTACTAAATAAAGTTATTAAAATTAAACCTACCAGAATTTTAAAAAAAACAGACGAGCACCCAATTTGTTACAACCCCGGCTCTCAGGCCGCAACAAAGAAGGAGGATGCAACTCAGGTTTTCAAAGATTAACATAAATGTATCTAAAACAACACAACACAAAAGAATAGCGTGGCAGGCACAAGCGCCGGCACTGGCGTCTGGGCGGGCAGGCCTAAATAGGTTGGGCTACGGGCCAGGTGCTCCCAATCTCCTTAATTGCCTGCAGTGAGAAACACACAGACAGCACACAGTACAGAGGCCCAACACCAAGAGCTCTTGGGGCCGTCACACCTTTTAACCAGTTTATTTGTATTCAGCATACTATAAAATAACTTAATTTGATAATGCCTAATCAACTTAAAGTCATCTCCGTTGCTGGATGGTTTTTGACAGAATTTATTGGTCTTTGTGAATTTGCTTATATGTTGAAAAGGGTTTATTGACTTGAAATTCAAATTTAAATGTACATGTGGAGACTCTGGAGTATTTACTCTGCAGTGCCTTTTGTGTTGAAAGAAGTTAGTCTTGAATTCTGTAATAGATGAAGGCTTCTATAAACAGTATGCTTGTTACCTTGTCCTCCTTCTCTTCTTTCTCATCAACTCCTGGTAGGCACTGTCACAGAGGGCAACAATCTTCCGAGCATTCTGCTTCCAGAACAAGAGTCCTAAAGAGAAGATGTTGGGGATAAAATTACATTTTCAATTTCAATTCCATTACTTTTTTTGATTTTGAACAGACTCCTTGGCAAGTTTAATGTGGTTTAGATGAAAGGCACAACTAACTCCCTATGCCTTGCCCAATGAAGGAAGTAAGAGAGAGCCCATTGCTGGCAACCAGGAGTGCAACAGGTTGCAAAAGAGTGGGACAATTATCAGCTTATATGAAAACACGTTACAAAGGCTACAAAATTAAAGTGAAATACATTCAATAAACAAGCTAATCAGACAATATTGAAAAAATAGGTGATATCCAAGATATGTGATGTCAATAATAATAATGAACTACTATTAAAGGTGCATTCAGCAATCTCACACGTTTTTTAGGCCAAAACATTTTTTTGTCACCTACCGCAAACTAGTGATGTTACATATGACACTGAAGCTTCGATGCGCGTATCACATAAGCACAATTTGTAGTGAAGCCCCGTATCGATGCGTGTATTGGTTTACTAGAGTCACGTGATTGATGACAAACGAAGCCTCACTTTCTGACCAGTCACGTGCGCGTTTCGCTTTGGGTGTCAGAAGGCTCGAACTTCAGATCGTATTTAACGACTCATTGTTGCCTCAGTCTGGTTGATATTTACAATTATTGATATTGACATTTAATAACAGACGATCCTATCAGACAATGTCCTTATTCATTGTGTGTGTGTGTGTGTAGAAATAAAGAGAGAAAGAGAGAGAGAGAGAGAGAGAGAGAGAGAGAGAGTAGGCCTACATTAAATCTTATTGAATCATACGCTTATAAGCTATTATATTTTATTGTCACACTTTAATGGGAAAATGAATTTATTGAACAAATCAAACAAACATGTAAGGCATTTATTTGTACACATCACATTGAAACTATGGAGTGTGTTGTGGTTGCTTCATCTGCCAGAGCTTCTAACACAGGCTTCTGGCTGCTTTATTTTAAATAAGCACCAGATGGCGCTGTTCTCGGCGCTGTTCTCGACACTCGCGAAGCTTTGAATCTTTTCCCGGAACAGTCAGGGGGAAAGCCTCAGTGATTCATGAGGCTTCATTTCCCCATCCCTACCGCAAACATCTCCTCACTATCCGCTAGCTGCCTGTCCCCTGAACACACTGTAAAAAAACGCAGTCTCTGCAGACAGCCTAGTCTCCACAAACGCAGCTCAAACAAACTGAGCAACAAACAGTTCGACCCATATCACGAAAAATAACAGACTGTTCTAGCCAATAACCGACAAGAATGATGTGGGGTGGGGTTCGGGGGGTTATTGCGCGGATGAGGAGGAGGGAGGGAGGGTCTAGCTAGCTAGCCTCCGTTTTGTTTGATAATATAGAGCATAACATTCCCGCCCACAGCTGGTGCCAGAAGTAAGAATTCAATACAATTTCTCCATTGGCAGTTGAGGTATAAGCGGTTCCGGGCAAGATGGCGTGTTGATTAGTCACTCGCTTTAGAGTCGGAAGAAAACTTGTCCCAAATTTTGATTACGTGCTTATTAAAGACACTCTAATATAAAAAGTTAAATGAAGTATGATCAAACCAGCTAGATTGATTTTTAAAGACGGGGTCAGTGAAAGAAAGCAAGCAGCGATGAGTGTTAAGGAAGCAAAGATTCAAGAGCAATCTACTGTACATGATTACACTATGGAAGTTAGCACAATCAGCAAAAGAAAAGACAATGTTCCAACAACTCCGAGCAAGATTCCAGCCGGTAAGAAGTGCAAAACTTCTTTAAAAGAAGCTGAGGTCTCTAACTTGACCATATTGGAAGCCATTCAAAGTTTGGAAAAGAACTTTAATGAGCAACTGTCGCAACTTCGAGAGCAAGCTAAACAAACGAGCACCATGGTTGCTAGCCTTGCTAAAGCGGTGCAATTCAATGCAGAAGAAGTTAAAGAATGCAAAGGGAAAATCAATGAGCTGGAAAGATGCAACGATCGTCTGTCCAAAGAAAACGTCGAGCTTAAAGAAAGAATTCGAGAGCAGGAGAGATACAAGATGAGATGGTGTCTGAAATTGAGAGGTTTATCGGAAAGAAAAGACGAAAACGTTAGAGCAGACGTCATTCAACTCTTCAGTGAGATCGCCCCCGACATAGAACGGCAACAGCTCGAGGAAGCAGTCGACATTGTGCACAGAGTCGGTCGTAAAGAAGATAACAGGAGTAGACACGTAGTTGTCTTATTTGTGCGGAGATTTGTCAAGGAGGAGTTGTGGCGTCGATGCAAAGATTCCCGGGTGTGCAGAGAGAAAGGCGTCCGCCTCGCCGAGATGCTACCGCGAGAGGACAGGGAGGCAAGGGAGAAACTGTGGCCGCAGATTGAGCAGGCTCGTCGGGATGGAAAGCGTGCTTATTTCCGTGGGCCGCACGGATATATTGAGGGTCGACGAATTGGTTAATCGTAGAAGGTTTGATCTACTTACACTAGATGGAAAAGGAGTGTGCTAAAAGGACAAGGGACTCTTTTTGTATTTGCGAAAAAGCGTAAATAAGCTTTGAAACAAGTTCTTACAAGTTTTTTTTTTTCTCTCTCGTTTTAGTTATCTTCTTTATCTCTAGCAATGTTCAATTGTTCAGTCACGTTTGCTTCGTTAAATGCGAGGGGTCTAAAAGATTTGGTTAAACGAAAGGCATTATTTTTATTTTGCAAAGGGCGAAAACCACAATGTCTATTATTACAAGAAACTCATTCTTCCCTAGAGGATGTTAAGTTTTGGTCTAACCAATGGGGGGATCGAATATTGTTTAGTCATGGGACTAACAAGTCTGCTGGTGTTGCAGTTTGCTTTAATAGGTTTCCAGGTGATATAATTGCATACAGGACAGATAGTCAAGGGCACTGGCTGGTGGTGGTCTTGAAAATGGATGGTTATTTTTTCATATTAACTAATGTATATGGTCATAGAACGTTTACCCAAAATAAACACATGCTTGAAGATGTTGAAAAAACTTTATCAGAGTTTAAAACAATGTATCCAACAGATTTTATTATAATGGGAGGTGACTGGAATATGGCACCTGATGAATGGGAAGATAGATGGCCCACTAAATTTGATAGTCACCACTTTAATCATATAATTGGGGATTTTATGAATAACAACCATCTGATAGACATTTGGAGAAGTTTAAATTCAGGAGTTAAACAATACTCCTGGTTTAAACCTAATAACACATGTAAATCCAGGATTGACTACTGGCTCGTTGATCAATCGCTTAAAGATTTTGTCTCAGATATCTTGATTTCCAAAGCCCCATTAACGGATCATTGCATTGTAGAAATTAAATTAAATCCAGTTGATAAAATAAAGAAAAATAAAGGTTACTGGAAATTTAACTCCGGTCTGTTAAAAAATAAAGATTATTGCACAAAGATAAAAGAATTAATAATTGAAATTGAAAATAATGAGAATATAGAGAGTTTTTGCAATAAATGGGAATTTGTAAAGTATAGAATTCGAGAATGTTCCATTAAGGTTAGCAAGGAGATTGCCAGGGAAAAAAGAAAAGAAGAAATGAATTTGTTTCAGGAAATAAGTAAATGCTGTGAAAAGACAGAATTAAACAGTGAAGATAGAAGAAAATTATTGATATTGCAAACTAAATTAGACGATATGTTTAGCAAAAGAGCTCAAGGTGCTTATGTGAGATCACGAGCAAAGTGGATAGAGGAAGGAGAAAAGAACACCTCGTATTTTTGTAATTTAGAGAAGAGAAGACAGGAAAGCAAGGCAATATCATGTTTACTGATAAATGAAGTTGAGTGTAAGGACAATAAAACCATGGAAAATGCAGTGTTTACATTTTATAAGAATCTTTACACTTCTGCATATTCCAAAATAGATTCTTCCAATTTTTTAAATGAAATTGAGAACTTCATTCCCAAGATTGATGTTTCGTTTAGAGAATTCTGTGAATCTGATTTAACAATAGAAGAACTGGATGGCGTAAGCATGAAATTGTCTTTAAATAAATCTCCAGGTACCGACGGGCTCACTGCTGAATTTTATCGATTTTTTTGGAAAGAAATCAGACATTTATTATTTAAGGCAATTCAAGAATGCATAGAGAAGAATGAATTAATGACAAGCATGAAGCAAGGTCTAATAATACTTATTCCTAAACATGGCAAAGACAAAAGAATTTTAGATAATTTAAGACCGATTACACTTCTTAACATTGATTATAAGTTATTATCCGGAATCATTGCATCTAGAATGAAAAGAGGCCTTCCTCAGATAATAAATGAGACTCAGTCTGGCTTCCTTGCTGGAAGATCTATACATAATAACATACGGTTGGTACTAGATTTGATAGATTACAGTCATACATTTATAGAAAAGGGTTTTATTGTATTTTTAGATTTTTACAAAGCCTTTGATTCAGTTGAACACCCCTTTATTTTAGAAACTCTAAATCATTTTGGTTTTGGACAGAAATTCTCAAATTTAATTCGTCTACTTTATAACGATATTAATAGCTGTGTATCTCTGGAGCAAGGTACATGCTCTCGATTCGCAGTTAAGAGGGGCATTAGACAAGGCTGTAACAGCTCTCCTTTATTATTTATAATGGTCGCTGAGCTATTGTCTATTAGGATAAGAATGAATATTTCTGATGGCTTCAACATCATGGGAAAGCACATCATAATAAGTCAATTTGCTGACGACACGACGTTATTTTTAAAAGACAAAAGGCAAATTTCCAAAGCGTTAGATTCAATCAGCCAGTTTTCAAAAGCATCAGGTGTTATATTGAACACTAATAAATGTGAAATCTTAGCTTTACATGACCAGCCAGACCACTTGATTGATAATATACAGGTTAAATCTGATGTCAAATATTTGGGCATAATGGTCACCAGAAATAAAAAAGTAAGAGAAAAAGAAAATATTCTTAAAAATATTGATAAGTGTAAAGTAATTTTGAATTCGTGGCTGCAAAGGGATATAACAATTTTTGGCAGAACTCTTCTATCTAAGACGGAGAGTATATCAAGAGCCATCTACCCGGCCTTTTCATTAGAAATTTCAAACAACATGATTAAATTAATAAATAAAATAAATTTCAATTTTATTTGGAAGGGTAAATGCCATTATATTCGGAAAAATGACATGATTAAGAGTTTTGAAGAGGGTGGCATGAATGCCATAGATTTTTCTGTGATGAATGGCGTACTTAAACTAAAATGGTTGAATTCATTTGTGTGTCATAGTGACTCTTTTTGGTTTAGCATCCCGAATGCAATTTTCCAGAAAATGGGGGGAATTAATTTTGTATTGCGTTGTGACTATGATTTAAGCAAACTACCTGTAAAACTGTCTGATTTCCATCAGCAAGCTCTGTTGTACTGGAACCTCATGTTTAAGCACAACTTTACACCACATAATACACCTCTGTGGAACAACAGATATATTTTGAGTAATAGAAAATCTTTGTTTTTAGAAACTTGGATGGAAAAAGGATTATGGGCATTAACTCATTTGATGGATAATTGTGGTAATTTTTTGAATTATAGAGATTTGTGTGAAAAATTCAATTTTCAGTGCCCAATTAAGGAATATAATAAAGTGTTAAAGGCCATTCCAGTACCCATGCAAATTATGATTAGACAGTTTGTAATGTATTCAAACTATACTTCAGTAATGAGACCACTTTGTATTGACGGAATAAATTTAAACAGTAAAGGGTTTACAAATAAGTTTATTAGGAATGTGTTATCCAAACAATATTACCCTGGTCAATTGAAAAGAAAATATGTTTTAAAAGATTTCAGTGATGTTGAAGCTAAAAAAATAAGAAAGCGCTACTTATCTTACCCAATCCTCCCCAAGGCCAAAGAAGTGACGTTTAAAATCTTGAATGATATTTATCCGTCTAATTGTTTTTTACATGAACGATTTAATTGGGGAAACAATTCTTGTGGATTTTGTGAAAAAGAAATTGAAACTGTAGAACATATCTTCTTTTACTGTGAATGTGTGCAAGAATTTTGGTTTACATTTCAAAGTTGGTTGCAATCTAAAGAGATATTGTTTCAGCCTCTAAATGTGAATTCAATTAAAGTTGGAGTCTTTCTGAGTGATAAAGACTCAGATTTTTTGATAAACAATCTGATTGCTTTAGGTAAACACTTTATTCACAGATGCAAGTATTTAAAAATCAAACCCCATTTCAATGGATGGAAGAATGACTTAAAGCTATTTGTGAAGTCTCTTCATTGGATGATGGACAAAAATGCCCTAAAACTCCTCTCTGTTTTTGATATGTTTAAATTATTGGACTAAGACCCTCGCCCCTTCTCTTTTTTTTTTTTTTTTTGTTGTATGTTCTTATATGTGATATCAACACGATCATAAATGTATGATTATTCATTTCTGCCTTAAATGTTTGTACTTTAAATTTGTATATTAATTAAAAAAAAAAAAAAAAAAAAAGTTGAGGTATAAGCCATAAAAACGTAACCATACATGGTAGACTTAAAACCAGCTACGGCTGTACTAAGCGATTGTATATGCTCATATAAACGCCATAAGTTCATACGGCACTAATCTTGTTTTTAGATAAATGCCTTTTATTCGCGATGTCTTGGATAAGTACTTCATTACACACAATCCTGAACAATCCCACAGTGATGCATCTGATTGGTGGAACTTGTGTAACTGTCTGGTTAAACCCCGCGAAGGTCCGTGAAGATCATTAATAATAAAAATAAAAAAATAATAAAAATAATAATAAAAACCTGTGTTGCGTTTTTGCACGGTAGACTTATCAGTGCAATCATGATCTCCTTGGCTGCCATGATGGCTTTTTTCAAGGATGAAAACAAAAGTGTTCAAAGGGGTGAAAACCACTTCAAATCGGGTCATGTACTGTAGTTAAGTGTAACGTTAGCATGTCTATTTTTTTACAATAACATACCTGTTGTGCCAATGCCTTCGATGAGGCGGTTTCCCTGACCACAGGGCCGGCTTTGCCGACAGGCGACACAGGCGGCCGCCTGGGGCGCCATCTGCTGGACGGGACGCAAAATTGCATAATTAAAAAAAAAAAAAAGTTAATTAAATGCATCGTATTATGAAAGCTGCGCACACGCTGTACACTTTTACTGTGCACTGTCCACACACTGCTTGTATTTGTCCATTTCTTTTACTAGATTATACAATCCTAAAAAACGACTGAGTCACTCTGACAGCTGTCAAACTCACGCGCGTTGCTCAGCAACCGGGAGTGGCGCGAAAACATCTGACAGCTGGTTTTAGCGCTTTAAATGATGGGGTAAAAGTCCGGGGGCGCGCGCGCCGTAGCATTGTATTCCGATTATAACCAGGTGCAAGTCCAATCAGAATGAAAATGCTCCATGTCAACACCTCAATCGGAATAAAAATGCTCAAACCGATTGAAATTTCAGTCGGATTGAAGGGGGTGGAATAAACCTTTTCATGAACCGATCAAACGAAAGATTACACCATGTAAACGAGCTGTTCCGATTACTTTGAGCGTACGTCTTTCTGCGCATGCCTGGTTTTGCGCCAGATAATTCTGTCAGCTAACATAATGCCTTCTGTTTGTGATCTGATGTGGATTCTGATCACCGTATAAGGTAGGAATATTTATACCCGATGCAAAAAAACTATGCACGCTAAACATTACCATAGTAAACATGGAAAATATGTACGCTTGAAGAAATCAGACAAATCATAATCCTGTTTTTATTTTATCTTTCAGTAGCCTATGTCTCGGACTATCCTCTTTTTCTCTGACTGAAAATATAACTGTATCCTTCTGGGAGAGAGTGCTAAAGCTCCTCAGGTCATATTTTTGGTGGCATATTTGTAGAAATGAACATTCTTTCTAAATGTGATGTAAATACGTCCTGTTACTAGGCTACCAAATAAACAGAAACAGACGCGAATAAGTTTTGTGTCCTCTTTCTTTTGTAAACGTTCACAAACGTCATAAACGGTAAACCACTTTATTTCTGTGACTAGTGTGCAATTTTGACACAAATTAATTCATTATGATAAATGTATCGATTTTTATTGTAAACCTGTGGTAAAACATCTATTCTTGGGTTTTAAAATTCAATTAAACAACAAAAATGCCAGCAAACAGTCGCTTTTGTTTTGCGATCGATCAGGCTGTTTCCAGTGATTTCTTTCCGATCAGTTTTCTGATAAAACTTCCTTTTTTTTCTTCTTTTTTTTTTTACAATAATGATGGCCTATATTTAATTATATGCTATCATGAGTGTGATATGCGTATGAGAATGAAAAACTGATGCAAATAGGCTACAAAACAAGACAATAATTAACAAAGAACAATAGCCTACACAATACAATAAAATGCCACGTTTATGGCTCGCACTGGCCCGACAGTGGAAACGCATCTGATGCCTACAACTAAACGCGACAATTAAGTGATGCACCATCTTGACAGGATTGAAAACGTGGAAATAATGAGCTTCCAGATCCGTCAGACAAGCTGTGTGCGCATGTCAGAAAATGACTTCGATTGAAAGCGTCAGCACATGTAAACACCAGATCGGTTTAGATAACATCCCATGTAAACAGTCAACCGGAATCCGTCAATCAGAACGATCTCAATCAGAATAGCAAAAAAGTGTGCATGTAAACGGGGCTAGTGATCAGCTTCGGGGCGCATAAAAGGATCGGAACGAAGACAGCGGAGGACCAGACATGGACTTTACTGTGTGTGCGTGTCAGGGCCGGATATAGGCATGGGCAAGGAGGGGCAATGCCCCCCCAAATGCCGTGACTGGCCCCCCAAACGTGATGGCATGCAAAGATCCCAAATTTTAAAAATATTTCAAGAAAAATGGTCAGAGTGAGCGCTCTCTGCTCTCTATCCCTCATTCAAAGTAGCTGGTAGATGCATAGGGAGGGCGTGGCCAGTCGCTTCACCGGCTTGTGGTGAACCTGCTGAGCTTCACGTCTCAGTCAGTCACTGCAGAGCGGAGCACGCAGACACACTGTCGTCAGCTGAGCTCAGCCCCTGTTTTGAGTTTCCTTCGCCGTCAGTCACTGAAATTATTTGGTTACTCTTTCTGTGTTCTCATTCCCTCCATATCTCTCTATCGCTTTTCTCTTGTAATTTGCACCGAGTGACGAGTCGAGTATGCGCCGATTTCCATACTTGCCAACCTTGAGACCTCAGAATTAGGGAGATATTAAAAAGGACCGGGGTGGGGGGGGGGGGGGGTCGTCATATATATCACATACACAAACGCAAAGAAAAATGTAATTCATTTATTTGACAAATTCAATTCCTTAAGGCCTCTCCTCAGGAGGTTAGACCCTAATTTGTTTGCTACTGTAAATGAAAAGACATGAAATAGCTAGATCTTATCAATAAACATTTATTAATTCATAGCCTAATGCAACAATTACATAAGTAAACTCTCAAAACATTATAATTATGGCATTTCATTTTTAAATTTTCATGTAACAGTCTAAAGCTAAATAAATAGCTGTTCTTGCCTTTCATTTCAGACGTCTGCTTCTAGGGGCCGTTCACATATCGCATCTTTTTCGCGCTCAAGGTCGTTATTTCAACCGTAGGCGCGCGGCCGCGGTGAGCACGCTCATAATGGAAGCAACGTGGTGCGCTAGTTTTTCCAGGCGGGTTTTTCCTTCTCATCTCCAGAAATATATCTAGTAGTAAAGCTAATGCGAGCCGAGGGCTAGAAATCAATTAATCCTTTGCTGATACTTCTTCGTCGTCATCATGGAGAGCGCAGTTTGGTTGCATAGCAACGACAGACGCCATGGGAGCGCAAGCTGAAACGGCGCCCAGTGATGGATGGTGTAGCAATATTGTTGTCCGGGTGGAAATCGGGAGAAATTCGGGAGAAAGGTCGGTCCGGGAGATTTTCGGGAGGGGCTTTGAAATTCGGGAGTCTCCCGGAAAAATCGGGAGGGTTGGCATGTATGCCGATTTCTGGTTGCTAAAGCTAGCACTAGCAGCAGCAACGAGGCTGCTAGAGTATGGCGAGTGGATAATGCCACGGATAACTTACCGAAGTCTACAGTCGTGTACTTTTACGTGACAGAAGGGGTACGCCGCACCACTATGGAAGGCCAAAAGGGCCAAAACGTGTGAAACTGTCGTGTAAACACGTAATTACGTGTTAACACGCAAATTACGCGTAAACACGCAATTTACGTGTTAACACATCATTACGTGTTAACGCGTAAATGACGTGTTAACACGTAAATTGCGTGTTAACACGTAAATTATTAGACATTAGCACCACCTACTGGTTTGGTGCTCTTGCTCAAACACACAGAACCTAATTAGATTAAGGTTGTAAAAAGCCGTTTTTAATGTGAAAATACATGTTGAACAATGCATTTTCAGAATATAGGATACAACTACATATAATAATTATTTTAAATGGGCCTATTTAGACAGTTAAGTTAACTATAACTAATCAAGCCCTGAAAGGCATGACCATTTTCACAATCACAATAGAAATTGTGTAAGGATAATTACACATTTCTCCAAACAGTATTTTCATGTACACTTATACCATATTTCTAAAGCATCTTTTTATAATTTAACCTCTATGCATTTGTTAGAGAGCCCCTTCTGATAACACCATTAAGCCTTATGAATCTGAGATAGTGCATTGTTTTGCTGTGTTTTTCGAAGTTAATATATATATATATATATATATATATATATATATATATATATATATATATATATATATATATATATAACAAAGTTATTTATATTACAACACACACACTACACTTTGCACATTATATTACATTACACACACAAACACATATATTTTACAAAGTTATTTATATTACAACACGCACACTACACTTTACAAATTATACTACATCACACCCCCCCCCCCCCTTATTTATATTATTTATATTATACACACATGCGTATGTCATAATAATAATCTAAGACGAGAGTGGCTTGAATTATTAATAATTGAAATGAGACAGAATTCCTGCCATAAAATGACATTTTACAATGGATATTCAAATGTGAAATCTGTGAATATAAGACCAACAATTATTAAAATAAACTGTAATATTACTACACAGAACAAGAGATTATGCTATATTCTCGCCAATGTTTGGATAGATTTGGAGATTACACTCGTGATCTATCTATTCAGTTTCCTGCAAGTTATACCCTTCCGTCAGTGTCGTTGGCTTATGATGGCTGATGAGGTATGCTCAGCGTTGTGCTTGCGTCACTCTATCATGAATAATTCAAATAAAATAAAGGTGTTGTGTCACGTTGACACTGCCTGTCGTAACTGTTTGTAATCATTCTCATGACTATTAATGTGATGATGCACACCTTCGTTGTATTGTATTTATTCATGAGATTGTGAACGAGCTCTTACCTAATGGATACGTTGAGCCTACGTCACCTGGCATCTTCAGTTTGGTGCACGCCCGTGATGCGCATCGTATAGTAAATACAGAGACGTGAAAACAAACAGCACAAAACATAGCTACTTTCGGTTTTAATAAACACTGTTAAACATATTACGGTGGGTTGTATACCTTGAAAATAGTTATTTTTTTACTTTATTTAAGTTTGTCATATGTTGCTTCGCGATTAGCGCGACAGTCTGCCATTATATGCAATCAAAATACCGTTGCATTTGGAATCAATACGATTTGATGTTGTTTCAGAGTTATGAATGATTTATCTTCGACTTCGAATTATCCCCCCATGTCTATTAACAGAGAGTTGGCTAAGTGAATGTCCCTAGCCTAACCCATTTCTCATTTTTTTTTTCCTCAGAGATGACATTTGGTAGCATATAATTAAATAATCGATATCAATTATGTAAAAAAATAATTTAAGTCCTTAAAATAAAAATATGAGCACAACTGGCACAACTAATCAAATGACAAAATTTAGAAATTGGATGCAGTTATTATAAACGTCATTATAAACTGAATAATAAATAAGTAAAGATAGATAGATGACAGACAGACCCTTACGAATATAGGCTTACAGTTTTACTATAGAAAAATAATAATAAATTGGTCTTCTGTGGTGGTCGACAGTGCGGTGAGGGTGAGAGTGCGCGCGCCGGGCGGGCTCTCTCTCTCTCTCTCTCTCTCTCTCTCTCTCTCTCTCTCTCTCTCTCTCTCTCTCTCTCTCGGAGGTGTGGAGAATGTTGTCAAGGCTGGATCTGGATTTTCCCTTTGCCTGCAGAGATTAGGCCTATTGTCTGTGATGTGGACAAAGTCCTCCGGCTGGACCTGACATGAAGACCTGATACAGAAGCAGAAACAATCTCTCTCACTGACCTTGATTATGCAGTTGCGCAAATTTACAGGATTTGTTTGTTATTTGTGCTTGTGCAAGATAGCCATACCAGCCAGTAAAGTTCCATGGTTTCCAATGTGCCAGCACGCAAATCACGTGTGTGGTGTGTGTAATGTAGTATAATTTGTAAAGTGTAGTGTGCGTGTTGTAATATAAATAACTTTGTAATATATGTGTTTGTGTGTGTAATGTAATACAATGCGTAAAGTGTAGTGTGTGTGTTGTAATATAAATAACTTTGTTATTTGTTATATATATATGTATTAACTTCGAAAAACACAGCAAAACAATGCACTATCTCAGATTCATAAGGCTTAATGGTGTTATCAGAAGGGGCTCTCTAACAAATGCATAGAGGTTAAATTATAAAAAGATGCTTTAGAAATATGGTAGGCCTATAAGTGTACATGAAAATACTGTTTGGAGAAATGTGTAATTATCCTTACACAATTTCTATTGTGATTGTGAAAATGGTCATGCCTTTCAGGGCTTGATTAGTTATAGTTAACTTAACTGTCTAAATAGGCCCATTTAAAATAATTATTATATAGTTGTATCCTATATTCTGAAAAGACATTGTTCAACATGTATTTTCACATTAAAAACGGCTTTTTACAACCTTAATCTAATTAGGTTCTGTGTTTGAGCAAGAGCACCAAACCAGTAGGTGGTGCTAATGTCTAATAATTTACGTGTTAGCACGCAATTTACGTGTTAACACGTCATTTACGCGTTAACGCGTAATGACGTGTTAACACGTAAATTGCGTGTTTACGCGTAATTTGCGTGTTAACACGTAATTACGTGTTTACACAACAGTTTCACACGTTTTGGCCCTTTTGGCCTTCCATACATTTCTCACGTACGCCGTCGCCACGTCGCCGTAAGGTATACGTTACTACTGTGACGCCGCCGTGACGTCGCCGCCGGTCTGTCGTCTGACGTCTCTATCAATCCCATTCAAAAATAGACACGGACTGACGGCGACGGAAGGGTAGACTGCTCCTTCGCCTTCTTCAGGGTAGACTTAGAAAAGGCATTATCCGCTCGCCATACTAGTGCATTAGCTGCAGCAGAGACCGAATCACCCGGCTCGTCGGGTGATACTGCTCCTCGACTCGCTACAATTTCTAACCCCCGTGCCCAGTCCAGTACCAGTACACCTAGTTCTAGTTGCACAAGACATTCTGAGAGATTGTTGAGAAGGAGCGACAAAGTGTGGTCGACACTTGTAATTTCATTTCCCTTTATTTATTGCCTCACAGCACAACTTTTTCAGATAACTAAAAAAAAAGTTACACATATTACAAACTAATCAAAAAGTGCAGGTTTTCAAGTTTCAAAAGATAATATTGTCAATATGAAATGAATTAGCTAGGAACTAACAACAAATTATCAGAATAATTGTTTTTTTAAAACAAAAAATCAAACAGAATATAGATACATTTTTGTTTAAATCCTTGGTGCAAATTAGAGCAGCTTTCAAAGACAACATAAACTAAATGAAATGCTAAGCTATTAGCAGTGTCAAGCCAGATGTTAATTATTTTGTTTAGAATCAGACCAGAATCAGGTGTGTGTGTGGGGGGGGGGGGATTTTTGACTGCTAGGTTATATTCTGTGTGTGAAGTCTTATTTTATTTTATCTCTTTGTTTTTTTTTCCCCTCTTATGGTATAACGCTGGAGTTCTCGGTAAATTTTTCATCATACCCCAGCAAACATTTGAACGTTTAATGACCGTTGAAAAGACGTCCGTCCGAGACGTCCCGTCATGGTTGAAAAATAGTTCCAAAATGGAAGTTGAACCGACGTCTTTTCTGGCCGTGAATTCCACGTCTTTTCTGGCCGTGAATTCCACGTCTCTTCTGCGCGTCCCTGGACGTCTAAATGCGTCGTCATATGTGTTTAAATGTGTTGCTGCATAATTTAAGTGTATAAGCCTGCATATAAAATAATCACACACCTATTGTGTAACATCGTGAAAGACAATCAAGTCTTGAGGTTTAGCATCTTGACAAAGGTTCTAAAAAGGTCCAAAATTGGTCCAGTCAGACCTGAACGTCAATAAAACGTTTTAATCACGTGTACATCAAAAACAATAACACATTATTTGTGGACATAAGCAAAAAAGAAGCATGTTCTGATTAAGCACAACATTTTATTGATCTTGAACAGCCAAAATTTCTCTTTATTTTTTTCAATGTTTAACATTTCGTGAGCTTAGAATTATAAGGTTCTATCTCCACTTTTTGAGTTTTTGACAATCTGATTCATTAGGTGTTTATTAATGCCTGTGTGGTGTTATTTTTGTAAAAAAAATATTTTGTTAGTAGTTATTAATAAAATAAAAGGTTCCATCTCACAAAACATAAACCGAGTTTAAAAACTTTGATCCTCAATAAACTACAATAAACGGAGATAGAACCTTATAATTCTAAGCTCTCGATTTGTTAACCAAACTAAATACCAATAGCAAAATACTGAATTATTATATAAAGATAGTTCACCCAAAAATGAAAATTATGTAATTTACTCACCAAATTCCAAACCTGTATGAGTTTCTTTCTTCTGCTGAACACAAAAGAAGATATTTTGAAGAATGTTTGTAACCAAGCAAATAGAGCATCCACTGACTACCATTATTGGAGAAAAAATAATTATTAATGGGAAGCGACATCTGCTTGGTTACAAAAATTCTTCTAAATATCTTTGTGTTTAGCATAGAAAGGTATACAGGTTTGAAACATGAGGTTGAGTAAATGATGACAATCCCTTAAACACATTGTTTGGCTCATTTTTTGTATCCACCACCCCCAGCTCTTCCTGGAGCGTGTTTCAGGTGTTCTGCCATTGCTGCATCAATTTCAGAGTCTGTAGCATGTGGGCTCCACCTCTTCACAGCATCTAAGGGAAGAGAATATATTTCTTTTTAAAATAAATGAAAATTAAAAATTTGAGGTAAATGACATGCACTTATTTTCAAAATATTTTTATGGTCTTCAGCTAAATAAAAAACAGCATTTGTCCCCTGCCTCTTCAATACCACTGTGGTGCCCTTGAGAAAGACCCTTAACTAGGTGTGTAACAGTGAGAAAATGAACAGGACATTTCTGATAAAGACAGGTGGGCTGTGATGTCCCCTGAATAGACATGTTTAGCAATTCTAAAATTACAAAATATTTTTAAAGCAGTTACTGAAAACATACATGTTCAAATCCAGCTAATTTCATTCTACTTCAGATAATTTACTTTCTGAAAGAAACTCTCAAAAGGCTACATTAATAATTTACAGTAATAACTTTGACTGTATCATTAAACATACTTTATACTATGGTATACCGTTGTATAAGTTCAAAGTAACTTTTAGCCTACTAGCTAATTTTAGCCAAACTCAGTTAGCCAATTTCAGTTGACAATGTGGGCATCATTTCTTTCGGTTCATTCATGTCAAACAAGTAAAACTCTAGCACGTTAATCTAATAATACAAAATGTACGTACCCAACAGTAGATTTCTAATAATATGGGCCTCAATTCCTCCTCTCTCCGTGGTTGTTCAAACTTAAGTGTTCCGGAGTGAGTCTATGGGGAAAACGCGTTAACATCTCGTGAGATAATCTAACCTATCGCGGGATTTGGTAATGTCGGGAGATCTTTTGTTACATCTTGGCAGCACAGTTTTGGCAATTACATCCAACTCAGACATAAATGGTGACCAGATATATTTCTGTTTTACATGTATATGCATACATTCCATAAAATAAAAAAAACACTAAAAAAAACACACAACGTATCAGGTAGGCTACAGGTTGAAATAATGACTAGAATGCAGAGGCTTTGCATTCACTTAACCACACTAGGAACTGTGTGATTATAATTTATTTAAACAAGATAAAGTAAATATATTTACTTTGTATACAATTCGTGTATTTCATAAAGATAATTCCTGTTTTTTTTCTGTCTTGCTTGACTAGACGTGTAAAAGACATCAGTGGACGTCTATTCACAGCCTTGACGTGTAAAGGACGTCAGTGGACGTCTTCACAACCTCTTAAAAACTACTTGGGCCATTAAATTAATTTTTGCAGTATTAACCATGCAAGGATTAAGCACAGCTTTTGCATATTTCACAAGGATTCCATGATGGAGGGTCATGATGGACTATAAATGCACGTGTAAAAGACGTCGCCAGGTGACGTCCTCTCACCCGATACACTATATTGAACTACACGTAGCTAAAAGTCAAAATAACAATTATACATGCAACCCCAGAGAACTGTAGACATGTACAAATGTATCTGAATGCATTTTTAGGAAATGTTCTGTGTTACATATTTTTACCGATTTATGCCGTCATACCGCGACTATTTTTGGCCAGGGACACGACGTTGCCGTCGGACCAATGTTTGCTGGGACGGAACATTAATGTTCTCCGCTGCCCGGTCGGCTCCTGCAGCCCAGACATCCACATGTGTACCGCTTGCTAATTCACAAGTGCTGTCGGTAACAGTGGGAAGTCTGGGAACATGGCTCTGTTCCCACAATGATTGGTTCGGCACAGCGCTACTAAATTCCGATTGGCTATTCTTATGTCTATTTAAAAAAAATTGGACAAATGAGTTCTATGCAATAGTCTCATATTTCTATTGAGAAAATGTTATTTCGCGATAGATATCGTTATAGTTTTATCGCCTAGCCCTAAGATAGATATATGAATAGATGAACTGATATGATGATAGTATAGTTAGTATAGATTCCTATGCATTTTAGGGGTTTGGGGGGATTTGACACCCCAAAAATGACTTGCCCCCCCCCCCCCCTGATATTCTACCTGCACCCCCTAGTGGGCACCCCTGGTGCGTGTGCGTGTGCGTGTGTGTGGTAGTCGTATACGAGGGGCTGCTGCTTTTACTTTCGTTTTGTCATTTGCGTATTAAAGTGGAATGAGTGGCCGACAGCAAGTGGAATGAGTGGTCGACAGCAAGTGGAATGAGTGGCCGACAGCAAGTAGAATGTGTGGCCGACTAAAAAAATTATTTTAACTATAAGCAACCCAATTTGTCTAGATCTGTATTATTTCCTTTGTATAATGAGCTTAAATATTGCTGCGCAGTCGTGTGATTTAGTCTGCTTGATTAACATTATTACAATGTATTCCTATTTAACTCTGATATGTAGCCTATATATATATATAAGGTCCTCGAGTCGAATATGTTCGAATATTTCACCAGCATCAGCCTTTTCACAGTTTGTATCACTCCGCTTGTCTGTGTTTGCGCAACTTGCATCATTAAGCCAGTAGGTGGTGACAAGTGACTTTATGAGTGAACAATTGAAATTTAATTGAACTGATTTAATAGTGCCAAAAACACTGATTAACTCAAGAAAGAAACAAGTTGCTGAAACCAATCTTTAATGCTAAAAAGTTTACATCTATGCAAAATAATCCTTGAAAGATTTCTCATTTAAGGCCATTCCTGTTTGGAATATGTGATTGTTGTATTGTCAACTATAAGCAGAAACATTTTGCATTTCCATTTTCTACTGTGTGGATCATTCATTTCAACATTTATCTCATTCTCATGTTTAAGAATCTGTTATCTTGACAAATAATTTATGCTACTGCCCACTGACATGCTTTTAAAGCTATTGTTATCAGAAAATGTCGGCCTTCAAACACCTTAAAATGCACATATGTAGGTCCGAGAAATCAAAATTTTCTCGGGGGAGCATGCCCCCGAACCCCCCTAACTCTCGCCTTGGGCACCAAATAACCTAGAGCCGGCCCTGGATCCACTGATCTATCTACGACTTTCCCGAACTCTGAACTTTCCCGTGATCGTTATGGCAACGTAGAACAAGCCGGTAACGAACTTCCGGTTTACGTTAGCCCGAAGATACCGCTATCAGAGAGCCTCAACAAGCCCAAACAACTTGGTTGGATAATGAGTAGAGCTTAGATCGGGCCCAAAAAATCAAGCCCGACCCTACCTGAGCCCGTTGTGTCCGAGCCCGGCCCGACACATTAACTGTAATTATGAGCCCGAGCCCAATTTAGACCCAATCATTTTTAATACGTGGGCCGTTATAACCAGGGGCGACGCCAGATATTTTTTTTACGTGTGTTGAGGGGGTGCTAAATATATAATATATAAATACTTTTAATAAATGAGCAAAAATTGGACACTTAATATTTAATATTCAATTATTTTAATGATCACAATTAAAGTATTAATTTTATTAAATTGAACAAGCACAACATTCGGCATTCAATTAAATATTATTAAAGATTTATTATTAAATATTAATAATAATTATTATTAATAATGTTATTTCAACACCATATATCTCGTTATTTCGACATCATATGTCGAGTGTGCGTGCAACAAGCAAGATGTGCATTTGTAAATCCGGTAACACGCGTGCATTGATTTTTATTAATAAACTGGTGTTTAATGTCAGTGTCTGCTGCAAAGATGAAGTTGACGATCGCCATCTCCGTAGTGAACGTGCATAATAGTGAGAAATTATTAATTTTTAGAAATTATTAAAATTATTAATTATTAATTATTAATTTGTTGGAAACGCACTAATTTTCGACTAATCGGAGTCGGGCTTTAACAAAAGCAAAAACTCTTTGCATAAATGTGATCAATAACTCATGGCAAAATATTTGTAGGCTACATTAAGTTTTCATTTTCGCAGGTGAAAGCAATTCATTATTAATCAAGATTTAACAGTTGAAATGACTAATACTATCCCAGCCATTTGGATTAGGCCTTACTTGATTTAATGCAGCAAAAAATATTTTACTGTGTACTAACTAAGATCGTTTATTTTCTTTTTTTCTCATGCTTTTTCATGGTTGCTTTTATAAACAGAACATTTATCTAACAGTGCCTTTTTAAAAGAGACTAGTAAGGCTAAGTAGGCTAAAAATGACCATTATGTAGAATATTTTTGTACTTCACTTTTATTTGTTCCCATGTTCTATTGTGGTGACTGACATTACAATGAACAAATAATGCAATTATTAAAATACAAAAATATAAACTTTATTCTAATAAGTTCTAAAAACATCTAACATGGCCACTTCTAACGGATTTAAATTGTCTGCTACTTTTTGCCAGCCCTCTCTCCTGGCTTTTGCAAACTTTAAGGTGTTTCCTGGCGTTTTGTATTAAACATTAAAATTCTGAATAAACTTCGACTATCTTGCTCTGCTGAGGAGAAAAACTGAGCGCGCTCTTTGGCCACGCTGAACAGCCAATAGCAGCGTTGCTGATCAATGTTTCTACTATCGATATCCTATCCCTTTATAAACAAGCGCATGAACGCGCAATTATCTCAATCCAGCTATATAGGCCTACTAAATAATCATATCCGGCAGGTGTGTTCGAAGAACCTAATTAGCCAGATCATGATTAGCACGATGATATGATCTAGGATGTGTCATTTGATCTAGGATGTTTTAAGCAACGTACGAAGAATGTGCCCGTGCCCCAGTAGAGCTTCACGACAACGCCCCTGGGTGGGGGCTTACTATGATATTAGACTGCATAGCCTATAAAAGATGATGAATTTCAAACCTGAACCAAGCATATTTTTATTTAAAGTTCAACAGTCTGTCTTTAGTCTGCCACACAAAACAACAACTTTAACCTAACTTACCACATAACAAACTTTTTAAATTGTCATGTGTTAAAATGTGTTAGCACTGAAAATATTGCTAAGGCAAAAACAAAAACAATTATAAACAACAGGTTTTTGGAAGCCACTGAGGGATGATGTCCTGGGGGCTGTTCCATAAAAGCCGCTTAGAAAAGCGGGGATTAAACTCCAAAACCGGACTTGAATGAGCCTAACAAATGAGTTGGGGCTAAAGTGGTTCCATAAAAGGTAATTGAAACTCACGCAATCTCACTAATTTGATCCAGGTTTATCTAGTCTAGATAATTGCGTGTGCACGCGTTTCTTAAGCAGCCCTAGAGGTCGATCGTGGATCAAATCGATCCACCATCAAACAGCGTATATTTTGTGCTGTTTTATGCGTTTGTAACATGTTTTTTCCCCCTCAGTGCAAAACTTACATTTTACAGTTATATTCTCCATCTGTAAATGTTCGAAAGTCATGCAAATGTATCCATTTTGCTGCTAATTTTCATATTGAACGAGCGCTGCTGCGCGCATGCGCGCCAAATAGGAGCGCAATAATTCTGACTAAAATATACATTTTGCTTGTGTGGCAGGTGGAATATATATATATAGCTGGGCTTAGACCCAGACAAATAGCAGACTACGCCACGATGGGACTTACACCCAAAGACTTAATGGTTATTCGCTAACAAGGCACTCAGGTTCGTGAAGGGATCAGCCAGAGACAGTGGTCAAATACAAAAATATATTTTATTATTATTAATTTCTCTTTTACTTTTTATAAAAATGTACAACCAATGGAGCCATACACACCAGAGTCACTCCAAAAATTCAAGATTTCACAACAAACATATAGTACGAATTTCACAGCAAATAGAATGTAATTGACACCAAATCAAATAAACACAATATACTCTGGTCACAATGTACACACACACGAGGTGAAGCTAGGGCTGAAACTTACCAGTGGGAGGCTAGTGGCCCGAGCAATGA
Organism: Squalius cephalus; assembly: GCF_949319135.1. Taxonomy (NCBI): domain Eukaryota; kingdom Metazoa; phylum Chordata; class Actinopteri; order Cypriniformes; family Leuciscidae; genus Squalius; species Squalius cephalus. The sequence continues at coordinate 26,780,640 of NC_137137.1, forward strand.
ACATCCATAACACAACACCCCATTCACACGTGATAAATTTCACACACGCACCACAAGGGAAATGATCACATTTGGTGAACGCACCGCCACTGCACACACCAAGGGACCCACCACCACAAGGGGCACTGCTCCCACTGGCGGTCTTCAGCACCTAGACAAAAGACAAACACGTGAAAATCAACCAAAACTACACACAACAATTGCAAAACACTGTTAAACCCAAGATGGTACTAGAGTTAAAGATATGGGTAGCAATTAAATCACAAATCAAAATACAAATTAAACAAACAAAATATCATAGCCCATCCAGCGCAATGGGGCAAAAATGCCCTCTGGCTTAATGATCTTTGGTCGGGGTAGACAAAGCAAAACAAATAAATAATCAACCCAAAATAAATCAGAATAATGCTCTTGTATATCAGCAGCAGACAAAAGCCTCCATACAAGAGTTTAAACAAACAAAACACTGAGCCTATAAAATATAGACCAAAATAATTACAGTTAGTGGTGTCAGTCCATCCAACACTCCACACTTAAACCATGAAACTGGCCATATGATGCTGAATGAAACCAATTCACGGTATAACAGGAGGAACGAGATCACCAGGAAGCTGCCGATTAACGTGAGCGAACCACGGTTCCACTTATTCTAGGTCCCGGGTGAAAACGGCAGCCGCAGTTGTTGACATGAGCATATTATATCCGCAAACAAATCGTGACATTAAAAACGTAAGCAAAGCAGCAGGCGTTCGGCGCTGATGTCGCCCACTGGCCGCTACACCCCGGCTATAAAGCCTTCCCTTTGCTAAACAGCATCCAGTCACGGCCCCAGGCTCTGATCCAATAACCGGGCACAACTTTAGCTGCTAACAGGGCTACTACAGCAACGGGGATTCTATAACGCTAGGATAGAATAGATGACCAAGGCAGACCAAGACAGACATCAGACGGATAGGCCGGTGTGGTGAATAATCGGGTCCGGCTGAAGAAATGGGTCCGGGCTGAGGACCCAAGCAATCCGATTGGTTCAAAGCCCGTTTTATGGGTAATCGCTTTAGTGCCTGGTTACAAATCATACAAAATCACTTTATTATAGAAGACGTTTGTACTACGTTATAACGAATCATTAATGTATTTAATGTATTCTAAAGTATACGTTTCATATACTAGTATTTAACCGAAGCTATAGATTGTGAAATTAAACATTTCTCGTTGGTAGTGTTTTTTAGTTAGCTTAGATAATAGCATAGCATACAGCTAACGTTATCCGATGATCGTGATTCGTGCTATGAGCTTTTCCTGAGCTTATACTGCACTGATACTGCCTTACCATATTCACAGCCATTCGTAATGCAATTATAATTATGTAATTATTTTGTACACTTTTATTTATTAAAATATTCTTAAAATAATGCTTATTTGTGTATATTACTATTTTTCGTATTACCAGTTTAGACATTTAAATAAATTACAGAATGCTAGCTATGTTTTGTGGGTATAAATATTAAATCTAGCCTTGACTAAAGAACAGTATAATAAAATTATGGAATCACAATTTTTAATGTAATTAATCAAACCCCTTAATTCATATAATAATCTTTTATTTGAAAGAAATAACATTTTTAAAGTATGTTTTGTGACAAAGTTATTTGTTATTAAGCAATGGGGCATAAAATGCTTTTTTATTACAAGCATGTCATTTGTGTACTAATGCATATGATTTATGTCAGAATTAATTCTTAATACAGAACATCATACAACACAATAACATTTAATGTAATAAAATGAGAGAACCAAAACTTATATAAAAATTTAATTAAATTACACAATACAATACATAATGAATTCAACTGAATTATGAGATGTAATATATTACATTTTTATTAACACAAAACTACAAGCAAAATGCACATCGTTTTAGGACATTTATAGAGCTTTTTAAAATACACAACAATACAAAGCAGCTTTAAACAAACATACTCTAGCATGTATTTACTTTCCTAAACACTTTTGTGATAGTCCTCTGGCTATACATTGTGGAGATTTAAAAACAATTAATGTTGAGTTAGCTGTGTTAAAATATTTAATGAACTGTAAGGTTAAAGTTTTTTGAGAGCTAATGAGACACAAATAGATGCAGTGTCTTTTGCTGTATGTAAAGTCAGATCTTTAGTTTGAAGTAAATTCATGTTGTATGTGCAGTCAATTCTTTGTGGAACCATCCTAAGGCCTAGATGATGCAGTCAGTCAGTTTCCCCTTTAGATGGTGCGGTCGTGACCTGGTAGGTGAGGAGGCTGGACTAGGTGTCATGGACTGACTTGAGGAACTCTGCAAAAACACACACACAACACGTCACATGCAACTGTACACTTGCAGTCCTTAGTGCTATGGAACATCACTCACTGTTTTTGCTTTGATATGCAAACTCAAAGGTGCAACGCAGCTTCAGACGTAGTTAGCTCGTTGAACCTGGGTGTCATGGATGGACTGGCACGAGGAACTCTGCAAAAACACACACACAACACGTCACATGCAACTGAACACTTGCAGTCCTTAGTGCTGTGGAACATCACTCACTGTTTTTGCTTTGATAAGCAAACTCAAAGGTGAAACATTTATGTCACGTACACTGTGTTGTGTACAACCTTAACAAAAATAAAGTACCTTCATGTTTACATACACATACATACATTAAGGTTATATGCACTACTTTCAAAGTTTGTCACCACAATCAACCTCATTGCACAAATAAATGCAAAGGCATTTGCAAATGAGAAATGTTCCAGAGATATCGCTGCCACCAAAGTCAGTCCACTTTCGCATCCCCAATAGCAGCTGAAATTTTTCACTTTTGCTCTAGAGCCCTGTGCTTTTGGTATGGCACTCGGGGCGGGCCCTGGGGTCACCGTGCCGAATTTGGGGCCCCTGGGACCTTTCTATAAAACTCCTACTAGCCAATTAATGTTAGAGGCTGAAAATGTTAGTTTTAGGGTTAGGGTTAGTGAATATTTTTGCCTTCGCTCTACAGACCGGCGCTTTCGGTATGTCGATCGGGGCGGGCCCAGGGGTCACCGTGCCAAATTTTCTATAAAACTCCCACCCACCCATTAAATGAATGCATTTGCCACAGTGGTTTCGCGAACACCGCTTGGAAAGGGCCGATCGACTAGGGGGAGACATTTTCCATCTCGCCACGGCCCCCTGGAGCGGGCGGAAAAGTTTGGTGTTTAAAAAAGTTTCATTCTCGTTAATTAAACCACCCCTACTGTACTAAGCACACTCGACTGAACACATCACACTCATTTTCAAGTCATTTTAGTGCTTGATGTGCATAAAAAATGCAGTGTCCGTGAAACTCTTATTTTGCATCCTCTGAATAGGTTGGATCTGGGACATTTATGTGTTTTTGCTCTCCCGTCATGTGTGATATCAATTCTCGTTAATTAAACCACCCCCACTGTACTAAGCACGCTCAACTGAACACATCACACTAATTTTCAAGTCATTTCAGTGTTTAATTTGCATAAAAATGAGTGTCCTCGAAACCACTATTTGGCGGCAAAATAGTGGCTTCGCGGACACGGTGGTTTTTAAGCTCAGCTTTCGAAATATTTTGATGAAACCTGTTTATCAGCACTCAGCGGGCTCCCCTGAGTCCGTAGCACCAAGTGTCATCCCAAAATTCCACTGTCCGTGAAACCACTATTTTGCACAGTGTAACAAATGCTACCTGGGATCTCCATATCTCAGCTCTGGAAGGCTCTAGAGCCTCCAATCTTGCACTCCTGTCTGCGCATCAGCACCCTCTATCCGAATCCAAGGTTTCAAGAAGATCCAAGAAACTTTATTTTTCGACCCAAAAAAAACGACAGGGGTAGGCCTTATAGTTTTTTTGGGTCGAAAAATAAAGTTTCTCGGATCTTCTTGAAACCTTGGATTCTGATAGAGGGCGATGAGGCGTAGAGATGAGTGCAAGTCCTGGCTCTCTACACCTCTCCTGAGCTGAGATATGGAGATCCCTTTTTAAATATGTACAAATAACTTTTTAACATATGCTTTTCTGGTAACAGGGCTGACACAATGAGCGTGTCCCTGTCTTTCAGATATTACATGAACTCAAAGAAAAGAAGAGAACACTTGTCTTCTACCATCAACTTCATGAAAGGCAGATGATGCAAGGAGAAGTAGAAAAATCATACTGAGGGACATGCCATTTTCAACATTTCTGCAAGATGCTGTGCACAAAAATGTGATTAAAATCCTTTAAAAACAAAAGAAACAGAAATTAATTTATTCTTATATTATTAGACATATTATGGAAACTAAATTATAAAATATTTTATTTGTTTTATGGTTTATTAAGATTTACAGAGCTTTTTTTTCTAAGGGACACAAAATGGCACGTTTACGTATAATGACCCAACTTTGATAGGACTCATTAGATCAGGGTTCACCAATCTCGGTCCTGGAGGGCCGCTGTCCTGCAGAGTTTAGCTCCAACCATCTCCAACACACCTGTTTGAAAGTTTCTAGTATGCCTAGTGAGACCTTGATTAGCTGGTTCAGGTGTGTTTAATTGGGGTTGGAGCTAAACTCTGCAGGACAGCGGCCCTCCAGGACCGAGATTGGTGAACCCTGCATTAGATATTGCTTGATGCTGCAATATTTTTTTTTACCTACAAGAGTCTCCTAGGATAGAAGGAATGGGTGGATATTCCGGAGCAACTTGGCATTTCTGACTGACCATTTGCCATCTTGGTTTGGAGGGGGAAAAAAATCGAAGCACAACGGCTTGCCACTTGGTTTAAATATATAGGATGATGCACCAGGGTGGGTCCACTGAAGAGGATGATGTGCAACTATGCCATCAAAACCCGTGCAAATTTAAGAATTTTTTTTTTTAATAGCTGTCCACTGTAGTGACCACTATGCATGAAAGGGTTAATCCATATAAAACAGCGATTAATCTTGCAAAGTACGTTTTGGTGTTACTGCTATCATTACGTTAGTAATTCATTAAGTTAACTAAAAAGTGTCGCTATGTTGTGAGAAGGTATTCCTTTGCAGAGATCCCAACCGTAACTAAGCATTTAACAAACAGAAAAAAGTGACATCTCATTACCAGATGTTCTCCAGTCCTAAAAGTAAAACAAAAACACAAACAATCTGTATTTAAAAGATCTTTTAGAAAGTCATGGACTCTTTTGAGCCTTTGTCAGTGATACTCTGAAATACTTCCCATCCCATACATGAAAAAAATACATGCCATGTTGGTGATATCATATCATATATATATATATATATATATATATATATATATATATATATATATATATATATATATATATATATATATATATATATAAATATTCTTACATAGGCTATATAAAATAAAATGACACAACCTTGTCTCTTTTTGTTAAATTTCAGTTTTATTGATCAATAATAGCAATTATGAAAGTATAAGTAGCCATACAAGTCAAGAAATAAAGTAATTAAACGATTCAGTCAAACATAAGTCAGCAGGCTACAACGTTAAAGATAAAAAGCCTAAATAATTTAACGTTATATAAAGTTATGAAACTAAAACTTTGCCCTCAGCCAAAACGATTTGCCAGGGAACAAAATATAGATTAATGATTTCAAAGATCGTCCCACAAGACGAATTATATCTCATGTTTAACCACTCCACTAGACTAGAGAGCAGCAGCAGCTCTAGCCGAGGTAAGGCTGTTCCAAGCGGGATACATGAGCGCTGAGCAACCGGTGATCCCTTGGATCTCACATCTCCGAAAACGTCAGATCAAATTTTTAAATAGGCGCTATCTGTATAAACAAACAACATATTTGAGCTTTAAACAACTACATTATCGACTGAAAAACTCTTAAAACTACATTTCGTGACACAATAACAGTAGTATTTTTAAATTTCGCGGTCTTTCTCCTGCTATTGACGCAACTTGAGATTTTAAATATTAGCTATAGAATATACACGATTTACATATACAATATAAAATTTAATTCAATCTTACCTTGCATATAGCAGCGGGATTTAGCATTCTACATAAAGCTACCACATAATAACACTAAAACAGCTCACGTTAGCTACAAGTTATCGCGAGAACAGATTTAGATCAGGCATACTACTGGCATACTAATGGGGTCCTCAGCCCGGACCCATTTCTTCAGCCGGACCCGATTGTTCATCACACCGGCAGGTAGACAGGACAACAGTCGCATGTCAATGACGTAGCTTGTCTTCTTCTTGCTTTTTTTACGGCGGATCGCAGACAGATATGTGCATTACCGCCACCTATCTAGGAAATGGACCATTGACACAACTATAACCTCTATTTACCCGCACAGAGGCTTCATAGAGTTTCATCCGGCGCTGCGTGTTCAGCTCCTCCGTCTACTCTCAGCCCCCATGACAGGTAGAAGGAGGGAAAAAAAAAAAAAAAAAAAAAAAAAAAAAAACTTATTTAAATGCGCTTATTTAACCCAGTATTTCCCAAATATTCTACCATTAGATTTATTATACTCCTATCTGACTTTAATACATTTTGAATAGTGAACTTAACTCCTATATTATTTAATTCCTCCTTCAACTCTTTCCTTTCAACATTATATCTCCTACAGTGCATTACTACATGCTCAACTGTTTCACTAACTTCACATGCCTCACATAAACCTGTTGGACTCTTACCTATTAAATGCAATGTACTATTCAATCTTGTATGTCCCAATCTTAATCTTGTAATCATATTCTCCTCATACCTACACCTACCTGATACTCTTCCTTTACCCACTATTGGCTCTATTTGATGCATATGTCTACCTTTTATTTCATTATCCCAATATTGCTGCCATATTTTCAGAATATTTTTTTTAATAATTGACTTAATTTCTGATCTACTAAATAAAATCGGTATATCTACTATATGACGTAGCTTGTCAAACGAAAGGTCCCGATTTATATAGGGACTCGACCATCGCGGTTGGCTCAAAGTTAACTGCCCAGAATCACTCACAGCTGCAGCAAATTAAGCGTCACTTAGGGAGGCATGATCCAAACAACTGCATCCTGCTACACTTGGAAAATTAATATGCGATATTTTATAACACTAGAAATATCTTCTAATTATAATAATTTATCTTTAGGATGTTGGATAAGTTGCACTGAACTTCTAGCGAACAGAAGTACTTCAGTGAAGTAGCCTATAATTCAGGGAAGACTAAATATATAGAGATACAAAATATAGTTTTGGGTATAGGACCTATGCTACTTATACTTATTTAGAATGCTGAGAATTACAGCTTTTAATGCAATATTTTTTTGGAGAAAGCAAGAATCCCCAGTTTTAAATGAGTAGATTTAGTTTCTAACTATGGAGAGGATAACATTAAATTAAGAGCAAATGTATACATTTTGAAAAGATATGTGCAACTCTAAAATTAAAGAATATTCCATAAAATAAAGGAATATATATTAGCCTACATTAACTACATTTTTATATAACCCTCCCTCCCTTTTATTTCTAGTTATTTGTTATTTTATTTATTTACTTATTTAATATTGAATATTTGATATTCAAATAATATTACTTGAATAACTATTAGGAATTATGTGTTATTATAAGAGTTTGATATAAATATGTTAATGTTAAATTTTTATTACTATTTATTTATTGTTTTTTGTCTTTTCCCCCTTAAATCATATGTAAAAGTGTCTAACTATGTACTTTTTGGTTATTGTTCTAATCATGTGTGTTTTTAGGCTATGTGTTGGTGGGTATTATCACAAAAGAAAAAAAGTAGAAGGAAAAATAAGGAATATTTATTGGGGGAAAATATGATGTCTTTAAAGGAACTGTCAATTTGTATAATTGTGTTAAATGTGTTTGAATTGAAAGACAATAAAGTACATTATATATATATATATATATATATATACTAAAATATTTGTTATTTGGACATTAGATGTGCCTTATTTAGAATTTTAAACCTGTGTGTATATTTTTATGATAGCAATAACTGTAAAGTGACTATTGTAATGGGGTAAATCAAATATAGGCTAATACTGTCAATTACTAAGCTCAGATTCATCTTACCAGTTAAAATGTATACTCTGCTTTTGTAATTATTTATTTTTAATTTTGTGATTTTAACTTCTGCTTTACAAAGCTTTTTTCAGATTGTGTTCTAATGTTCTTCTAATCATAAACATGTACTACAAGCTGCCAAACAAAACCAGAGAGAAATGTATTCATAAATCTTTAAAACAATCTAATTAAATCTTGGGCACAAAACATTCAGCCAGTAAAAAAAGAAAACCTGTAGTATATATATATATATTGTATTTAGGCCTATCTATCTATCTATCTATCTATCTATCTATCTATCTATCTATATATATATATATATAGGTCTATATTGTCTAATTTATCATTGTAGCCTTATTTAAGTTGATTTTCTGTATACTGTGTATTTATTTTTGGACTAATAGTGGTTAATAAAGTCCAATAATGGTATGAGAGAGTGTCAGTGGTAATATCATTGTGTTCTTGTTGGTCAGTGTTAGAGGATCTGTGTAACAACTGAGGCTTAGCCTGACAGTTAGCCTGCCCTGGACCAGGCTAGTTTCCCAGCATAAGTTGCCAGGGTAACTGAGTTTGAACTATTTTAAGTTTGCTTTATGAAACAGAATCCACCGACAATAAGTCTGACTAACCGAAATAAGCCTGGCTTATACTCTAATCTTGTTTTATGGAACAGCCCCCAGGGAACACAGGCTAAAGCAAGTCACTGATGTCTCTAAAGTAATGTCAAGGCTGACAATGTCTTCTGGTCAAATCAATCAGGCCTTAGTCCAGACTTAAAATCTTCTGGTTGATTGTTGACAGCATTGTCCAACATTACAGTCACATCTGGCCATTGCAGAGCAAATTCCCTCTCTGCAGTTTCCTGGTCCTGTGCACTCTGAAAGGGGTTGGTGCCAAAGTGTGATACTCTTGTCAATGATCCCACCTCTTGCTCATACCAGTCTGCAGCCACGAATGCCTCTGGCAAAAGGTCTGTGGATACGCGTTTTGGGCATCCCTCTCTGGCCAAGTAACTGGGGATTCCCTTTCCTAAAAGAAGTAAAGATAAAAAGGATACATTGCTCAAGCTATACAAATGAATTTCTCAAAATAGTTTTTTTTTTTTTTTAAATAAAATGAATCCCACTTTGTCTAACCACTTTTGAGAAGCTGACCCACAATCTTGCTTCATGCGTATAAAGTTAAAACAAGTACAATCAAGCCCAAAAGACCAATTCATACGCATTTTTATAAAACTGTCGAGGATAAACAACACATTCAAAAGCCGTGGGCTTATTTCCATTGTGGTCCTCTGAGGGGGAACAATCTACAATATCTTAAGGATGACTGTTGTTATTATTATTAGGCAAATTATTCTGTTATTTACTACAACATAACATTTAGGATTTGCATAGTAAAATGTGAATTTGCTTTACCAAAACCACTATGAAAATGTGTTTTAATAAATGTTGCATAAAATTACCTAGGACTTATGTTATATTACAAAGCTCAATGATGGTCTCAGAACTCACTTATGATCTGCATCATGCTTCCCCTAGTGTTTTATTAAACAAGTTTAAAAATATGTTCATCAGAAAACCACTTAAAATAGTATACAAAATGCGTGACATTGTCATTAATAATAGGCATCACACATTTTATAACGCATTTTCAAAATTTAGTTCACAATGAGATGACATGCAATCAGACTCAAATTTTATTGAGACAAACCCCAACACAAACCTGGAATCCTGTGGGCATTCACGCTTGTACAACACGGTCAATTTGGACATTCTGTCCTCCATTTCCAACACCTCCTGATCCACTAGTTGGACCAATGCCACTTTTAAAGGGTACTAGGGTAGTTCACCCTATTGTTGATTTCAGGCCAAATTCTTTCAATAGTGTGATTCTGTCAAACCAAAATATAAAATACTTATTTAGATTCTTTACACAGAGAATACTGTCCAACAAGAGCTGATTTCATTTCAACACTACACAATTGTCACTAACCTTTAGCGTTACATTACGAATATATACAGGCATAAGGAATAAATTAAAAGGGAGACTGACATTAAAATCATTGAAACTTACAAATTACAATCAGGGTGTGTGCATAGTTTGCTCAACTGTACTCACCTTTGTTGATGGTGTTTGCATATAAGGTGGCCTCTCCGTGTTGTGGCGGTGGCTGGCCAATTTCTCTTGCATGTAAAGAGTAAGGTAGAACTCCTTCCCATGGTCCACTCTTACCTGGTCCCACATCCCATACTCCATCACGGCACCTCTGCAAGAAAAGATAATATTCCCAATTCTTTGACAGTAGTATGGAGTCTGTTAGTGTCACCTTTAGCTGAAAAATATATAGTATGTCTTATGTTGTCAGGTAGTGGGGAGGTAATCTGAGTGTTGACTGGCTGCTTAAAAGGCTGTATAGCTGCAACAATTATATGATTAGATGAACCCCAAACTACTTTGATAATCGATTAAACATTTCAGTCCTTCACTAATTTCTGCATCTTAATGCATCTCTCTGCATCTGTTTTTATTATAAATTAGAGTAAACTTTTAAAACTACTTTAAAAATAATGCTAACCTCATAATCCAATTAATTATTTTTATAGATAAAATTGCATTCTTTACATTCACAGATAAGGCCTGAAAATTGGCCAATTTGATTTTAAGGTTTTAAAGGATCTGCATAAACAGTGTTTAAGCAAATCATGAATTGGGATGATTTCCAGAAGCTGGTTCTTATTTTGACAAAGTTATTTTGCTGTTTTTGGGTACATTGAAAAGGTGGTTTAAATTACCTGTAAATGTCACTGTATATGGTGAGGTTGTTCTTCACAGGCATTGTTGATTTTCCAACAATTTTGCTGGAGAAGCCATCGATCGCCAGCACATGAGTCACACCAAACATAACCATTTTTTCATTGTGGTCTATGTGTACTTTGTGACCCACATAGCCTGCATTATATGGAACAGGATCCCTTAAAAACAGACAAAAAACAGACAGAAAATCAGTACATCATTAGAAAACCATACTGAAATCAAAGAAAAAAAGCACACTGGTGTAAAGCTTTAGACATAACCGCCTACTATACTGTAGCAAATACATTTAAACCCTCCTGTAACCTACACTTACAACATAACACCTGAGCAACCACTGTTACTTGATTATCGTACTGATTGAAAACAATACTGCAAGACATTCTACTACCACAATACACTACACTTACTGTTACTATTCATAGTACCAAGGACTACTACTGCTACAGCTGAAGTGAGTACTTGTAATGTTAGTACAATTATCATTACTGATAGAACTATTCAAATACCCTAACCAATTAAACTGTCACATTTACCTCAATGCCAAGAAATCCCAACCTTAAAAATCCAATAATCAATACACTTAATAAGCCTTTAGTAAATCCGGCCTTTATTGACATTAGATCAAACCTACCTGACATCGTGCCCTGTGATAAGGCATGTGAATGTTGCGCAAGACATCTCCCACACGACCTTCGGATGCATGGACTCCTGCGGCTGCAAGATAGCCTGTCATCATTTTTCTGCCATAGGTAGGACCAGTCTTAAGGTAAAGAAAAGAGAAAAGATGGTTGATTCAATCAAAAAAAATCTATTTAGGAGAGACATGTAATACACACACATACACTGGGGTCATCAAGTGTGAAACCACTAGTCAATGAGTCTACTTTTATTTTATTTTGTTGAAGCATATTCCCCGTTCACAACATGCATGTTTGCCTACTCAAAGACGTCATACAAACAACATTTTTAAACATACAAGTCAAGTAGCTTACCTTCATAGTATTTTTTTGTAATTTCAAGTAAGGCTACATGTAAAAAAGTATGATATATTTATAATGTAGTATACACAAATCATAGTTTATACTGTAACCTTCACACACAAGACTGGGAGGGGAGGGTTAAAGGAATAGTTCACTTTAAAATGAAAATCCTGTCACCCTCATGTTGTTTCAAACCTGTATGAATTTCTTTCTTCTGCTGAACAGAAAGGAAGATACTTAGAAGAATGTCAGTAACCAGACAATTTCTGGTACCAGTGACTTCCATAGTATATTTTTTCCCTACTATGGAAGTCAATGAGACCAGAAACTGTCTGGTTACTGACATTCTTCTAAATATCTTCCTTTCTGTTCAGCAGAAGAAAGAAATTCATACAGGTTTGAAACAACATGAGGGTGACAGGATTTTCATTTTAAAGTGAACTATTCCTTTAACTCTGGAGGTCAAAGTAAATCATTCACTAGGCAGAAATACGTTTCTTTATTTGTCATAAAGCAGGGGGAAAGGGAGAAAGCTGTAACTCTTTGCAAATAATAGGCTGTAGCAGACAATATAATCATGACATGGGCATGCATTTAGACAATACATAGCCTATTATGTCAAAATAACGAGATATTTTGTTGAAATAACATTATTAATTATTATAACAAATCTTTAAGAATATTTGATTAATGCTGAATGTTGTGCTTGTTAAATTTAATACAAATAAAACTTTAATTGTGCTAATTAAAATAGTTGAATATGAAATATTGAATGGCTAAGTTTTTCTAATTTATTAATAGTATAGGCTATATATATATATATATATATATATATATATATATATATATATATATATATATATATATATATATTAACATTGTGCAGCTCTGTCAGTGATCTATTAGCAGACAATCCCTGCTGCCCGCGTGTACTTATCCATCCTTTTTCACCCATCAGTACAGTCACTAAGCAACATTTTGCCAATTAGTTCAAAGTAGGGCAACAGACTGGAGTCCATATTTCCAGGAATAGGTTACAAGCAAAGTGCAGGCTGCTGCTTTGGCGCTTTTTATACAGCCACTCGTTGGCGCAAAATCAGTAGGCCTATTATAATTCGGTCAAGGTCGCGCCATTTATGCTACGGAGAAGCTCTGTCGCGCCATCTAGAGTATGGGATCTCTGCGGAACAAAGGTGGGCGTTTTTAAATTTCTGGGGGGGGGGGGGCTAATGTCATGTTTCATGACATCTGAAATTTCTACAGTGAAAAACAAAACTTGGAGATATTGCAGGTACAACAACAATTTATTGTCATTTATTAACAACATAAATGTATTTAAACAAGTCGTGCGTGCGTGCAAACGGAACTCCTCCAAGTCTGCAAGAGTCTTACTTCATGTTGATCTACTGTTTTATTATAGGCATATTTGATAATGTATACAAACAGTATTGGTCATGATTTTGGCAGGCAATTATTAAATAATAAAACAGTAGATCAACATGAAAATCACCACAGTGGTAGTCTGTGAGATTTAGAACAAGAATCTGGTGGATTTTGCAAAAAACAATTTGATTTTATTATGGGTTTTTTTAAGTCTGCCGACACCAAGCGCATAACTTGAGCCTACGCAACTTCGTGTCCCAGCATGCATGTACAATCGGGCCGATTGTGGCCCGCAGCTCGCTCTGGCACATGCATTTGTTACGGCTGTAAAGCACTGGGCCTCACCATAAAAACCGGCTTCGGCTGTATGATCTGGACCACTTCTGGAAATGACTCGGCTTAGGTTAAATCAAGGATGGTTTTAATGAGCAATAATAACATAAATTTTATTTTTAAATTGACGTTAATTCCTGACCGTATCTGATAATGTAGGACGTCGACTATATTGTCAAAACAAAATATATGCGGTAAATAATAATTAAATAGTGTTGTTTTGCACAGAGTATTCTTTAATATTTATACCATAGCAAAAAATATTTAGTTGTCATGAGAATCAATCTTTACATTTATGTATTTTAAACATGCATTCGCGCTTAAGCTGACATAGACGAGCAATGTATTTTTAAGCGTAGATGGTGCGACCATGGACCATGGGCGCGACCGCACTTCTCCGAAGCACAGATTGCGCATAGAGATTGCGTGACAGCGGTAGGCTATTATACTGAGGCAGCTTTGAAAAGCTGTCTATGGAAAAGCTACAGAAAAGTTTGGGCCCATGGTGCGTCTATCATTGGATACCGCCTGATGAATTTTGTTTTTCTAGCACCTCATATTCATTCATATAATAGTCTTCTTTGAAATGTGTACCTTGAAATGTTTTGTTTACATTCCAGATTGATTATAAAGGCTATAGTTGTCAGCAATTACTAGGCATAGCCTATTGGCAATGATAAGCAGAATAGCCTATACTTAACAACTGCCATCATTATTTGATACAAGACCACACTATGAGAACACCTAAAGTTTTGATAATATTTATGGAATATAATTTATGGAATTCTACTTTTACATAAATTTTTCAGATAAAGTTCATGTCAGCGTAGTGATGCACAGTTCACTTCTCCATCATCTATTGTGATATCTGTCATTGCACTGTCCAATTGATATATTGAGCTGCAGTCAACTGAAAGCAAACAAAAGTTGAATGCTTACGCTGATTAAGACACACAGGCTAGGTGTACAGACACATTCTCATTTCTTAATTTTATGCCATTCTAAAACATTTTTATGTTAACATTGAAATATAAAGACAGTGCTGCAAGTCTGATCATAAGTAAGGACATTCAAAGTATGGACAGATGAGGTCACCACCAAGGAGAGACTTGAGGATTATACATCATCAGTGTGACACGTTACATCAGCAAATGGTGGTGATCACCTGACTGGAAACATCACAAACTGCCATGGGATGTGCACGGCCCAGGACCGGAGGGCTCTGCAGCGGGAGATTAAAACTGCTCAGAAGATCACTGGTACCTATCCCCGGAGCATCAGTGATGTCGGTGAGGTGAGGTGCCTACGCAGAGCCAAAAGGATACTAAAGGACAGTACCCACCCAGCCACAGCCTGTTCATCCTGCTGCCTTCTGGGAAGAGATATAGAAGTTTCTGCTGCCGCACCACCAGACTGCAGAGCAACTTTCCCCCCAAGCTATCAGACTCTTAAACTATAGTTCATCCTCAGCACGACTCCACTGATTATAGTTTATTTCTGTTTACCATTTTTATAATTGCTTCTATATTAGCCTAATAATGTCTGCTATGTACCAGAAGGGAGTTACAAACTCAATTTATACTTTATACTATTATATATATTATATTGTGACAAAATATACCCACCTACCTTAAAGAAGAATAAAGTGAATGTTTTGGAAAGGCAGAGTCAAAAGTTATGACCTTAAAATGATTGAAATGTTGTGGAAGGATGAGGAAGCAAGCAGCTCATGTGAGGAAACCCACCAACATCCAAGAGTTGAAGCTGTTTTGTACAGAGGAATGGGCAAAGATTCGTCCAAGTCAATAAGCAGGACTGTTCAAAAGTTACTGGAAACGTTTTGTTGCCGTTATTGCTGATGTAATCAGCGTTGACAGCCTGTTTTTAGTAATGTAATTATGTTTTTGGGTTTTCTTTTGAGGACCTTGTAAAATGTTCTTACCTTAGGGCTTTACAAATGTTCTGCAGCCATTGATTGTACATGCAATGCATTTGAAAGCATGTATGTGCTATAAAGTTTTAAGACTTGTATGGATTCTCTTCACTTGCATGACACAATCGGAGTTTTGTATGTTATACAAACTGGAATGTGTATAGAGAAGAAAGATTCACACAGTATATAACACACTGGTAAATCATTCTTTTGGCCAGATGGCCTAGATTAGGATTAGGACATGTCTGATGTGAGTTTGTTGTCTGAGCTGCTAAGAAGCTGATAGCAGTGTTAGAATCAGGTTAAAACAGAAGCAGGTTTAACTCTGGGCTGGGTGAATGATGATGATGATAACTAGGCAAATAAAATCAAAAACAAAATAAAATGAACAACAATAAATACATCTGTATCAGTAATCTTGATTTAAAACAGTTACCAAAGCAAAGACACCATACAGTCAGTCATTTAACTACTGCCACCTGCTGGTAGAAAGGGGGAACAGTTATCCACTACGGTGGAAACCACATTAAATATAAATTTAATAATATAATATAGCGCTAACAGTAACAACTCTGCACACACAATAAGTTCTTAGGTTAACCTATATTACCAACTGTATTGAGCCAAACAATGCGCTCATTAAACGAAATGCAAATGCGCTCTGGATAGGCACGATATTAAATAGCTGTAATAAACTACTGTTGCTAATATATTTATTCCGGTCCAGGTTTATATAAGGCTATTTATTAATTGATTTTTCTTCTTCTAACGTTACTCTGGTATAACGTTAGCGCTGCATATAATGACCGTTCTAAAAGCTTGGCTTTTATTTTGATAGGCCATATTTACCATTACTTCCGGGTCACGTGGCCAACCTGTCTATATTTCAATGTAGATCTTCAAACGGAAAAACGGAAAAAAGGAATTTCAAAAAACCAAAATCGGACCGTTATTTGATTTTGGTTTTGTCATTTTTCGGTTTTTGGATTCAGAACCAAAAACGGGAGAACGGCTCTTTTTTTACCGTTTCTTTGTTTTTGGTTTGAAACGACAAACGAAAAACAGCTGGTTTTTCGTTATTTTGTTTTGTGTTTCAAACGAAAAAACAAACTATCAAAACGTACACGGACCAACTAGATGTCGCCTTGATGTACAAATAAATATTACAAATTAAAAAACGATCGGAAATGTCGTCCAATTTTCTTATACTATTATTTGATGACAACAATACATTTGGAAAACAAAATACAGCCATTTCTGCTTTTTTTCTTTTAAACAAAAAACCAAGCTGCACCCTTTTTTAAATTTCATCTTTCATTCCGAAATAGAATAATGAATGAACGAAAAAGTACAATTACAAAAAACTACAAATACAAAAAGTACAAGTACCGCAATGGGTTTTTTGTACACTTTTATTAGCCTACATACTGAATTGGTCGATGGTTCTCTGAGTTTTCTTTATTATTTTGGCTTGAGAAAGCAAGCATATATTTAAACATTATGTAATATTATTATGAGAAATTTACTCCGCCTTTAATGCTTCACCAAACTCAGCTCAAACTGGTCTGACTCGCTTATATCTTTTCTCACTGGTCAGACTTACTTTCCCAAAAAATCCATTGACTTGCGTTCTCTGAGCAATGAAGGCCGTAATACTCAATGCTGTCCACTAGAGGGGGCGACAGGACAATAAGTGTTTTCTACTCTCTTTCCCTGTTTGCATCAGTTTAAATGACAAATAAATGCACGAATTTCCTTCATAAATAGGCCATATCTGTGTATGAGAACAAGCTTTACACTTCAAGCTTTACAACTAATTAAAACTTTAATCCTACTTCAAAGTTTGACACTCTCTCGTTTCTTTTAAGATATTGTTATTCCACATTAAATTTGTCCATCTGGAACTCTTATTTGTCATGAGCTCTATATTTAAGATGTACTAGAAACATCTATCTATCTATCTATCTATCTATCTATCTATCTATCTATCTATCTATCTATCTATCTATCTATCTATCTATCTATCTATCTATCTATCTATCTATCTATCTATCTATCTAATCTATCTGTCTATCTATCTTTCTGACCATATCTTTCTGTCTGTCTGTCTGTCTGTCTGTCTGTCTGTCTAAATCTGTCTGACTATAACAGACCACCTTTTTTTGAACTGGTATTTAAGTGCACAAGTGCATAGCCTTCAATGCACAACGTTAGATCGTTGAATGCGACAACACACGTTATCTATTTAATGAACATCAGGTTGCGGGTTGAGTTAGTTATGGTGTGCAATGCAATACAATTCAAAAAGTGCAGAGCCTATATGCTATTCTTCAATGCACAACGTTAGATCGTTTGTGCAATGCAATGCAACATGTTTTCTCTTTAATGAACATGTGAAGGAGTTAGTTCTGGTGTGCAATGCAATGCAATGCAATGCAAAAAGTGCATAGCCTATATGTTACTCTTCAATGCACAACGTTAGATCGATTGTGCAATGTAATGCAACATGTTATCTCTTTACTGAACATGGGAAGGAGTTAGATCTGTTGTGCAATGCAATGCAGTGCAAAAAGTGCATACCCTAAATGTTATAATTCAGTGCACAACGTTAGATCGTTTGTGCAATGCAATGCAGAAAGTTTTTGTGCTTTAATGTTTATTAAAAGAGATAACATTTTGCATTGCATTGCACAAACGATCTAACGTTGTGCATTGAAGAGTAAATGTCTATGCACTTTTTGCATTGCATTGCACACCAGATCTAACTCCTTCCCATGTTCATTAAAGGAATGACAAGTTGCATTGCATTGCACAAACGATCTAACGTTGTGCACTGAAGAATAACATTTATGCACTTTTTGCATTGCCATTGCATTGCACACCAGAACTAACTCCTTCCCATGTTCATTACAGTAAAAGGATAACAAGTCGCATTGCATTGCATTGCACAAAAGATTTAACGCTGTGCATTGAAGAGTAGCATAGACCATGCACTTTTTGCATTGCATTGCACATCAGATCTAACTCCTTCCCACGTTTAGTAAAGAGATAATATGTTGCATTGCATTGCATTGCACAAACGATCTAACGTTGTGCATTGAAGAGTAACATACTCTATGCACTTCTTGCATTGCATTGCATTGCACACCAGAACTAACTCCTTCCCATGTTCATTAAAAGGATAACAAGTTGCATTGCATTGCACAAACGATTTAACGCTGTGCACTGAAGAATAACATTTATGCACTTTTTGCATTGCACACCTGAACTAACTCCTTCAAATGTTTATTAAAGAGATAACATTTTGCATTGCATTGCACAAACGATCTAACGTTGTGCAATGAAGAATAATATAGGCTATGCAATTCTTGCATTGCATTGCACACCAGAACTAACTCATTCCCATTTTCTTTAAATAGATAAGTTGCAATGTTGTTGCATTGCATTGCACAAACGAACTAACGTTGTGCATTGAAGAGTAGCATAGACCATGCACTTTTTGCATTGCATTGCACACCAGATCTAACTCCTTCCCATGTTCAGTAAAGAGATAATATGTTGCATTGCATTGCACAAACGAGCAAACGTTATGCATTGAAGAATGACATATAGGGTAAATGCATGCATTGTATTGCGTTGCACACCCGAACTAACTCCTTCCCATCTTCATTAAAGATCTCTTTAAACTTATGTTATGCAACATTGCATTGCATTGCACAAACGATCTAACGTTGTGCACTGAAGAATAACATTTATGCACTTTTTGCATTGCATTGCATTGCACACCAGAAATAACTCCTTCAAATGTTTATTAAAGAGATAACATTTTGCATTGCATTGCACAATCGATCTAACGTTGTGCATTGAAGAATAACATATAGGTTATGCACTTTTTGCATTGCATTGCATTGCAATTACTAACCATGTTCATTAAAGAGATAACATGTTGCATTGCATTGCACAAACGATCTAACGATTATCTCTTTAATAAACATTGCAACAATGCTATGCAATGCAAAACGTGCATAGCCTATATGTTATTCCTCAATGCACAACGTTAGATCGATTGTGCAATGCAATGCAACATGTTATATCTTTATTGAACATGGGAAGGAGTTGGTTATGATGTGCAATGCAATGCAATGCAAAAAGTGCATGGTCTATGTTACTCTTCAATGCACAATGTTAGATCGCTTGCGCAATGCAATTCAAAATGTTATCTCTTTAATGAACATTTGAAGGAGTTAGTTCTAATGTGCAATGCAATGCAAAAGGTGCATAGCCTATATGTTATTCTTCAATGCACAACGATCTAACGATCGATTGTGCAATGCAATGCAACATGTTATCTCTTTAATGAACATGGGACGGAGTTAGATCTTGTGTGCAATGCAATGCAATGCAATGCCAAAAGTGCATACCCTAAATGTTATTCTTTAGTGCACAACGTTAGATCGTTTCTGCAATGCAATGCAATCCAATGCATCATGTTATCTCTTTAATGAACATGGGAAGGAGTTAGTTCTGGTGTGCAATGCAATTGTGCATTTAGCATATATGTTATTCTTCAATGCACAACACTGATCGTCGACACAAACGATCGATTGTGCAATGCAATGCAACATGTTATCTCTTTAATGAACATGGGAAGGAGTTAGTTCTGGTGTGCAATGCAATGCGAAAAAGTGCATTATCTATATGTTTATTCTTCATTGCATTCTATCGTTGCCCAACGGAATGAGTTAATTGTGTCCATTGTAAAGCAACAGCTAGTGCAATGATTTTCCTTCACTTCCTTCAGCTAGTGTTGCTTTACAATGGACACAATTAACTCATTCCGTTGGGCAACGATAGAATGCAATGAAGATTAAACATATAGATAATGCACTTTTCGCATTGCATTGCATACTAGAACTAATTCATTCCCATGTTCATTAAAGAGATAACGTATTGTTGCATTGCATTGCACACCAGAACTAACTCCTTCAAATGTTTATTAAAGAGATAACATTTTGCATTGCACAAACGATCTAACGTTGTGTGCATTGAAGAATAATATAGGCCATGCAATTCTTGCATTACATTTTTTTAATGCAACCCGAACTAACTCATTCCCATTTTCTTTAAAGAGATAAGTTGCAATGTTGTTGCATTGCATTGCACAAACGATCTAACGTTGTGCATTGAAGAGTAACATAGACCATGCACTTTTTGCATTGCATTGCATTGCACACTATATCTAACTCCTTCCCATGTTCAGTAAAGAGATAATATGTTGCATTGCATTGCATTGCAAAAACGATCTAACGCTGTTGCACTGCAGAATAGCATATAGGCTATGCACCAATTCCATACCTATATGTTATTCAGTGCACAACATTAGATCGTTTCTGCAATGCAATGCAAAATGTTATCTCTTCAATAAACATGTGAAGGAATTAGTTCTAATGTGCAATGCAATTCAAAAAGTGCATGGCCTATGTTATCTCTTTAATAAACATTTGAAGGAGGAGGATCTGGTGTGCACTTCAACGCAATGCCAAAAGTGCATACCCTAAATGTTATTCTTCAGTGCACAACGTTAGATCGTTTCTGCAATGCAATTCAATGCAATGCAACATGTTATCTCTTTACTGAACATGGGAAGGAGTTAGTTTCAGTGTGCAATGCAATGCAATGCAAAAAGTGCATACATGTTATTCTTCAATGCACAACGTTAGATCGTTTTTGCAATGCAATGCAATGCAACATGTGTTATCTCTTTAATGAACATGGGAAGGAGTTAGTTCTGGTGTGCAATGCAATACAATGCATGCATTTAACCTATATGTTATTCTTCAATGCACAACATTGATCGTTGAGACAAACGATCGTTTTGTGCAATGCAATGCAAAATATTATCTCTTTAATGAACATGGGAAGGAGTTAGTTCTGGTGTGCAATGCAATGCAAAAAGTGTATAAATGTTATTCTTCAGTGCACATCGTTAGATCGTTTGTGCAATGCAATGCAACAACAGATGTTATCTCTTTAATGAACATGGGAAGAAGTTAGTTCTGGTGTGCAATGCAGGGATAGAAGTGCATATGTTTTTTCTTCAATGATGCAGAACGATAGATCGTTTGTGCAATGCAATTGTGGTTTGTGCATTGCACAAACGATCTAACGTTGTCCACTGAACAATAACAAATAGGCTATGCACTGCTTGGATTGCATTGCATTGCACACTACAACTAATTCATTCCCATGTTCATTAAAGCGATAACATATGTTGTTGCATTGCACAAACGATCTATCATTGTGCATCATTGAAGAAAAACATATGCACTTCTATCCTTGCATTGCACACCAGAACTAATGTTCAGAAATAACATCTGTTGTTGCATTGCATTGCACAAACGATCTAACGTTGTGCAATTAAGAGTAACATAGGCCATGCACTTTTTGCATTGCATTGCATTGCACAACAGATCAAACTCCTTACCATGTTCAGTAAAGAGATAATATGTTGCATTGCATTGCACAAACGATCTAACGTTGTGCATTGAAGAATAACATGCAGGCTAAATGCATGCATTGTATTGCACTGCACACCCGAACTAACTCCTTCACATGTTCATTAAAGAGATAACATATGTTATGCAACATTGCATTGCTTTGCACAAATGATCAAACGATGTGCACTGAAGAATAACATTTATGCACTTTTTGCATTGCATTGCACACCAGAACTAACTCCTTCCCATGTTCATTAAAGATATAATATATTGCATTGCATTGCACAAAACGATCGTTTGTCTCAACGATAAAAGTTGTGCATTAAAGAATAGCATATAGGCTAAATGCATGCATTGTATTGCATTGCACACCAGAACTAACTCCTTCCCATGTTCATTAAAGAGATAACAAGTTGCATTGCATTGCATTGCATTGCAGAAACGATCTAACGTTGTGCATTGAAGAATAACATTTATGCACTTTTTGCATTGCATTGCATTGCACACTGAAACTAACTCCTTCCCATGCTCAGTAAAGAGATAACATGTTGCATTGCATTGAATTGCATTGCATTGCAGAAACGATCTAACGTTGTGCACTGAAGAAAAACATTTAGGGTATGCACTTTTGGCATTGCATTGCATTACACACCAGATCTTACTCCTTCAAATGTTTATTAAAGAGATAACATAGGCCATGCACTTTTTGAATTGCATTGCACAATAAAACTAACTTCTTCAAATGTTAATTGAAGAGATAACATTTTGCATTGCATTGCGCAAACGATCTAACGTTGTGCATTGAAGAGTAACATAGACCATGCACTTTTTGCATTGCATTGAATTGCACAACAGAACTAACTCTTTCCCATGTTCACTAAAGAGATATGTTGCATTGCATTGCATTGCAGAAACGATCTAATGTTGTGCACTGAATAATAACATTTATGCACTTTTTGCATTGCATTGCACACCAAAACTAACTCCTTCAAATGTTAGAAAAGTTAGTTATGGTGTGCAATGCAATGCAATGAAGAGCCAATGTTACTCTTCAATGCAAAACGTTAGATCGTTTGTGCATAACATATGTTATGTCGTTATTGAACATGGGAAGGAGTTAGTTCGGGTGTGCAATGCAATACAATGCATGCATTTAGCCTATATGTTATTCTTCAATGCACAACGTTAGATCGTTTGTGCGATCCAATGCAAAATGTTATCTCTTTAATAAACATGGGAAGTAGTTAGTTCTGGAGTGCAATGCAATGCAATGCAAAAAGTGCATAGCCTATATGTTATTCTTCAGTGCACAGCGTTGGATCGTTTGTGCAATGCAATGCAATGCAACATGTTATCCCTTTAATGAACAAGGGAAGGAGTTAGTTCTGGTGTACAATGCATGCATTTAGCCTATATGTTACTCTTCAATGCAAACGTTAGATCGTTTGTGCAATACAATGCAAAATGTTATCTCTTTAATAAACATTTGAAGGAGTTAGTTCTGGTGTGCAATGCAATGCAAAAAAGTGCATAGCCTATATGTTATTCTTCAATACACAACGTTAAATCGTTTGTGCAATGCAATGCAACAGGTTATCTCTTTAATAAACATTTGAAGGAGTTAGTTCTGGTGTGCAATGCAATGCAATGCAAAAAGTGCATAAATGTTATTCTTTAGTGCACAGCGTTAGATCGTTTGTGCAAAGCAATGCAATGTTGCATAAAATATGTTATCTCTTTACTGAACATGGGAAGGAGTTAGATCTGGTGTGCAATGCAATGCAAAAAGTGCATGGCTATGTATTCAATGCACAACGTTAGATCGTTTATGCAATGCAATGCAAAATGTTATCTTTTTAATAAACATTTGAAGGAGATAGTTCTGGTGTGCAATGCAATGCATAAAGTGAATAGCCTGTATGTTATTCTTCACTGCACAATGTAAGATCGTTTGTGCAATGCAATGCAACAACATAAATGTTATATCTTTAATGAACATGGGAAGGAGTTAGTTCTGGTGTGCAATGCAATCCGAAAAGTGCTTTATCTATATGTATATTCTTCAGTGCATTCTAAAGTTGCCCAACGGAATGAGTTAATTGTGTCCATTGTAAAGCAACAGCTAGTGCAATGATTTTCCTTCACTGCACATTAACCTACTTATACATTCAGTCAACTGATGTTAACTTTCTATACATATTCTTCGACTCCTGATGTACGTAAGTACATATTTGACCAAAGTAACATATTTCTGGCCAAACAGTCCTCCATTTCTATACATACGCATTGACTCCCGATGCTTCATAAGCCAATATAGATATCCATGGCTTATGGCTAACCTTTTGAAATAATTTCTGCTCAAAGTGTCCTCAAAATTTTTCAAACTATGTAAAGTTATAGTCTCCTTCTGATGATAAATCAGCTATTCAGAGGTTTTGACCTCCTGAACATATTTCTGGCCAAAGAGTCCTCGATCTTGGGCTTTCTATACATTCTCATAGACTCCTTTGATGCATCATAAGCCATATAGATGTCCATATCTGAACTTTTGAACTTATTTGTGGTCAAAGTGTCCTCAAAATGTTTTAAACTATATAAACTTGTCGAATCCTTTTGATGATAAATCAGCTATTCAGAGGTTTTGACCTCCTGAACATATTTCTGGCCAAAGAGTCCTCGATCTTGGGCTTTCTATACATACTCATAGACTCCTTCTGATGCTTCATAAGCCATATAGATGTCCATATCTGACCTTTTGAACTTATTTGTGGTCAAAGTGTCCTCAAAAATTTTCAAACTATATAAAGTTATAGACTCCTTTTGATGATAAATCAGTATTTCATGGGGCCCCTTTTGACCTCCTGAACATATTTCTGGCCAAAGAGTCCTCGATCTTGGGCTTTCTATATATACTCATAGACTCCCTCTGATGCTTCATAAGCCATATAGATGTCCATATCTGACCTTTTGAACTTATTTCTGGTCAAAGGGTCCTCAAAATTTTTCAAACTATATAAAGTTATAGAATTCTTTTGATGATAAATCAGCTATTCAGAGGTCCCCTTTTGACCTCCTGAACATATTTCTGGCCAAAGAGTCCTCGATCTTGGGCTTTCTATATATACTCATAGACTCCTTCTGATGCTTCATAAGCCATATAGATGTCCATATTTGACCTTTTGAACTTATTTGTGGTCAAAGTGTCCTCAAAAATTTTCAAACTATATAAAGTTATAGACTCCTTTTGATGATAAATCAGTATTTCATGGGGCCCCTTTTGACCTCCTGAACATATTTCTGGCCAAAGAGTCCTCGATATTGGGCTTTCTATACATACTCATAGACTCCTTCTGATGCTTCATAAGCCATATAGATGTCCATATTTGACCTTTTGAACTTATTTGTGGTCAAAGTGTCCTCAAAAATTTTCAAACTATATAAAGTTATAGACTCCTTTTGATGATAAATCAGTATTTCATGGGGCCCCTTTTGACCTCCTGAACATATTTCTGGCCAAAGAGTCCTCGATATTGGGCTTTCTATACATACTCATAGACTCCTTCTGATGCTTCATAAGCCATATAGATGTCCATATCTGACGTTTTGAACCTATTTGTGGTCAAAGAGTCCTCAACATTTTTCAAACTATATAAAGTTATAGAATTCATCTGATGATAAATCAGCTATTCAGAGGTCCCCTTTTGACCTTCTGAACATATTTCTCGCCAAAGAGTCCTCGATCTTGGGCTTTCTATATATACTCATAGACTCCCTCTGATGCTTCAAAAGCCATATAGATGTCCATATCTGACCTTTTGAACTTATTTCTGGTCAATGGGTCCTCAAAAGTTTTCAAACTATATAAAGACTCTTTCTGATGATAAATCAGCTATTCAGAGGTCCCCTTTTGACCTACTGAACATATTTCTGGCCAAAGAGTCCTAAAAGATTAATACAATACATTCAGACTGATATCTTCGGATGTTATATCCTCCTGACAAAAGTCCATATTTTACATACTGAATTTTTTTCTGGCCAAGGAGTATTCGAAACTTGGGCTTTCTATACATACTCCTTCTGATGCTTCATAAGCCATATATATGTCCATATCTGACCTTTTAACTTATTTGTGGTCAAAGGGTCCTCAAAATGTTTTAAACTATATAAAGTTATAGAATCCT
This sequence comes from Squalius cephalus, assembly GCF_949319135.1. Classification (NCBI taxonomy): domain Eukaryota; kingdom Metazoa; phylum Chordata; class Actinopteri; order Cypriniformes; family Leuciscidae; genus Squalius; species Squalius cephalus. The sequence continues at coordinate 26,806,864 of NC_137137.1, forward strand.
TTTGATGATAAATCAGCTATTCAGAGGTTTTGACCTCCTGAACATATTTCGGGCCAAAGAGTCCTCGATCTTGGGCTTTCTATACATACTCATAGACTCCTTCTGATGCATCATAAGCCATATAGATGTCCATATCTGACCTTTTGAACTTATTTGTGGTCAAAGGGTCCTCAAAATTTTTCAAACTATATAAAGTTATAGAATTCTTTTTATGATAAATCAGCTATTCAGAGATCCCCTTTTGACCTCCTGAACATATTTCTGGCCAAAGAGTCCTCGATCTTGGGCTTTCTATACATACTCATAGACTCCTTCTGATGCTTCATAAGCCATATATAGATGTCCATATCTGATCTTTTGAACTTATTTGTGGTCAAAGGGTCCTCCAAATTTTTCAAACTATTTAAAGTTATAGACTCCTTTTGATGTTAAATCAGCTATTCATGGGGCCCCTTTTGACCTCCTGAACATATTTCTGGCCAAAGAGTCCTCGATCTTGGGCTTTCTATATATACTTAGACTCCCTCTGATGCTTCAAAATCCATATAGATGTCCATATCTGACCTTTTGAACTTATTTCTGGTCAAAGGGTCCTCAAAAGTTTTCAAACTATATAAAGTTATAGACTCTTTCTGATGATAAATCAGCTATTCAGAGGTCCCCTTTTGACCTACTGAACATATTTCTGGCCAAAGAGTCCTAAAAGATTAATACAATACATTCAGACTGATATCTTCGGATGTTATATCCTCCTGACAAAAGACCATATTTGACATACTGAATTTTTTTCTGGCCAAGGAGTATTCGAAACATGGGCTTTCTATACATACTCCTTCTGATGCTTCATAAGCCATATATATGTCCATATCTGACCTTTTGAACTTATTTCTGGTCAAGGGTCCTCAAAATTTTTCAAACTATATAAAGTTATAGAATTCTTTTTATGATAAATCAGCTATTCAGAGGTCCCCTTTTGACCTCCTGAACATATTTCGGGCCAAAGAGTCCTCGATATTGGGCTTTCTATACATACTCATAGACTCCTTCTGCTGCTTCACAAGCCATATAGATGTCCATATCTGACCTTTTGAACTTATTTGTGGTCAAAGGGTCCTCAAAAGTTTTCAAACTATATAAAGTTATAGAATTCTTTTTATGATAAATCAGCTATTCGGAGGTCCCCTTTTGACCTCCTGAACATATTTCTGGCCAAAGAGTCCTCGATCTTGGTCTTTCTACACACTCATAGACTCCTTCTGATGCTTCATAAGCCATATAGATGTCCATATCTGACCTTTTGAAATTATTTGCGGTCGAAGTGTCCTCCACAGAAATATTTTCAGGAGGTTAAAAGGGGACCTCTGTATAGCTGATTTATCATAAATAGAATTCTATAATTTTATATAGTTTGAAAAATTTTGAGGACCCTTGACCAGAAATAAGTTCAAAAGGTCAGATATGGTCATCTATATGGATTTTGAAACATCAAATGGAGTCTATGAGTATGTATAGAAAGCCCAAGATCGAGGACTCTTTGGCCAGAAATATGTTCAGGAGGTCAAAAGGGGACCCATGAATAGCTGATTTATCATTAAAAGGAGTCTATAACTTTATATAGTTTGAAAAATTTTGAGGACACTTTGACCACAAATAAGTTCAAAAGGTCAGATATGGACATCTATATGGCTTATGAAGCATCAGATGGAGTCTATGAGTATGTATAGAAAGCCCAAGATCGAGGACTCTTTGGCCAGAAATATGTTCAGGAGGTCAAAAGGGGACCTCTGAATAGCTGATTTATCATCAAAAGAATTCTATAACTTTATATAGTTTGAAAAATTTTGAGGACAATTTGACCACAAATAAGTTCAAAAGGTCAGATATGGACATCTATATGGCTTAGAAAGCATCAGAAGGAGTCTATGAGTATGTATAGAAAGCCCAAGGTCGAGGATTCTTTGGCCAGAAATATGTTCAGGAGGTCAAAAGAGGACCTCTGAATAGCTGATTTATCATCAAAAGGATTCTATAACTTTATATAGTTTGAAAAATTATTAAATTAAAAATTAAAAATTAAAAATAAGGACACTTTGGCCAGAAATATGTTCAGGAGGTCAAAAGAGGACCTCTGAATAGCTGATTTATCATCAAAAGAATTCTATAACTTTACATAGTTTGAAAAATGTTGATGACACTTTGACCACAAATGAGTTCAAAAGGTCAGAGATGGACATCTATTTGGCTTATGATGCATCAGAAGGAGTCTATGAGTATGTATAGAAAGCCCAAGATCGAGGACTCTTTAGCCAGAAATATGTTCAGGAGGTCAAAACCTCTGAATAGCTGATTATCATCAAAAGGATTCTAGAACTTTATATAGTTTGAAAAATGTTGAGGACACTTTGACCACAAATAAGTTCAAAAGGTCAGATATGGACATCTATATGGTTTATGAAGTTTCAAAAGTATTCTATGAGTATTTATAGAAAGCCCAAGATCGACTCTTTGGCCAGAAATATTTTCAGCAGGTAAATTATGGACTTCTGTAAGACTGATTTAACATCAGAAGGAGTCGATACGTTTATAATAGTAAAAAACATTTTGAGGATTCTTTGGCCAAAAATATGTTCAATTGGTCTTATATGGTCTACAGTCTGGCTGATATAACATCATGAGAAGTCTGTATAGTTTGAGGAATATGTATAGTAAGTTAAATGTTCAAGGTCTCTGGCCAGAAATATGTTCAGAAGGTCAAATATGGACTTCTGTATGGCTGATTTAACATAAGAAGGAGTCTATATTCGTTTATGGTAGACAACATCATTTTGAGAACTCTTTTGTCAATGATATATTATCAGAAGGAGACTATAACTTTATATAGTTTGAAAAATTTTGAGGACACTTTGACCAGAAATAAGTTTAAAAGGTAAGCCATAAGCCATATAGACATCCATATAGATATCCATGGCTTATGAAGCATCAGGAGTCAATGATGTATGTATAGAAATCTAGGACTCTTTGGCCAGAAATATGTTACTTTGGTCAAATATGGACTTCTGTATTGGCTGATCAGGAGTCGAAGAGTATGTATAGAAAGTTAACATCAGTTTACTGAATGTATAAGTAGATTAATTAATGTGCAGTAAAGGAAAATCATTGCACTGGGTTTTGCTTTACAATGGACACAATTAACTCATTCCGTTGGACAACGATAGAATGCACGGTAGAATACCGGAACATATAGATAATGCACTTTTCGCATTGCATTGCACACCAGAACGATCTATCGTTGTGCATCATTGAAGAAAAACATATGCACTTCTATCCCTGCATTGCACACCAAAACTAACTCCTTCCCATGTTCATTAAAGAGATAACATCTGTTGTTGCATTGCATTGCACAAACGATCTAACGTTGTGCAATGAAGAGTAACATAGGCCATGCACTTTTTGCATTGCATTGCATTGCACACCAGATCAAACTCCTTCCCATGTTCAATAAAGAGATAATATGTTGCATTGCATTGTACAAACGATCTAACGTTGTGCATTGAAGAATAACATACAGGCTAAATGCATGCATTGTATTGCATTGCACACCCGAACTAACTCCTTCACATGTTCATTAAAGAGATAACATATGTTATGCAACATTGCATTGCTTTGCACAAACGATGTGCACTGAAGAATAACATTTATGCACTTTTTGCATTGCATTGCACAGCAGAACTAACCTCTCCCATGTTCATAAAGAGATAACATTTTGCATTGCATTGCACAAAACGATCGTTTGTCTCAACGATCAATGTTGTGCATTGAAGAATAGCATATAGGCTAAATGCATGCATTGTATTGCATTGCACACCAGAAGTAACTCCTTCCCTTGTTCATTAAAGAGATAACACATGTTGCATTGCATTGCATTGCATTGCATTGCATTGCATTGCAGAAACGATCTAACGTTGTGCATTGAAGAATAACATTTATGTACTTTTTGCATTGCATTGCACACTGAAACTAACTCCTTCCCATGTTCAGTAAAGAGATACATGTTGCATTGCATTGAATTGCATTGCATTGCAGAAACGATCTAACGTTGTGCACTGAAGAATAACATTTAGGGTATGGCACTTTTGGCATTGCATTGCACACCAGATCTTACTCCTTCAAATGTTCATTGAAGAGATAACATTTTGCATTGCATTGCGTAAACGATCTAACGTTGTGCATTGAAGAGAAACATAGACCATGCACTTTTTACATTGCATTGAATTGCACACCAAAACTAACTCTTTCCCATGTTCACTAAAGAGATAACATTGCGTTGCATTGCATTGCAGAAACGATCTAATGTTGTGCACTGAATAATAACATTTATGCACTTTTTGCATTGCACACCAGAACTAACTCCTTCAAATGTTAGAAAAGTTAGTTATGGTGTGCAATGCAATGCAATGCAAAAAGTGAATAGCCAATGTTACTCTTCAATGCAAAACGTTAGATCGTTTGTGCATAACATGTTATCTCTTTAACGAACATGGGCAGGAGTTCGGGTGTGCAATGCAATACAATGCATGCATATAGCCTATATGTTAATCTTCAATGCAAAACGTTATGCAATACACAATGCAATTCAAAATGTTATCTCTTTAATAAGCATTTGAAGGTGTTAGTTCTGGTGTGCAATGCGATGCATTGCAAAAAGTGCATAAATGTTATTCAGTGCACAGCGTTAAATCGTTTGTGCAAAGCAATGCAATGTTGCATAACATATGTTATCTTTTTATTGAACATGGGAAGGAGTTAGTTCGGCTGTACATGCAACACAATCCATGCATTTAGCTATGTCAACTATGTCATTCTTCAATGCACATCGTTAGATCGTTTGTGCAATGCAATGCAACATGTTATCTCTTTAATAAACATTTGAAGGAGTTAGTTCTTGTGTGCAATGCAATGCAAAATGATATCTCTTTAATAAACATGGGAAGTAGTTAGTTCTGGAGTGCAATGCAATGCAATGCAAAAAGTGCATAGCCTATATGTTATTCTTCAGTGCACAGCGTTAGATCGTTTGTGCAATGCAATGCAACATGTTATCCCTTTAATGAACATGGGAAGGAGCTAGTTCTGGTGTGCAATGCAATGCAAAGCAAAAAGTGAATAACCTATGTTACTCTTCAATGCACAAACAATGAAATGTTGCATAACATATATTATCTCTTTAATGAACATGGGACGGAGTTAGTTCGGGTGTGCAATGCAATACAATGCATGCATTTAGCCTATATGTTATTCTTCAATGCACAACGTTAGATCGTGCAAAATGTTATCTCTTTAATAAACATTTGAAGGAGTTAGTTCTGGTGTGCAATGCAATGCATAAATGTTATTCTTTAGTGCACAGTGTTAGGTCGTTTGTGCAAAGCAATATAATGTTGCATAACATATGTTATCGTTTGTGCAATGCAATACAACATCATTGCACCTTATTTCTTTAAAGAAAATGGGATTGATTTAGTTCTGGTGTGCAATCCAATGCAAGAATTGCATAACCTATATTATTCTTCAATGCACAACGTTAGATCGTTTGTGCAATGCGAAATGTTATCTCTTTAATAAACATTTGAAGGAGTTAGTTCTGGTGTGCAATGCAATACAATGCAAAAAGTGCATAAATATTCTTCAGTGCACAACGTTAGATCGTTTCTGCAAAACAATGAAATGTTGCATAACATATGTTATCTCTTTTATGAACATGAGAAGGAGTTAGTTCGGGTGTGCAATGCAATACAATGCATGCATTTAGCCTATATGTTATTCTTCAATGCACAACGTTATGCAATGCACAATGCAATTCAAAATGTTATCTCTTTAATAAGCATTTGAAGGTGTTAGTCCTGGTGTGCAATGCGATGCAATGCAAAAAGTGCATAAATGTTATTCAGAGCACGGCGTTAAATCGTTTGTGCAAAGCAATGCAATGTTGCATAACATATGTTATCTTTTTAATGAACATGGGAAGGAGTTAGTTCGGCTGTACATGCAACACAATCCATGCATTTAGCTATGTCAACTATGTCATTCTTCAATGCACAACGTTAGATCGTTTGTGCAATGCAATGCAACATGTTATCTCTTTAATAAACATTTGAAGGAGTTAGTTCTTGTGTGCAATGCAATGCAAAGCAATGCAAAAAATGCATGGCCTATGTTACTCTTCAATGCACAACGTTAGATCGTTTGTGCAATGCAATGCAAAATATTATCTCTTTAATAAACATGGGAAGTAGTTAGTTCTGGAGTGCAATGCAATGCAATGCAAAAAGTGCATAGCCTATATGTTATTCTTCAGTGCACAGCGTTAGATCGTTTGTGCAATGCATTGCAACATGTTATCCCTTTAATGAACATGGGAAGGAGCTAGTTCTGGTGTGCAATGCAATGCAAAGCAAAAAGTGAATAGCCTATGTTACTCTTCAATGCACAAACAATGAAATGTTGCATAACATATGTTATCTCTTTAATGAACATGGGACGGAGTTAGTTCGGGTGTGCAATGCAATACAATGCATGCATTGCAATACAATGCATGCATTTAGCCTATATGTTATTCTTCAATGCACAACATTAGATCGTGCAAAATGTTATCTCTTTAATAAACATTTGAACGAGTTAGTTCTGGTGTGCAATGCAATGCAAAAATGCATAAATGTTATTCTTTAGTGCACAGTGTTAGGTCGTTTGTGCAAAGCAATATAATGTTGCATAACATAGGTTATCGTTTGTGCAATGCAATACAACATCATTGCACCTTATTTCTTTAAAGAAAATGGGATTGATTTAGTTCTGGTGTGCAATCCAATGCAAGAATTGCATAACCTATATTATTCTTCAATGCACAACGTTAGATCGTTTGTGCAATGCAAAATGTTATCTCTTTAATAAACATTTGAAGGAGTTAGTTCTGGTGTGCAATGCAATACAATGCAAAAAGTGCATAAATATTCTTCAGTGCACAACTTTAGATCGTTTCTGCAAAACAATGAAATGTTGCATAACATATCTCTGTTATGAACATGGGAAGGAGTTAGTTCGGGTGTGCAATGCAATACAATGCATGCATTTAGTCTATATGTTATTCTTCAATGCACAAAGTTAGATCGTTTGTGCAATGCAATAAAAAATGTTATCTCTTTAATAAATATTTGAAGGAGTTAGTTGTGGTGTGCATAGCAATGCAATGCAAAAAGTGCATGGCCTATATGTTATTCTTCAGTGCACAACGTTAGATCGTTTGTGCAATGCAATGCAAAATGTTATCTCTTTAGTAAACATTTGAAGGAGTTAGTTCTGGTGTGCAATGCAAAGCAATGCAAAAGTGCATAGCCTATATATTATTCTTCAATGCACAGCGTTAGATCGTTTGTGCAGTACAATGCAATGCAACATGTTATCCCTTTAATGAACATGGGAAGGAGTTAGTTCTGGTGTGCAATGCATAAAGTGCATAGCCTGTATGTTATTCTTCAATGCACAACGTAAGATCGTTTGTGCAATGCAATGCAACAACACTTGTTATCTCTTTAATGAACATGGGAATGAATTAGATCTACTGTGCAATGCAATGCAATCCAAGAAGTGCATAGCCTATATGTTATTGTTCAGTGGACAACGTTAGATCCTTTGTGCAATGCATAAATGTTATATCTTTAATGAACATGGGAAGGAGTTAGTTCTGGTGTGCAATGCAATGCGAAAAGTGCTTTATCTATATGTTTATTCTTCAGTGCATTCCAAATTTGCTCAACGACAGAATGCACTTAGGAATAAACATATAGATAAAGCACTTTTCGCATGGCATTGCACACCAGAACTAACTCCCATAATTGTGTCCATTGTAAAGCAACAGCTAGTGCAATGATTTTCCTTCACTGCACATTAACCTACTTATACATTTAGTCAACTGATGTTAACTTTCTATACATACTCTTCGACTCCTGATGTACGTAAGTACATGTTTGTCCAAAGTAACATATTTCTGGCCAAACAGTCCTCGATTTCTATACATACTCATTGACTCCTGATGCTTCATAAGCCAATATAGATATCCATACAGATATGGCTTATGGCTTACCTTTTGAAATTATTTGTGGTCAAAGTGTCCTCAAAATTTTTCAAACTATATAAAGTTATAGAATTCTTTTGATGATAAATCAGCTATTCAGAGGTCCCCTTTTGACCTCCTGAACATATTTCTGGCCAAAGAGTCCTCGATCTTGGGCTTTCTATATATACTAATAGACTCCCTTTGATGCTTCAAAATCCATATAGATGTCCATATCTGACCTTTTGAACTTATTTGTGGTCAAAGGGTCCTCAAAATCTTTTAAACTACATAAAGTTATAGAATCCTTTTGATGATAAATCAGCTATTCAGAGGTTTTGACCTCCTGAACATATTTCTGGCCAAAGAGTCCTCGATCTTGGGCTTTCTATACATACTCATAGACTCCTTCTGATGCATCATAAGCCATATAGATGTCCATATCTGACCTTTTGAACTTATTTGTGGTCAAAGGGTCCTCAAAAGTTTTCAAACTATATAAAGTTATAGAATTCTTTTTATGATAAATCAGCTATTCAGAGGTCCCCTTTTGACCTCCTGAACATATTTCTGGCAAAAGAGTACTCGATCTTGGGCTTTCTATACATACTCATAGACTCCTTCTGATGCTTCATAAGCCATATATATATGTCCATATGACCTTTTGAACTTATGTGTGGTCAAAGTGTCCTCCAAATTTTTCAAACTATATAAAGTTATAGAATTCTTTTGATGATAAATCAGCTATTCAGAGGTCCCCTTTTGACCTCCTGAACATATTTCTGGCAAAAGAGTCCTCGATCTTGGGCTTTCTATATATACTAATAGACTCCCTTTGATGCTCAAAATCCATATAGATGTCCATATCTGACCTTTTGAACTTATTTGTGGTCAAAGGGTCCTCAAAATCTTTTAAACTACATAAAGTTATAGAATCCTTTTGATGATAAATCAGCTATTCAGAGGTTTTGACCTCCTGAACATATTTCTGGCCAAAGAGTCCTCGATCTTGGGCTTTCTATACATGCTCATAGACTCCTTCTGATGCATCATAAGCCATATAGATGTCCATATCTGACCTTTTGAACTTATTTGTGGTCAAATGGTCCTCAAAAGTTTTCAAACTATATAAAGTTATAGAATTCTTTTTTATGATAAATCAGCTATTCAGAGGTCCCCTTTTGACCTCCTGAACATATTTCTGGCCAAAGAGTCCTCGATATTGGGCTTTCTATACATACTCATAGACTCTTTCTGATGCTTCATAAGCCATATAGATGTCCATATCTGACCCTTTGATGCTTCAAAATCCATATAGATGTCCATATCTGACCTTTTGAACTTATTTGTGGTCAAAGGGTCCTCAAAATCTTTTAAACTACATAAAGTTATAGAATCCTTTTGATGATAAATCAGCTATTCAGAGGTTTTGACCTCCTAAACATATTTCTGGCCAAAGAGTCCTCGATCTTGGGCTTTCTATACATGCTCATAGACTCCTTCTGATGCATCATAAGCCATATAGATGTCCATATCTGACCTTTTGAACTTATTTGTGGTCAAAGGGTCCTCAAAAGTTTTCAAACTATATAAAGTTATAGAATTCTTTTTATGATAAATCAGCTATTCAGAGGTCCCCTTTTGACCTCCTGAACATATTTCTGGCCAAAGAGTCCTCAATATTGGGCTTTCTCATAGACTCTTTCTGATGCTTCATAAGCCATATAGATGTCCATATCTGACCTTTTGAACTTATTTGTGGTCAAAGGGTCCTCAAAATCTTTTAAACTACATAAAGTTATAGAATCCTTTTGATGATAAATCAGCTATTCAGAGGTTTTGACCTCCTGAACATATTTCTGGCCAAAGAGTCCTCGATCTTGGGCTTTCTATACATACTCATAGACTCCTTCTGATGCATCATAAGCCATATAGATGTCCATATCTGACCTTTTGAACTTATTTGTGGTCAAAGGGTCCTCAAAAGTTTTCAAACTATATAAAGTTATAGAATCCTTTTGATGATAAATCAGCTATTCAGAGGTTTTGACCTCCTGAACATATTTCTGGCCAAAGAGTCCTCGATCTTGGGCTTTCTATACATACTCATAGACTCCTTCTGATGCATCATAAGCCATATAGATGTCCATATCTGACCTTTTGAACTTATTTGTGGTCAAAGGGTCCTCAAAAGTTTTCAAACTATATAAAGTTATAGAATTCTTTTTATGATAAATCAACTATTCAGAGGTCCCCTTTTGACCTCCTGAACATATTTCTGGCAAAAGAGTACTCGATCTTGGGCTTTCTATACATACTCATAGACTCCTTCTGATGCTTCATAAGCCATATTTATATGTCCATATGACCTTTTGAACTTATTTGTGGTCAAAGTGTCCTCCAAATTTTTCAAACTATATAAAGTTATAGAATTCTTTTGATGATAAATCAGCTATTCAGAGATCCCCTTTTGACTTCCTGAACATATTTCTGGCCAAAGAGTCCTCGATATTGGGCTTTCTATACATACTCATAGACTCTTTCTGATGCTTCATAAGCCGTATAGATGTCCATATCTGACCTTTTGAACCTATTTGTGGTCAAAGTGTCCTCAAAATTTTTCAAACTATATAAAGTTATAGAATTCTTTTGATGATAAATCAGCTATTCAGAGGTCCCCTTTTGACCTCCTGAACATATTTCTGGCCAAAGAGTCCTCGATCTTGGGCTTTCTATACATACTCATAGACTCCATTTGATGCTTCAAAATCTATATAGATGTCCATATCTGACCTTTTGAACTTATTTCTGGTCAAGGGTCCTCAAAATTTTTCAAACTATATAAAGTTATAGAATTCTTTTTATGATAAATCAGCTATTCAGAGGTCCCCTTTTGACCTCCTGAACATATTTCTGGCCAAAGAGTCCTCGATATTGGGCTTTTTATACATACTCATAGACTCCTTCTGATGCTTCATAAGCCATATAGATATCCATATCTGACCTTTTGAACTTATTTGTGTTCAGTGTCCTCAAAGTTTTTCAAACTATATAAAGTTATAGAATTCTTTTGATGATAAATCAGCCATTCAGAGGTCCCCTTTTGACCTCCTGAATATATTTCTGGCCAAAGAGTCCTCGATCTTGGGCTTTCTATACATACTCATAGACTCCTTCTGATGCATAACAAGCCATATAGATGTCCATCTTTCACCTTTTGAACTCATTTGTGGTCAAAGTGTCCTTAAAATTTTTCAAACTATATAAAGTTATAGAATTCTTTTGATGATAAATCAGCTATTCAGAGGTACCCTTTTGACCTCCTGAACATATTTCTGGCCAAAGAGCCCTTGTTTTTGGGCTTTCTAAATATACTCATAGACTCCCTCTGATGCTTCAAAAGCCACATAGATGTCCATATCTGACCTTTTGAACTTATTTCTGGTCAAAGGGTCCTAAAACGTTTTTAAACTATATAAAGTTATAGACTCTTTCTGATGATAAATCAGCTATTCAGAGTTCCCCTTTTGACCTACTGAACATATATCTGGCCAAAGAGTCCTAAAAGTCATACAATACATTCAGACTGCTATCTTCGGATGTTATATCCTCCTGACAAAAGACCATATTTGACATACTGAAATTTTTTTTTGGCCAAGGAGTATTTGAAACTTGGGCTTTCTATACATACTCCTTCTGATGCTTCATAAGCCGTATATATGTCCATATCTGACCTTTTGAACTTATTTGTGGTCAAAGGGTCCTCAAAATTTTTCAAACTATATAAAGTTATAGAATCCTTTTGATGATAAATCAGCTATTCAGAGGTTTTCACCTCCTGAACATATTTCTCGCCAAAGAGTCCTCGATCTTGGGCTTTCTATACATACTCCTTCTGATGCTTCATAAGCCATATAGATGTCCATATCTGACCTTTTGAACTTATTTGTGGTCAAAGTGTCCTCAAAATTTTTCAAACTATATAAAGTTATAGAATTCTTTTGATGATAAATCAGCTATTCAGAGGTCCCCTTTTGACCTCCTGAACATATTTCTGGCCAAAGAGTCCTCGATCTTGGGATTTCTATATATACTAATAGATGCCCTTTGATGCTTCAAAATCCATATAGATGTCCATATCTGACCTTTTGAACTTATTTGTGGTCAAAGGGTCCTCAAAATGTTTTAAACTACATAAAGTTATAGAATCCTTTTGATGATAAATCAGCTATTCAGAGGTTTTGACCTCCTGAACATATTTCTGGCCAAAGAGTCCTCGATCTTGGGCTTTCTATACATGCTCATAGACTCCTTCTGATGCATCATAAGCCATATAGATGTCCATATCTGACCTTTTGAACTTATTTGTGGTCAAAGGGTCCTCAAAATGTTTTAAACTACATAAAGTTATAGAATCCTTTTGATGACAAATCAGCTATTCAGAGGTTTTGACCTCCTGAACATATTTCTGGCCAAAGAGTCCTCGATCTTGGGCTTTCTATACATACTCATAGACTCCTTCTGATGCTTCATAAGCCATATAGATGTCCATATCTGACCTTTTGAACCTATTTGTGGTCAATGTGTCCTCAAAATTTTTCTAACTATATAAAGTTATAGAATTCTTTTGATGATAAATCAGCTATTCAGAGGTCCCCTTTTGACCTCCTGAACATATTTCTGGCCAAAGACTCCTCGATCTTGGGCTTTCTAAATATACTCATAGACTCCCTCTGATGCTTCAAAAGCCACATAGATGTCCATATCTGACCTTTTGAACTTATTTCTGGTCAAAGGGTCCTAAAAAGTTTTTAAACTTTATAAAGTTATAGACTCTTTCTGATGATAAATCAGCTATTCAGAGTTCCCCTTTTGACCTACTGAACATATTTCTGGCCAAAGAGTCCTAAAAGACATACAATACATTCAGACTGATATCTTCGGATGTTATATCCTCCTGACAAAAGACCATATTTGACATACTGAATTTTTTTCTGGCCAATGAGTATTCGAAACTTGGTCTTTCTATACATACTCCTTCTGATGCTTCATAAGCCATATATATGTCCATATCTGACCTTTTGAACTTATTTGTGGTCAAAGGGTCCTCAAAATTTTTCAAACTATATAAAGTTATAGAATCCTTTTGATGATAAATCAGCTATTCAGAGGTTTTCACCTCCTGAACATATTTCTGGCCAAAGAGTCCTCGATCTTGGGCTTTCTATACATACTCATAGACTCCATCTGATGCATCATAAGCCATATATATGTCCATATCTGACCTTTTGAACTTATTTGTGGTCAAAGTGTCCTCAAAATTTTTCAAACTATATAAAGTTATAGAATTCTTTTGATGATAAATCAGCTATTCAGAGGTCCCCTTTTGACCTCCTGAACATATTTCTGGCCAAAGAGTCCTCGATCTTGGGCTTTCTATATATACTCATAGACTACCTCTGATGCTTCAAAATCTATATAGATGTCCATATCTGACCTTTTGAACTTATTTCTGGTCAAAGGGTCCTAAAAAGTTTTTAAACTATATAAAGTTATAGACTCTTTCTGATGATAAATCAGCTATTCAGAGTTCCCCTTTTGACCTACTGAACATATTTCTGGCCAAAGAGTCCTAAAAGACATACAATACATTCAGACTGATATCTTCGGATGTTATATCCTCCTGACAAAAGACCATATTTGACATACTGAATTTTTTTTCTGGCCAAGGAGTATTCGAAACTTGGGCTTTCTATACATACTCCTTCTGATGCTTCATAAGCCATATATATGTCCATATCTGACCTTTTGAACTTATTTGTGGTCAAAGGGTCCTCAAAATTTTTCAAACTATATAAAGTTATAGAATCCTTTTGATGATAAATCAGCTATTCAGAGGTCCCCTTTTGACCTCCTGAACATATTTCTGGCCAAAGAGTCCTCGATCTTGGGCTTTCTATACTCATAGACTACCTCTGATGCTTCAAAATCTATATAGATGTCCATATCTGACCTTTTGAACTTATTTCTGGTCAAAGGGTCCTAAAAAGTTTTCAAACTATATAAAGTTATAGACTCTTTCTGATGATAAATCAGCTATTCAGAGGTCCCCTTTTGACCTACTGAACTTATTTCTGGCCAAAGAGTCCTAAAAGATTAATACAATACATTCAGACTGATATCTTCGGATGTTATATCCTCCTGAAAAAAGACCATATTTGACATACTGAATTTTTTCCTGGCCAAGGAGTATTCGAAACTTGGGCTTTCTATACATACTCCTTCTGATGCTTCATAAGCCATATAGATGTCCATATCTGACCTTTTGAACTTATTTGTGGTCAAAGTGTCCTCAAAAATTTTCAAACTATAAAAAGTTATAGAATTCTTTTGATGATAAATCAGCTATTCAGAGGTCCCCTTTTGACCTCCTGAACATATTTCTGGCCAAAGAGTCCTCGATCTTGGGCTTTCTATATATACTAATAGACTCCCTTTGATGCTTCAAAATCCATATAGATGTCCATATCTTACCTTTTGAACTTATTTGTGGTCAAAGTGTCCTCAATATTTTTCAAACTATATAAAGTTATAGAATTCTTTTGATGATAAATCAGCTATTCAGAGGTCCCCTTTTGACCTCCTGAACATATTTCTGGCCAAAGAGTCCTCGATCTTGGGCTTTCTATACTCATAGACTACCTCTGATGCTTCAAAATCTATATAGATGTCCATATCTGACCTTTTGAACTTATTTGTGGTCAAAGGGTCCTCAAAAGTTTTCAAACTATATAAAGTTATAAAATTCTTTTTATGATAAATCAGCTATTCAGAGGTCCCCTTTTGACCTCCTGAACATATTTCTGGCAAAAGAGTACTCAATCTTGGGCTTTCTATACATACTCATAGACTCCTTCTGATGCTTCATAAGCCATATATATATGTCCATATGACCTTTTGAACTTATTTGTGGTCAAAGTGTCCTCCAAATTTTTCAAACTATATAAAGTTATAGAGTTCTTTTGATGATAAATCAGCTATTCAGAGGTCCCCTTTTGACCTCCTGAACATATTTCTGGCAAAAGAGTCCTCGATCTTGGGCTTTCTATACATATAGACTCCTTCTGATGCATCATAAGCCATATAGATGTCCATATCTGACCTTTTGAACTTATTTGTGGTCAAAGGGTCCTCAAAAGTTTTCAAACTATATAAAGTTATAGAATTCTTTTTATGATAAATCAGCTATTCAGAGGTCCCCTTTTGACCTCCTGAACATATTTCTGGCAAAAGAGTACTCGATCTTGGGCTTTCTATACATACTCATAGACTCCTTCTGATGCTTCATAAGCCATATATATATGTCCATATGACCTTTTGAACTTATGTGTGGTCAAAGTGTCCTCCAAATTTTTCAAACTATATAAAGTTATAGAATTCTTTTGATGATAAATCAGCTATTCAGAGGTCCCCTTTTGACCTCCTGAACATATTTCTGGCAAAAGAGTCCTCGATCTTGGGCTCTCTATATATACTAATAGACTCCCTTTGATGCTTCAAAATCCATATAGATGTCCATATCTGACCTTTTGAACTTATTTGTGGTCAAAGGGTCCTCAAAATCTTTTAAACTACATAAAGTTATAGAATCCTTTTGATGATAAATCAGCTATTCAGAGGTTTTGACCTCCTGAACATATTTCTGGCCAAAGAGTCCTCGATCTTGGGCTTTCTATACATGCTCATAGACTCCTTCTGATGCATCATAAGCCATATAGATGTCCATATCTGACCTTTTGAACTTATTTGTGGTCAAAGGGTCCTCAAAAGTTTTCAAACTATATAAAGTTATAGAATTCTTTTTTATGATAAATCAGCTATTCAGAGGTCCCCTTTTGACCTCCTGAACATATTTCTGGCCAAAGAGTCCTCGATATTGGGCTTTCTATACATACTCATAGACTCTTTCTGATGCTTCATAAGCCATATAGATGTCCATATCTGACCTTTTGAACTTATTTGTGGTCAAAGGGTCCTCAAAATCTTTTAAACTACATAAAGTTATAGAATCCTTTTGATGATAAATCAGCTATTCAGAGGTTTTGACCTCCTGAACATATTTCTGGCCAAAGAGTCCTCGATCTTGGGCTTTCTATACATACTCATAGACTCCTTCTGATGCATCATAAGCCATATAGATGTCCATATCTGACCCTTTGATGCTTCAAAATCCATATAGATGTCCATATCTGACCTTTTGAACTTATTTGTGGTCAAAGGGTCCTCAAAATCTTTTAAACTACATAAAGTTATAGAATCCTTTTGATGATAAATCAGCTATTCAGAGGTTTTGACCTCCTGAACATATTTCTGGCCAAAGAGTCCTCGATCTTGGGCTTTCTATACATACTCATAGACTCCTTCTGATGCATCATAAGCCATATAGATGTCCATATCTGACCTTTTGAACTTATTTGTGGTCAAAGGGTCCTCAAAAGTTTTCAAACTATATAAAGTTATAAAATTCTTTTTATGATAAATCAGCTATTCAGAGGTCCCCTTTTGACCTCCTGAACATATTTCTGGCAAAAGAGTACTCGATCTTGGGCTTTCTATACATACTCATAGACTCCTTCTGATGCTTCATAAGCCATATATATATGTCCATATGACCTTTTGAACTTATTTGTGGTCAAAGTGTCCTCCAAATTTTTCAAACTATATAAAGTTATAGAGTTCTTTTGATGATAAATCAGCTATTCAGAGGTCCCCTTTTGACCTCCTGAACATATTTCTGGCAAAAGAGTCCTCGATCTTGGGCTTTCTATACATATGGACTCCTTCTGATGCATCATAAGCCATATAGATGTCCATATCTGACCTTTTGAACTTATTTGTGGTCAAAGGGTCCTCAAAAGTTTTCAAACTATATAAAGTTATAGAATTCTTTTTATGATAAATCAGCTATTCAGAGGTCCCCTTTTGACCTCCTGAACATATTTCTGGCAAAAGAGTACTCGATCTTGGGCTTTCTATACATACTCATAGACTCCTTCTGATGCTTCATAAGCCATATATATATGTCCATATGACCTTTTGAACTTATGTGTGGTCAAAGTGTCCTCCAAATTTTTCAAACTATATAAAGTTATAGAATTCTTTTGATGATAAATCAGCTATTCAGAGGTCCCCATTTGACCTCCTGAACATATTTCTGGCAAAAGAGTCCTCGATCTTGGGCTTTCTATACATACTAATAGACTCCCTTTGATGCTTCAAAATCCATATAGATGTCCATATCTGACCTTTTGAACTTATTTGTGGTCAAAGGGTCCTCAAAATCTTTTAAACTACATAAAGTTATAGAATCCTTTTGATGATAAATCAGCTATTCAGAGGTTTTGACCTCCCAAACATATTTCTGGCCAAAGAGTCCTCGATCTTGGGCTTTCTATACATGCTCATAGACTCCTTCTGATGCATCATAAGCCATATAGATGTCCATATCTGACCTTTTGAACTTATTTGTGGTCAAAGGGTCCTCAAAAGTTTTCAAACTATATAAAGTTATAGAATTCTTTTTTATGATAAATCAGCTATTCAGAGGTCCCCTTTTGACCTCCTGAACATATTTCTGGCCAAAGAGTCCTCGATATTGGGCTTTCTATACATACTCATAGACTCTTTCTGATGCTTCATAAGCCATATAGATGTCCATATCTGACCTTTTGAACTTATTTGTGGTCAAAGGGTCCTCAAAATCTTTTAAACTACATAAAGTTATAGAATCCTTTTGATGATAAATCAGCTATTCAGAGGTTTTGACCTCCTGAACATATTTCTGGCCAAAGAGTTCTCGATCTTGGGCTTTCTATACATACTCATAGACTCCTTCTGATGCATCATAAGCCATATAGATGTCCATATCTGACCCTTTGATGCTTCAAAATCCATATAGATGTCCATATCTGACCTTTTGAACTTATTTGTGGTCAAAGGGTCCTCAAAATCTTTTAAACTACATAAAGTTATAGAATCCTTTTGATGATAAATCAGCTATTCAGAGGTTTTGACCTCCTGAACATATTTCTGGCCAAAGAGTCCTCGATCTTGGGCTTTCTATACACACTCATAGACTCCTTCTGATGCATCATAAGCCATATAGATATCCATATCTGACCTTTTGAACTTATTTGTGGTCAAAGGGTCCTCAAAAGTTTTCAAACTATATAAAGTTATAGAGTTCTTTTGATGATAAATCAGCTATTCAGAGGTCCCCTTTTGACCTCCTGAACATATTTCTGGCAAAAGAGTCCTCGATCTTGGGCTTTCTATACATACTCATAGACTCCTTCTGATGCTTCATAAGCCATATAGATGTCCATATCTGACCTTTTGAACCTATTTGTGGTCAAAGTGTCCTCAAAAATTTTCAAACTATATAAAGCTATAGACTCCTTTTGATGTTAAATCAGTATTTCATGGGGCCCCTTTTGACCTCCTGAACATATTTCTGGCCAAAGAGGCCTCGATCTTGGGCTTTCTATACATACTCATAGACTCCTTCTGATGCTTCATAAGCCATATAGATGTCCATATCTGACCTTTTGAACGTATTTGTGGTCAAAGGGTCCTCAAAATTTTTCAAACTATATGAAGATAGAATCCTTTTGATGATAAATCAGCTATTCAGAGGTTTTGACCTCTTGAACATATTTCTGGCCAAAGAATCCTCGATCTTGGGCTTTCTATACATACTAATAGACTCCGTCTGATGCATCATAAGCCATATAGATGTCCATATCTGACCTTGTGAACTTATTTCTGGTCAAAGGGTCCTCAAAATTTTTCAAACTATATAAAGTTATAGAATTCTTTTTATGATAAATCAGCTATTCAGAGGTCCCCTTTTGACCTCCTGAACATATTTCTGGCCAAAGAGGCCTCGATCTTGGGCTTTCTATACATACTCATAGACTCCTTCTGATGCTTCATAAGCCATATAGATGTCCATATCTGACCTTTTGAACGTATTTGTGGTCAAAGGGTCCTCAAAATTTTTCAAACTATATGAAGATAGAATCCTTTTGATGATAAATCAGCTATTCAGAGGTTTTGACCTCTTGAACATATTTCTGGCCAAAGAATCCTCGATCTTGGGCTTTCTATACATACTAATAGACTCCGTCTGATGCATCATAAGCCATATAGATGTCCATATCTGACCTTTTGAACTTATTTGTGGTCAAAGGGTCCTCAAAATGTTTCAAACTATATAAAGTTATAGAATTCTTTTGATGATAAATCAGATATTCAGAGGTCCCCTTTTGACCTCCTGAACATATTTCTGGCCAAAGAGTCCTCGATATTGGGCTTTCTATACATACTCATAGACTCCCTCTGATGCTTCATAAGCCATATAGATGTCCATATCTGACCTTTTGAACCTATTTGTGGTCAAAATGACCTCAAAATTTTTCAAATTATATAAAGTTATAGAATTCTTTTGATGATAAATCAGCTATTCAGAGGTCCCCTTTTGACCTCCTGAACATATTTCTGGCCAAAGAGTCCTCGATCTTGGGCTTTCTATACATACTCATAGACTCCTTCTGATGCTTCATAAGCCATATAGATGTCCATATCTGACCTTTTGAACTTATTTGTGGTCAAAGTGTCCTCAAAATTTTTCAAACTATATAAAGTTATAGAATTCTTTTGATGATAAATCAGCTATTCAGAGGTCCCCTTTTGACCTCCTGAACATATTTCTGGCCAAAGAGTCCTCGATCCTGGGCTTTCTATATATACTCATAGACTCCCTTTGATGCTTCAAAATCCATATAAATGTCCATATCTGACCTTTTGAACTTATTTGTGGTCAAAGTGTCCTCAATATTTTTCAAACAATATAAAGTTATAGAATTCTTTTGATGCTTCATAAGCCATATAGATGTCCATATCTGACCTTTTGAACCTATTTGTGGTCAAAATGACCTCAAAATTTTTCAAATTATATAAAGTTATAGAATTCTTTTGATGATAAATCAGCTATTCAGAGGTCCCCTTTTGACCTCCTGAACATATTTCTGGCCAAAGAGTCCTCGATCTTGGGCTTTCTATACATACTCATAGACTCCTTCTGATGCTTCATAAGCCATATAGATGTCCATATCTGACCTTTTGAACTTATTTGTGGTCAAAGTGTCCTCAAAATTTTTCAAACTATATAAAGTTATAGAATTCTTTTGATGATAAATCAGCTATTCAGAGGTCCCCTTTTGACCTCCTGAACATATTTCTGGCCAAAGAGTCCTCGATCCTGGGATTTCTATATATACTCATAGACTCCCTTTGATGCTTCAAAATCCATATAGATGTCCATATCTGACCTTTTGAACTTATTTGTGGTCAAAGTGTCCTCAAAATTTTTCAAACTATATAAAGTTATAGAATTCTTTTGATGATAAATCAGCTATTCAGAGGTCCCCTTTTGACCTTCTGAACATATTTCTGGCCAAAGAGTCCTCGATCTTGGGCTTTCTATACATCATAGACTCCTTCTGATGCATCATAAGCCACATAGATGTCCATATCTGACCTTTTGAACTTATTTGTGGTCAAAGGGTCCTCAAAAGTTTTCAAACTATATAAAGTTATAGAATTCTTTTGATGATAAATCAGTATTTCATGGGGCCCCTTTTGACCTCCTGAACATATTTCTGGCCAAAGAGTCCTCGATCTTGGGCTTTCAATATATATACTCATAGACTCCCAATGATGCTTCAAAATCCATATAGATGTCCATATCTGACCTTTTGAACTTATTTCTGGTCAAAGGGTCCTCAAAATTTTTCAAACTATATAAAGTTATAGAATTCTTTTTATGATAAATCAGCTATTCAGAGGTCCCCTTTTGACCTCCTGAACATATTTCTGGCCAAAGAGGCCTCGATCTTGGGCTTTCTATACATACTCATAGACTCCTTCTGATGCTTCATAAGCCATATAGATGTCCATATCTTACCTTTTGAACTTATTTGTGGTCAAAGTGTCCTCAACATTTTTCAAACTAAAGTTATAGAATTCTTTTGATGATAAATCAGCTATTCAGAGGTCCCCTTTTGACCTACTGAAAATATTTCTGGCCAAAGAGTCCTCGATCTTGGGCTTTCTATATATACTCATAGACTCCCTCTGATGCTTCATAAGTCATATATATGTCCACATCTGACCTTTTGAACTTATTTGTGGTCAAGGGTCCTCAAAATTTTTCAAACTATATAAAGTTATAGAATCCTTTTGATGAAAAATGAGCTATTCAGAGGTTTTGACCTCCTGAACATATTTCTGGCCAAAGAATCCTCGATCTTGGGCTTTCTATACATACTCATAGACTCCGTCTGATGCATCATAAGCCATATAGATGTCCATATCTGACCTTTTGAACGTATTTGTGGTCAAAGGGTCCTCAACATTTTTCAAACTATATAAAGATAGAATCCTTTTGATGATAAATCAGCTATTCAGAGGTTTTGACCTCCTGAACATATTTCTGGCCAAAGAATCCTCGATCTTGGGCTTTCTATACATACTAATAGACTCCGTCTGATGCATCATAAGCCATATAGATGTCCATATCTGACCTTTTGAACTTATTTGTGGTCAAAGGGTCCTCAAAATGTTTCAAACTATATAAAGTTATAGAATTCTTTTGATGATAAATCAGATATTCAGAGGTCCCCTTTTGACCTCCTGAACATATTTCTGGCCAAAGAGTCCTCGATCTTGGGCTTTCTATATATACTCATAGACTCCCTTTGATGCTTCAAAATCCATATAGATGTCCATATCTGACCTTTTGAACTTATTTGTGGTCAAAGTGTCCTCAATATTTTTCAAACTATATAAAGTTATAGAATTCTTTTGATGATAAATCAGCTATTCAGAGGTCCCCTTTTGACCTCCTGAACATATTTCTGGCCAAAGAGTCCTCGATCTTGGGATTTCTATATACACTCATAGACTCCCTTTGATGCTTCAAAATCCATATAGATGTCCATATCTGACCTTTTGAACTTATTTGTGGTCAAAGTGTCCTCAAAATTTTTCAAACTATATAAAGTTATAGAATTCTTTTGATGATAAATCAGCTATTCAGAGGTCCCCTTTTGACCTTCTGAACATATTTCTGGCCAAAGAGTCCTCGATCTTGGGCTTTCTATACATCATAGACTCCTTCTGATGCATCATAAGCCATATAGATGTCCATATCTGACCTTTTGAACTTATTTGTGGTCAAAGGGTCCTCAAAAGTTTTCAAACTATATAAAGTTATAGAATTCTTTTGATGATAAATCAGTATTTCATGGGGCCCCTTTTGACCTCCTGAACATATTTCTGGCCAAAGAGTCCTCGATCTTGGGCTTTCTATATATATACTCATAGACTCCCAATGATGCTTCAAAATCCATATAGATGTCCATATCTGACCTTTTGAACTTATTTCTGGTCAAAGGGTCCTCAAAATTTTTCAAACTATATAAAGTTATAGAATTCTTTTTATGATAAATCAGCTATTCAGAGGTCCCCTTTTGACCTCCTGAAGATATTTCTGGCCAAAGAGGCCTCGATCTTGGGCTTTCTATACATACTCATAGACTCCTTCTGATGCTTCATAAGCCATATAGATGTCCATATCTTACCTTTTGAACTTATTTGTGGTCAAAGTGTCCTCAACATTTTTCAAACTAAAGTTATAGAATTCTTTTGATGATAAATCAGCTATTCAGAGGTCCCCTTTTGACCTACTGAAAATATTTCTGGCCAAAGAGTCCTCGATCTTGGGCTTTCTATATATACTCATAGACTCCCTCTGATGCTTAATAAGTCATATATATGTCCACATCTGACCTTTTGAACTTATTTGTGGTCAAGGGTCCTCAAAATTTTTCAAACTATATAAAGTTATAGAATCCTTTTGATGAAAAATGAGCTATTCAGAGGTTTTGACCTCCTGAACATATTTCTGGCCAAAGAATCCTCGATCTTGGGCTTTCTATACATACTCATAGACTCCGTCTGATGCATCATAAGCCATATAGATGTCAATATCTGACCTTTTGAACGTATTTGTGGTCAAAGGGTCCTCAAAATTTTTCAAACTATATAAAGATAGAATCCTTTTGATGATAAATCAGATATTCAGAGGTCCCCTTTTGACCTCCTGAACATATTTCTGGCCAAAGAGTCCTCGATCTTGGGCTTTCTATATATACTCATAGACTCCCTTTGATGCTTCAAAATCCATATAGATGTCCATATCTGACCTTTTGAACTTATTTGTGGTCAAAGTGTCCTCAATATTTTTCAAACTATATAAAGTTATAGAATTATTTTGATGATAAATCAGCTATTCAGAGGTCCCCTTTTGACCTCCTGAACATATTTCTGGCCAAAGAGTCCTCGATCTTGGGATTTCTATATATACTCATAGACTCCCTTTGATGCTTCAAAATCCATATAGATGCCCATATCTGACCTTTTGAACTTATTTGTGGTCAAAGTGTCCTCAAAATTTTTCAAACTATATAAAGTTATAGAATTCTTTTGATGATAAATCAGCTATTCAGAGGTCCCCTTTTGACCTTCTGAACATATTTCTGGCCAAAGAGTCCTCGATCTTGGGCTTTCTATACATCATAGACTCCTTCTGATGCATCATAAGCCATATAGATGTCCATATCTGACCTTTTGAACTTTTTTGTGGTCAAAGGGTCCTCAAAAGTTTTCAAACTATATAAAGTTATAGAATTCTTTTGATGATAAATCAGTATTTCATGGGGCCCCTTTTGACCTCCTGAACATATTTCTGGCCAAAGAGTCCTCGATCTTGGGCTTTCTATACATACTCATAGACTCCTTCTGATGCATCATAAGCCATATAGATGTCCATATCTGACCTTTTGAACTTATTTGTGGTCAAAGGGTCCTCAAAATGTTTCAAACTATATAAAGTTATAGAATCCTTTTGATGATAAATCAGCTATTCAGACGTCCCCTTTTGACCTCCTGAACATATTTCTGGCCAAAGAGTCCTCGATCTTGGGCTTTCTATATATACTCATAGACTCCTTCTGATGCATCATAAGCCATATAGATGTCCATATCTGACTTTTTGAACTTATTTGTGGCCAAAGGGTCCTCAAAATTTTTCAAACTATATAAAGTTATAGAATTCTTTTTATGATAAATCACCTATTCAGAGGTTCTCTTTTGACCTCCTGAACTTATTTCTGGCAAAAGAGTCCTCGATCTTGGGCTTTCTATACATACTCAAAGACTCCTGATGTTTCATGAGACATATATATATGTCCATATGACCTTTTGAACTTATTTGTGGTCAAAGTGTCCTCAAAATTTTTCAAACTATTTAAAGTTATAGAATTCTTTTGATGATAAATCAGCTATTCAGAGGTCCCCTTTTGACCTACTGAACATATTTCTGGCCAAAGAGTCCTAAAAGATTAATACAATACATTCAGACTGACATCTTCGGATGTTATATCCTCCTGACAAAAGTCCATATTTGACATACTGTATTTTTTTCTGGCCAAGGAGTATTCGAAACTTGGGCTTTCTATACCTTCTGATGCTTCATAAGCCATATATATGTCCATATCTGACCTTTTGAACTTATTTGTGGTCAAAGTATCCTCAAAATATTTCAAACTATATAGAGTAATAGACTCCTTTTGATGATAAATCAGCTATACAGAGGTTCCCTTTTGACCTCCTGAAGATATGGACATCTATATGGCTTATGATGCATCAGAAGGAGTCTATGAGTATGTATAGAAAGCCCAAGATCGAGGACTCTTTGGCCAGAAATATGTGCAGGAGGTCAAAACCTCTAAATAGCTGATTTATCATCAAAAGGATTCTATAACTTTATATAGTTTGAAAATTTTGAGGACACTTTGACCACAAATAAGTTCAAAAGGTCAGATATGGACATCTATATGGCTTATGATGCATCAGAAGGAGTCTATGAGTATGTATAGAAAGCCCAAGATCGGGGACTCTTTGGCCAGAAATTGGTTCAGGAGGTCAAAACCTCTGAATAGCTGATTTATCATAAAAAGGATTCTATAACTTTATATAGTTTGAAAACTTTTGAGGACACTTTGACCACAAATAAGTTCAAAAGGTCAGATATGGACATCTATATGGCTTATGAAGCATCAGAAGGAGTCTATATGTATAGAAAGCCCAAGATCGAGGACTCTTTGGCCAGAAATATGTTCAGGAGGTCAAAAGGGGACCTCTGAATAGCTGATTTATCATCAAAAGAATTCTATAACTTTATATAGTTTGAACAATTTTGAGGACCCTTTGACCAGAATTAAGTTCAAAAGGTCAGATATGGACATATATATAGATTTTGAAGCATCAGAGGGAGTCTATGAGTATATACACTGTAAAAAATTTCTAACCCTCCCAAATCAAAAATTTCAAGTGACCGATAACATCTAAATTTTTCAATTGACCCAAGTGAAATTCTGTAAATTTCAATTGGCCCAAGTGAAAATCTGTAAATTTAATTTTAGAATTTACAGAATTTCACTTGGTCCAATTGAAAAATTTAGATGTTATCGGTCACTTGAAATTTTTGATTTGGGAGGGTTAGAAATTTTTTTAAGTATATAGAAAGCCCAAGATCGAGGACTCTTTGGTGAGAAATATGTTCAGGAGGTCAAAAGGGGACCTCTGAATAGCTGATTTATCATCAAAAGAATTCTATAACTTTATATAGTTTGAAAAATTTTGAGGACACTTTGACCACAAATAAGTTCAAAAGGTCAGATATGGACATCTATGTGGCTTATGAAGCATCAGATGGAGTCTATGAGTATGTATAGAAAGCCCAATATCGAGGACTCTTTGGCCAGAAATATGTTCAGGAGGTCAAAAGGGGCCCCATGAAATACTGATTTATCATCAAAAGGAGTCTATAACTTTATATAGTTTGAAAATTTTTGAGGACACTTTGACCACAAATAAGTTCAAAAGGTCAGATATGGACATCTATATGGCTTATGATGCATCAGAAGGAGTCTATGAGTATGTATAGAAATCCCAAGATCGAGGACTCTTTGGCCAGAAATATGTTCAGGAGGTCAAAACGGGACCTCTGAATAGCTGATTTATCATCAAAAGAATTCTATAACTTTATATAGTTTGAACAATTTTGAGGACCCTTTGACCAGAATTAAGTTCAAAAGGTCAGATATGGACATATATATAGATTTTGAAGCATCAGAGGGAGTCTATGAGTATATACACTGTAAAAAATTTCTAACCCTCCCAAATCAAATATTTCAAGTGACCGATAACATCTAAATTTTTCAATTGACCCAAGTGAAATTCTGTAAATTTCAATTGGCCCAAGTGAAAATCTGTAAATTTAATTTTAGAATTTACAGAATTTCACTTGGTCCAATTGAAAAATTTAGATGTTATCGGTCACTTGAAATTTTTGATTTGGGAGGGTTAGAAATTTTTTTAAGTGTATAGAAAGCCCAAGATCGAGGACTCTTTGGTGAGAAATATGTTCAGGAGGTCAAAAGGGGACCTCTGAATAGCTGATTTATCATCAAAAGAATTCTATAACTTTATATAGTTTGAAAAATTTTGAGGACACTTTGACCACAAATAAGTTCAAAAGGTCAGATATGGACATCTATGTGGCTTATGAAGCATCAGATGGAGTCTATGAGTATGTATAGAAAGCCCAATATCGAGGACTCTTTGGCCAGAAATATGTTCAGGAGGTCAAAAGGGGCCCCATGAAATACTGATTTATCATCAAAAGGAGTCTATAACTTTATATAGTTTGAAAATTTTTGAGGACACTTTGACCACAAATAAGTTCAAAAGGTCAGATATGGACATCTATATGGTTTATGAAGCATCAGAAGGAGTCTATGAGTATGTATAGAAAGCCCAAGATTGAGGACTCTTTGGCCAGAAATATGTTCAGGAGGTCAAAAGGGGACCTCTGAATAGCTGATTTATCATAAAAAGAATTCTATAACTTTATATAGGTTGAAAAATTTTGAGGACCCTTTGACCAGAAATAAGTTCAAAAGGTCAGATATGGACATCTATATAGATTTTGAAGCATCAGAGGGAGTCTATGAGTATATATAGAAAGCCCAAGATCGAGGACTCTTTGGTGAGAAATATGTTCAGGAGGTCAAAAGGGGACCTCTAAATAGCTGATTTATCATCAAAAGAATTCTATAACTTTATATAGTTTGAAAAATTTTGAGGACACTTTGACCACAAATAATTTCAAAAGGTCAGATATGGACATCTACATGGCTTATGAAGCATCAGAAGGAGTCTATGAGTATGTATAGAAAGCCCAATATGAAGGACTCTTTGGCCAGAAATATGTTCAGGAGGTCAAAAGGGGCCCCATGAAATACTGATTTATCATCAAAAGGAGTCTATAACTTTATATAGTTTGAAAATTTTTGAGGACACTTTGACCACAAATAAGTTCAAAAGGTAAGATATGGACATCTATATGGCTTATGAAGCATCAGAAGAAGTATGTATAGAAAGCCCAAGTTTCGAATACTCCTTGGCCAGAAAAAAATTCAGTATGTCAAATATGGTCTTTTGTCAGGAGGATATAACATCCGAAGATATCAGTCTGAATGTATTGTATTAATCTTTTAGGACTCTTTGGCCAGAAATATGTTCAGTAGGTCAAAAGGGGACCTCTGAATAGATGATTTATCATCAGAAAGAGTCTATAACTTTATATAGTTTGAAAACTTTTGAGGACCCTTTGACCAGAAATAAGTTCAAAGGGTCAGATATGGACATCTATATGGCTTTTAAAGCATCAGAGGGAGTCTATGAGTATATATAGAAAGCCCAAGATCGAGGACTCTTTGGCGAGAAATATTTTCAGGAGGTCAAATGACCTCTGAATAGCTGATTTATCATCAAAAGAATTCTATAACCTTATATAGTTTGAAAAATTTATAGGACACTTTGACCACAAATAAGTTCAAAAGGTCAGATATGGACATCTATATGGCTTATGAAGCATCAGAAGGAGTCTATGAGTATGTATAGAAAGCCCAATATCGAGGACTCTTTGGCCAGAAATATGTTCAGGAGGTCAAAAGGGGACCTCTGAATAGCTGATTTATCATAAAAAGAATTATATAACTTTATATAGTTTGCAAAATTTTGAGGACCCTTTGACCAGAAATAAGTTCAAAAGGTCAGATATGGACATCTATATGGCTTATGAAGCATCAGAGGGAGTCTATGAGCCTATATATAGAAAGCCCAAGATCGAGGACTCTTTGGCCAGAAATATGTTCAGGAGGTCAAAAGGGGCCCCATGAAATACTGATTTATCATCAAAAGGAGTCTATAACTTTATATAGTTTGAAAATTTTTGAGGACACTTTGACCACAAATAAGTTCAAAAGGTCAGATATGGACATCTATATGGCTTATAAAGCATCAGAAGGAGTATGTATAGAAAGCCCAAGTTTCGAATACTCCTTGGCCAGAAAAAAATTCAGTATGTCAAATATGGTCTTTTGTCAGGACGATATAACATCCGAAGATATCAGTCTGAATGTATTGTATTAATCTTTTAGGACTCTTTAGCCAGAAATTTGTTCAGAAGGTCAAAAGGGGACCTCTGAATAGCTGATTTATTCACAGAAAGAGTCTATAACTTTATATAGTTTAAAAACTTTTTAGGACCCTTTGACCAGAAATAAGTTCAAAAGGTCAGATATGGACATCTATGTGGCTTTTGAAGCATCAGAGGGAGTCTATGAGTATATATAGAAAGCCCAAGATCGAGGACTCTTTGGCCAGAAATATGTTCAGGAGGTCAAAAGGGGACCCATGAATAGCTGATTTATCATCAAAAGGAGTCTATAACTTTATATAGTTTGAAAAATTTTGAGGACACTTTGACCACAAATAAGTTCAAAAGGTCAGATATGGACATCTATATGGCTTATGATGCATCAGAAGGAGTCTATGAGTATGTATAGAAAGCCCAAGATTGAGGACTCTTTGGCCAGAAATATGTTCAGGAGGTCAAAACCTCTGAATAGCTGATTTATCATCAAAAGGATTCTAGAACTTTATATAGTTTGAAAAATTTTGAGCACACTTTGACCACAAATAAGTTCAAAAGGTCAGATATGGACATCTACATGGCTTATGAAGCATCAGAAGGAGTCTATGAGTATGTATAGAAAGCCCAATATCAAGGACTCTTTGGCCAGAAATATGTTCAGGAGGTCAAAAGGGGCCCCATGAAATACTGATTTATCATCAAAAGGAGTCTATAACTTTATATAGTTTGAAAATTTTTGAGGACACTTGACCACAAATGAGTTCAAAAGGTCAGAGATGGACATCTATATGGCTTATGATGCATCAGAAGGAGTCTATGAGTATGTATAGAAAGCCCAAGATCGAGGACTCTTTGGCCAGAAATATGTTCAGGAGGTCAAAAGGGGACCTCTAGCTGAATTATCATCAAAAGAATTCTATAACTTTATATAGTTTGAACAATTTTGAGGACCCTTTGACCAGAATTAAGTTCAAAAGGTCAGATATGGACATATATATAGATTTTGAAGCATCAGAGGGAGTCTATGAGTATATACACTGTAAAAAATTTCTAACCCTCCCAAATCAAAAATTTCAAGTGACCGATAACATCTAAATTTTTCAATTGGCCCAAGTGAAATTCTGTAAATTTCAATTGGCCCAAGTGAAAATCTGTAAATTTAATTTTAGAATTTACAGAATTTCACTTGGTCCAATTGAAAAATTTAGATGTTATCGGTCACTTGAAATTTTTGATTTGGGAGGGTTAGAAATTTTTTTAAGTGTATAGAAAGCCCAAGATCGAGGACTCTTTGGTGAGAAATATGTTCAGGAGGTCAAAAGGGGACCTCTGAATAGCTGATTTATCATCAAAAGAATTCTATAACTTTATATAGTTTGAAAAATTTTGAGGACACTTTGACCACAAATAAGTTCAAAAGGTCAGATATGGACATCTATGTGGCTTATGAAGCATCAGATGGAGTCTATGAGTATGTATAGAAAGCCCAATATCGAGGACTCTTTGGCCAGAAATATGTTCAGGAGGTCAAAAGGGGCCCCATGAAATACTGATTTATCATCAAAAGGAGTCTATAACTTTATATAGTTTGAAAATTTTTGAGGACACTTTGACCACAAATAAGTTCAAAAGGTCAGATATGGACATCTATATGGTTTATGAAGCATCAGAAGGAGTCTATGAGTATGTATAGAAAGCCCAAGATTGAGGACTCTTTGGCCAGAAATATGTTCAGGAGGTCAAAAGGGGACCTCTGAATAGCTGATTTATCATAAAAAGAATTCTATAACTTTATATAGTTTGAAAAATTTTGAGGACCCTTTGACCAGAAATAAGTTCAAAAGGTCAGATATGGACATCTATATAGATTTTGAAGCATCAGAGGGAGTCTATGAGTATATATAGAAAGCCCAAGATCGAGGACTCTTTGGTGAGAAATATGTTCAGGAGGTCAAAAGGGGACCTCTAAATAGCTGATTTATCATCAAAAGAATTCTATAACTTTATATAGTTTGAAAAATTTTGAGGACACTTTGACCACAAATAAGTTCAAAAGGTCAGATATGGACATCTACATGGCTTATGAAGCATCAGAAGGAGTCTATGAGTATGTATAGAAAGCCCAATATGAAGGACTCTTTGGCCAGAAATATGTTCAGGAGGTCAAAAGGGGCCCCATGAAATACTGATTTATCATCATAAGGAGTCTATAACTTTATATAGTTTGAAAATTTTTGAGGACACTTTGACCACAAATAAGTTCAAAAGGTAAGATATGGACATCTATATGGCTTATGAAGCATCAGAAGAAGTATGTATAGAAAGCCCAAGTTTCGAATACTCCTTGGCCAGAAAAAAATTCAGTATGTCAAATATGGTCTTTTGTCAGGAGGATATAACATCCGAAGATATCAGTCTGAATGTATTGTATTAATCTTTTAGGACTCTTTGGCCAGAAATATGTTCAGTAGGTCAAAAGGGGACCTCTGAATAGATGATTTATCATCAGAAAGAGTCTATAACTTTATATAGTTTGAAAACTTTTGAGGACCCTTTGACCAGAAATAAGTTCAAAGGGTCAGATATGGACATCTATATGGCTTTTAAAGCATCAGAGGGAGTCTATGAGTATATATAGAAAGCCCAAGATCGAGGACTCTTTGGCGAGAAATATTTTCAGGAGGTCAAATGACCTCTGAATAGCTGATTTATCATCAAAAGAATTCTATAACCTTATATAGTTTGAAAAATTTATAGGACACTTTGACCACAAATAAGTTCAAAAGGTCAGATATGGACATCTATATGGCTTATGAAGCATCAGAAGGAGTCTATGAGTATGTATAGAAAGCCCAATATCGAGGACTCTTTGGCCAGAAATATGTTCAGGAGGTCAAAAGGGGACCTCTGAATAGCTGATTTATCATAAAAAGAATTATATAACTTTATATAGTTTGCAAAATTTTGAGGACCCTTTGACCAGAAATAAGTTCAAAAGGTCAGATATGGACATCTATATAGATTTTGAAGCATCAGAGGGAGTCTATGAGTATATATAGAAAGCCCAAGATCGAGGACTCTTTGGCCAGAAATATGTTCAGTAGGTCAAAAGGGGCCCCATGAAATACTGATTTATCATCAAAAGGAGTCTATAACTTTATATAGTTTGAAAATTTTTGAGGACACTTTGACCACAAATAAGTTCAAAAGGTCAGATATGGACATCTATATGGCTTATAAAGCATCAGAAGGAGTATGTATAGAAAGCCCAAGTTTCGAATACTCCTTGGCCAGAAAAAAATTCAGTATGTCAAATATGGTCTTTTGTCAGGACGATATAACATCCGAAGATATCAGTCTGAATGTATTGTATTAATCTTTTAGGACTCTTTAGCCAGAAATTTGTTCAGTAGGTCAAAAGGGGACCTCTGAATAGCTGATTTATCATCAGAAAGAGTCTATAACTTTATATAGTTTAAAAACTTTTTAGGACCCTTTGACCAGAAATAAGTTCAAAAGGTCAGATATGGACATCTATGTGGCTTTTGAAGCATCAGAGGGAGTCTATGAGTATATATAGAAAGCCCAAGATCGAGGACTCTTTGGCCAGAAATATGTTCAGGAGGTCAAAAGGGGACCCATGAATAGCTGATTTATCATCAAAAGGAGTCTATAACTTTATATAGTTTGAAAAATTTTGAGGACACTTTGACCACAAATAAGTTCAAAAGGTCAGATATGGACATCTATATGGCTTATGATGCATCAGAAGGAGTCTATGAGTATGTATAGAAAGCCCAAGATTGAGGACTCTTTGGCCAGAAATATGTTCAGGAGGTCAAAACCTCTGAATAGCTGATTTATCATCAAAAGGATTCTATAACTTTATATAGTTTGAAAAATTTTGAGGACACTTTGACCACAAATAAGTTCAAAAGGTCAGATATGGACATCTATATGGCTTATGATGCATCAGAAGGAGTCTATGAGTATGTATAGAAAGCCCAAGATCGAGGACTCTTTGGCCAGAAATATGTTCAGGAGGTCAAAACCTCTGAATAGCTGATTTATCATCAAAAGGATTCTATAACTTTATATAGTTTGAAAAATGTTGAGGAAACTTTGACCACAAATAAGTTCAAAAGGTCAGATATGGACATCTATATGGCTTATGAAGCATCAGAAGAAATCTATGAGTATGTATAGAAAGCCCAAGATCGAGGACTCTTTGGCAAGAAATATGTTCAGGAGGTCAAAACCTCTGAATAGTTGATTTATCATCAAAAGGATTCTAGAACTTTATATAGTTTGAAAAATTTTGAGGACACTTTGACCACAAATAAGTTAAAAATGTCAGATATGGACATCTATATGGCTTATGAAGCATCAGAAGGAGTCTATGAGTATGTATAGAAAGCTCAAGATCGAGTACACTTTGGCCAGAAATATGTTCCGTAGGTCATCAGGGGACCTCTGAATAGCTGATTTATCATCAAAAGGATTCTATAACTTTATATAGTTTGAAAGATTTTGAGGACACTTTGACCACAAATAAGTTCAAAAGGTCAGATATGGACATCTATATGGTTTATGAAGTTTCAAAAGTATTCTATGAGTATTTATAGAAAGCCCAAGATCGACTCTTTGGCCAGAAATATTTTCAGCAGGTCAATTATGGACTTCTGTAAGACTGATTTAACATCAGAAGGAGTCGATACGTTTATAATAGTAAAAAACATTTTGAGGATTCTTTGGCCAAAAATATGCTCAATTGGTCTTATATGGTCTACAGTCTGGCTGATATAACATCATGAGAAGTCTGTATAGTTTGAGAAATATGTATAGTAAGGTAAATGTTCAAGGTCTCTGGCCAGAAATATGTTCAGAAGGTTAAATATGGACTGATTTATCATAAGAAGGAGTCTATATTCGTTTATGGTAGACAACATCATTTTGAGTACTCTTTTGTCA
The DNA here is from genome assembly GCF_949319135.1 of Squalius cephalus. Lineage (NCBI taxonomy): Eukaryota > Metazoa > Chordata > Actinopteri > Cypriniformes > Leuciscidae > Squalius > Squalius cephalus. The sequence continues at coordinate 26,840,631 of NC_137137.1, forward strand.
ATGATTTATTGTCAGAAGGAGACTATAACTTTATATAGTTTGAAAAATTTTGAGGACACTTTGACCAGAAATAAGTTTAAAAGGTAAGCCATAAGCCATATAGATATCCATATAGATATCCATGGCTTATGAAGCATCAGGAGTCAATGATGTATGTATAGAAATCGAGGACTCTTTGGCCAGAAATATGTTACTTTGGTCAAATATGGACTTCTGTATTGGCTGATCAGGAGTCGAAGAGTATGTATAGAAAGTTAACATCAGTTGACTGAATGTATAAGTAGATTAATTAATGTGCAGTAAAGGAAAATCATTGCACTGGGTTTTGCTTTACAATGGACACAATTAACTCATTCCTTTGGACAACGATAGAATGCACGGTAGAATACCGGAACATATAGATAATGCACTTTTCGCATTGCATTGCACACCAGAACAAACTCCTTCCCATGTTCATAAAGAGATAACATTTTGCATTGCATTGCACAAAACGATCGTTTGTCTCAACGATCAATGTTGTGCATTGAAGAGTTACATATAGGCTAAATGCATGCATTGTATTGCATTGCACACCAGAACTAACTCCTTCCCATGTTCATTAAAGATATAACATATGTTGTTGCATTGCACAAACGATCTATCGTTGTGCATCATTGAAGAAAAACATATGGACTTCTATCCCTGCATTGCACACCAAAACTAACTCCTTCCCATGTTCATTAAAGAGATAACATCTGTTGTTGCATTGCATTGCACAAACGATCTAACGTTGTGCAATGAAGAGTAACATTGGCCATCCACTTTTTGCATTGCATTGCATTGCACAACCATGTTCAATAAAGAGATAATATGTTGCATTGCATTGCACAAACGATCTAACGTTGTGCATTGAAGAATAACATACAGGCTAAATATGCATGCATTGTATTGCATTGCACACCCGAACTAACTCCTTCACATGTTCATTAAAGAGATAACATATGTTATGCAACTTGCATTGCTTTGCACAAACGATGTGCACTGAAGAATAACATTTATGCACTTTTTGCATTGCATTGCACAGCAGAACTAACCTCTTCCCATGTTCATAAAGAGATAACATTTTGCATTGCATTGCACAAAACGATCGTTTGTCTCAGAGATCAATGTTGTGCATTGAAGAATAACATATAGGCTAAATGCATGCATTGTATTGCATTGCACACCAGAACTAACTCCTTCCCTTGTTCATTTAAGAGATAACACATGTTGCATTGCATTGCATTGCAAAAACGATCTAACGTTGTGCATTGAAGAATAACATTTATGTACTTTTTGCATTGCATTGCACACTGAAACTAACTCCTTCCCATGTTCAGTAAAGAGATAACATGTTGCATTGAATTGCATTGCATTGCAGAAACGATCTAACGCTGTGCACTGAAGAATAACATTTAGGGTATGGCACTTTTGGCATTGCATTGCACACCAGATCTTACTCCTTCAAATGTTCATTGAAGAGATAACATTTTGCATTGCATTGCGCAAACGATCTAACGTTGTGCATTGAAGAGAAACATAGACCATGCACTTTTTACATTGCATTGAATTGCACACCAGAACTAACTCTTTCCCATGTTCACTAAAGAGATAACATGTTGCATTGCGTTGCATTGCATTTCAGAAACGATCTAATGTTGTGCACTGAATAATAACATTTATGCACTTTTTGCATTGCACACCAGAACTAACTCCTTCAAATGTTAGAAAAGTTAGTTACGGTGTGCAATGCAATGCAATGCAAAAAGTGAATAGCCAATGTTACTCTTCAATGCAAAACGTTAGATCGTTTGTGCATAACATATGTTATCTCTTTAATGAACATGGGCAGGAGTTCGGGTGTGCAATGCAATACAATGCATGCATATAGCCTATATGTTATTCTTCAATGCACAACGTTATGCAATGCACAATGCAATTCAAAATGTTATCTCTTTAATAAGCATTTGAAGGTGTTAGTTCTGGTGTGCAATGCGATGCATTGCAAAAGGTGCATAAATGTTATTCAGTGCACAGCGTTAAATCGTTTGTGCAAAGCAATGCAATGTTGCATAACATATGTTATCTTTTTAATGAACATGGGAAGGAGTTAGTTCGGCTGTACATGCAACACAATCCATGCATTTAGCTATGTCAACTATGTCATTCTTCAATGCACAACGTTAGATCGTTTGTGCAATGCAATGCAACATGTTATCTCTTTAATAAACATTTGAAGGAGTTAGTTCTTGTGTGCAATGCAATGCAAAGCAATGCAAAAAATGCATGGCCTATGTTACTCTTCAATGCACAACGTTAGATCGTTTGTGCAATGCAATGCAAAATGATATCTCTTTAATAAACATGGGAAGTAGTTAGTTCTGGAGTGCAATGCAATGCAATGCAAAAAGTGCATAGCCTATATGTTATTCTTCAGTGCACAGCGTTAGATCGTTTGTGCAATGCAATGCAACATGTTATCCCTTTAATGAACATGGGAAGGAGCTAGTTCTGGTGTGCAATGCAATGCAAAGCAAAAAGTGAATAGCCTATGTTACTCTTCAATGCACAAACAATGAAATGTTGCATAACATATGTTATCTCTTTAATGAACATGGGACGGAGTTAGTTCGGGTGTGCAATGCAATACAATGCATGCATTTAGCCTATATGTTATTCTTCAATGCACAACGTTAGATCGTGCAAAATGTTATCTCTTTAATAAACATTTGAAGGAGTTAGTTCTGGTGTGCAATGCAATGCAAAAATGCATAAATGTTATTCTTTAGTGCACAGTGTTAGGTCGTTTGTGCAAAGCAATATAATGTTGCATAACATATGTTATCGTTTGTGCAATGCAATACAACATCATTGCACCTTATTTCTTTAAAGAAAATGGGATTGATTTAGTTCTGGTGTGCAATCCAATGCAAGAATTGCATAACCTATATTATTCTTCAATGCACAACGTTAGATCGTTTGTGCAATGCAAAATGTTATCTCTTTAATAAACATTTGAAGGAGTTAGTTCTGGTGTGCAATGCAATACAATGCAAAAAGTGCATAAATATTCTTCAGTGCACAACGTTAGATCGTTTCTGCAAAACAATGAAATGTTGCATAACATATGTTATCTCTTTTATGAACATGGGAAGGAGTTAGTTCGGGTGTGCAATGCAATACAATGCATGCATGTAGCCTATATGTTATTCTTCAATGCACAACGTTATGCAATGCACAATGCAATTCAAAATGTTATCTCTTTAATAAGCATTTGAAGGTGTTAGTTCTGGTGTGCAATGCGATGCAATGCAAAAAGTGCATAAATGTTATTCAGAGCACAGCGTTAAATCGTTTGTGCAAAGCAATGCAATGTTGCATAACATATGTTATCTTTTTAATGAACATGGGAAGGAGTTAGTTCGGCTGTACATGCAACACAATCCATGCATTTAGCTATGTCAACTATGTCATTCTTCAATGCACAACGTTAGATCGTTTGTGCAATGCAATGCAACATGTTATCTCTTTAATAAACATTTGAAGGAGTTAGTTCTTGTGTGCAATGCAATGCAAAGCAATGCAAAAAATGCATGGCCTATGTTACTCTTCAATGCACAACGTTAGATCGTTTGTGCAATGCAATGCAAAATGTTATCTCTTTAATAAACATGGGAAGTAGTTAGTTCTGGAGTGCAATGCAATGCAATGCAAAAAGTGCATAGCCTATATGTTATTCTTCAGTGCACAGCGTTAGATCGTTTGTGCAATGCAATGCAACATGTTATCCCTTTAATGAACATGGGAAGGAGCTAGTTCTGGTGTGCAATGCAATGCAAAGCAAAAAGTGAATAGCCTATGTTACTCTTCAATGCACAAACAATGAAATGTTGCATAACATATGTTATCTCTTTAATGAACATGGGACGGAGTTAGTTCGGGTGTGCAATGCAATACAATGCATGCATTTAGCCTATATGTTATTCTTCAATGCACAACATTAGATCGTGCAAAATGTTATCTCTTTAATAAACATTTGAACGAGTTAGTTCTGGTGTGCAATGCAATGCAAAAATGCATAAATGTTATTCTTTAGTGCACAGTGTTAGGTCGTTTGTGCAAAGCAATATAATGTTGCATAACATAGGTTATCGTTTGTGCAATGCAATACAACATCATTGCACCTTATTTCTTTAAAGAAAATGGGATTGATTTAGTTCTGGTGTGCAATCCAATGCAAGAATTGCATAACCTATATTATTCTTCAATGCACAACGTTAGATCGTTTGTGCAATGCAAAATGTTATCTCTTTAATAAACATTTGAAGGAGTTAGTTCTGGTGTGCAATGCAATACAATGCAAAAAGTGCATAAATATTCTTCAGTGCACAACTTTAGATCGTTTCTGCAAAACAATGAAATGTTGCATAACATACCTCTGTTATGAACATGGGAAGGAGTTAGTTCGGGTGTGCAACTGCAATACAATGCATGCATTTAGTCTATATGTTATTCTTCAATGCACAAAGTTAGATCGTTTGTGCAATGCAATAAAAAATGTTATCTCTTTAATAAATATTTGAAGGAGTTAGTTGTGGTGTGCATAGCAATGCAATGCAAAAAGTGCATGGCCTATATGTTATTCTTCAGTGCACAACGTTAGATCGTTTGTGCAATGCAATGCAAAATGTTATCTCTTTAGTAAACATTTGAAGGAGTTAGTTCTGGTGTGCAATGCAAAGCAATGCAAAAGTGCATAGCCTATATATTATTCTTCAATGCACAGCGTTAGATCGTTTGTGCAGTACAATGCAATGCAACATGTTATCCCTTTAATGAACATGGGAAGGAGTTAGTTCTGGTGTGCAATGCATAAAGTGCATAGCCTGTATGTTATTCTTCAATGCACAACGTAGGATCGTTTGTGCAATGCAATGCAACGACACTTGTTATCTCTTTAATGAACATGGGAATGAAATAGCCTATATGTTATTGTTCAGTGGACAACGTTATGTCCACTTTGTGCAATGCATAAATGTTATATCTTTAATGAACATGGGAAGGAGTTAGTTCTGGTGTGCAATGCAATGCGAAAAGTGCTTTATCTATATGTTTATTCTTCAGTGCATTCCAAAGTTGCCCAACGACAGAATGCACTTAGGAATAAACATATAGATAAAGCACTTTTCGCATTGCATTGCACACCAGAACTAACTCCCATAATTGTGTCCATTGTAAAGCAACAGCTAGTGCAATGATTTTCCTTCACTGCACATTAACCTACTTATACATTCAGTCAACTGATGTTAACTTTCTATACATACTCTTCGACTCCTGATGTACGTAAGTACATGTTTGTCCAAAGTAACATATTTCTGGCCAAACAGTCCTCGATTTCTATACATACTCATTGACTCCTGATGCTTCATAAGCCAATATAGATATCCATACAGATATGGCTTATGGCTTACCTTTTGAAATTATTTGTGGTCAAAGTGTCCTCAAAATTTTTCAAACTATATAAAGTTATAGAATTCTTTTGATGATAAATCAGCTATTCAGAAGTCCCCTTTTGACCTCCTGAACATATTTCTGGCCAAAGAGTCCTCAATCTTGGGCTTTCTATATATACTAATAGACTCCCTTTGATGCTTCAAAATCCATATAGATGTCCATATCTGACCTTTTGAACTTATTTGTGGTCAAAGGGTCCTCAAAATCTTTTAAACTACATAAAGTTATAGAATCCTTTTGATGATAAATCAGCTATTCAGAGGTTTTGACCTCCTGAACATATTTCTGGCTAAAGAGTCCTCGATCTTGGGCTTTCTATACATACTCTCATATACTCCTTCTGATGCATCATAAGCCATATAGATGTCCATATCTGACCTTTTGAACTTATTTGTGGTCAAAGTGTCCTCAAAATTTTTCAAACTATATAAAGTTATAGAATTCTTTTGATGATAAATCAGCTATTCAGAGGTCCCCTTTTGACCTCCTGAACATATTTCTGGCCAAAGAGTCCTCGATATTGGGCTTTCTATACATACTCATAGACTCTTTCTGATGCTTCATAAGCCATATAGATGTCCATATCTGATCTTTTGAACCTATTTGTGGTCAAAGTGTCCTCCAAATTTTTCAAACTATATAAAGTTATAGAGTTCTTTTGATGATAAATCAGCTATTCAGAGGTCCCCTTTTGACCTCCTGAACATATTTCTGGCAAAAGAGTCCTCGATCTTGGGATTTCTATGCATACTCATAGACTCCTTCTGATGCATCATAAGCCATATAGATGTCCATATCTGACCTTTTGAACTTATTTGTGGTCAAAGGGTCCTCAAAAGTTTTCAAACTATATAAAGTTATAGAATTCTTTTTATGATAAATCAGCTAATCAGAGGTCCCCTTTTGACCTCCTGAACATATTTCTGGCAAAAGAGTACTCGATCTTGGGCTTTCTATACATACTCATAGACTCCTTCTGATGCTTCATAAGCCATATATATATGTCCATATGACCTTTTGAACTTATGTGTGGTCAAAGTGTCCTCCAAATTTTTCAAACTATATAAAGTTATAGAATTCTTTTGATGATAAATCAGCTATTCAGAGGTCCCCTTTTGACCTCCTGAACATATTTCTGGCCAAAGAGTCCTCGATCTTGGGCTTTCTATACATACTCATAGACTCTTTCTGATGCTTCATAAGCCATATAGATGTCCATATCTGACCTTTTGAACTTATTTGTGGTCAAAGGGTCCTCAAAATCTTTTAAACTACATAAAGTTATAGAATCCTTTTGATGATAAATCAGCTATTCAGAGGTTTTGACCTCCTGAACATATTTCTGGCCAAAGAGTCCTCGATCTTGGGCTTTCTATACATACTCATAGACTCCTTCTGATGCATCATAAGCCATATAGATGTCCATATCTGACCTTTTGAACTTATTTGTGGTCAAAGGGTCCTCAAAAGTTTTCAAACTATATAAAGTTATAGAATTCTTTTTATGATAAATCAGCTATTCAGAGGTCCCCTTTTGACCTCCTGAACATATTTCTGGCCAAAGAGTCCTCGATCTTGGGCTTTCTATACATACTCATAGACTCCTTCTGATTTTTCATAAGCCATATAGATGTCCATATCTGACCTTTTCAACCTATTTGTGGTCAAAGTGTCCTCAACATTTTTCAAACTATATAAAGTTATAGAATTCTTTTGATGATAAATCAGCTATTCAGAGGTCCCGTTTTGACCTCCTGAACATATTTCTGGCCAAAGAGTCCTCGATCTTGGGCTTTCTAAATATACTCATAGACTCCCTCTGATGCTTCAAAAGCCACATAGATGTCCATATCTGACCTTTTGAACTTATTTCTGGTCAAAGGGTCCTAAAAAGTTTTTAAACTATAGAAAGTTATAGACTCTTTCTGATGATAAATCAGCTATTCAGAGTTCCCCTTTTGACCTACTGAACATATTTCTGGCCAAAGAGTCCTAAAAGACATACAATACATTCAGACTGATATCTTCGGATGTTATATCCTCCTGACAAAAGACCATATTTGACATACTGAATTTTTTTCTGGCCAAGGAGTATTCGAAACTTGGGCTTTCTATACATACTCCTTCTGATGCTTCATAAGCCATATATATGTCCATATCTGACCTTTTGAACTTATTTGTGGTCAAAGGGTCCTCAAAATTTTTCAAACTATATAAAGTTATACAATCCTTTTGATGATAAATCAGCTATTCAGAGGTTTGCACCTCCTGAACATATTTCTGGCCAAAGAGTCCTCGATCTTGGGCTTTCTATACATACTCATAGACTCCATCTGATGCATCATAAGCCATATATATGTCCATATCTGACCTTTTGAACTTATTTCTGGTCAAAGGGTCCTCAAAAGTTTTCAAACTATATAAAGTTATAGACTCTTTCTGATGATAAATCAGCTATTCAGAGGTCCCCTTTTGACCTACTGAACATATTTCTGGCCAAAGAGTCCTAAAAGATTAATACAATACATTCAGACTGATATCTTCGGATGTTATATCCTCCTGAAAAAAGACCATATTTGACATACTGAATTTTTTCCTGGCCAAGGAGTATTCGAAACTTGGGCTTTCTATACATACTCCTTCTGATGCTTCATAAGCCATATAGATGTCCATATCTGACCTTTTGAACTTATTTGTGGTCAAAGTGTCCTCAAAAATTTTAAAACTATATAAAGTTATAGAATTCTTTTGATGATAAATCAGCTATTCAGATGTCACCGTTTGACCTCCTGAACATATTTCTGGCCAAAGAGTCCTCGATCTTGGGCTTTCTATATATACTAATAGACTCCCTTTGATGCTTCAAAATCCATATAGATGTCCATATCTGACCTTTTGAACTTATTTGTGGTCAAAGTGTCCTCAATATTTTTCAAACTATATAAAGTTATAGAATTCTTTTGATGATAAATCAGCTATTCAGAGGTCCCCTTTTGACCTCCTGAACATATTTCTGGCCAAAGAGTCCTCGATCTTGGGATTTCTATATATACTCATAGACTCCCTTTGATTCTTCAAAATCCATACAGATGTCCATATCTGACCTTTTGAACTTATTTGTGTTCAGGGTCCTCAAAATGTTTTAAACTACATAAAGTTATAGAATCCTTTTGATGATAAATCAGCTATTCAGAGGTTTTGACCTCCTGAACATATTTCTGGCCAAAGAGTCCTCGATCTTGGGCTTTCTATACATACTCATAGACTCCTTCTGATGAATCATAAGCCATATATATGTCCATATCTGACCTTTTGAACTTATTTGTGGTCAAAGGGTCCTCAAAATTTTTCAAACTATATAAACTTATAGAATTCTTTTGATGACAAATCAGCTATTCAGAGGTCCCCTTTTGACCTCCTGAACATATTTCTGGCCAATGAGTCCTCGATCTTGGGCTTTCTATACATACTCATAGACTCCTTCTGATGCTTCATAAGCCATATGTCCATATCTGACCTTTTGAACCTATTTGTGGTCAAAGTGTCCTCAAAAATTTTCAAACTATATAAAGCTTTAGACTCCTTTTGATGATAAATCAGTATTTCATGGGGCCCCGTTTGACCTCCTGAACATATTTCTGGCCAAAGAGTCCTCGATCTTGGGCTTTCTATATATATACTCATATACTCCCAATGATGCTTCAAAATCCATATAGATGTCCATATCTGACCTTTTGAACTTATTTCTGGTCAAAGGGTCCTCAAAATTTTTCAAACTATATAAAGTTATAGAATTCTTTTGATGATAAATCAGCTATTCAGAGGTCCCCTTTTGACCTCCTGAACATATTTCTGGCCAAAGAGTCCTCAATCTTGGGCTTTCTATATATACTAATAGACTCCCTTTGATGCTTCAAAATCCATATAGATGTCCATATCTGACCTTTTGAACTTATTTGTGGTCAAAGGGTCCTCAAAATCTTTTAAACTACATAAAGTTATAGAATCCTTTTGATGATAAATCAGCTATTCAGAGGTTTTGACCTCCTGAACATATTTCTGGCTAAAGAGTCCTCGATCTTGGGCTTTCTATACATACTCTCATATACTCCTTCTGATGCATCATAAGCCATATAGATGTCCATATCTGACCTTTTGAACTTATTTGTGGTCAAAGTGTCCTCAAAATTTTTCAAACTATATAAAGTTATAGAATTCTTTTGATGATAAATCAGCTATTCAGAGGTCCCCTTTTGACCTCCTGAACATATTTCTGGCCAAAGAGTCCTCGATATTGGGCTTTCTATACATACTCATAGACTCTTTCTGATGCTTCATAAGCCATATAGATGTCCATATCTGATCTTTTGAACCTATTTGTGGTCAAAGTGTCCTCCAAATTTTTCAAACTATATAAAGTTATAGAGTTCTTTTGATGATAAATCAGCTATTCAGAGGTCCCCTTTTGACCTCCTGAACATATTTCTGGCAAAAGAGTCCTCGATCTTGGGATTTCTATGCATACTCATAGACTCCTTCTGATGCATCATAAGCCATATAGATGTCCATATCTGACCTTTTGAACTTATTTGTGGTCAAAGGGTCCTCAAAAGTTTTCAAACTATATAAAGTTATAGAATTCTTTTTATGATAAATCAGCTAATCAGAGGTCCCCTTTTGACCTCCTGAACATATTTCTGGCAAAAGAGTACTCGATCTTGGGCTTTCTATACATACTCATAGACTCCTTCTGATGCTTCATAAGCCATATATATATGTCCATATGACCTTTTGAACTTATGTGTGGTCAAAGTGTCCTCCAAATTTTTCAAACTATATAAAGTTATAGAATTCTTTTGATGATAAATCAGCTATTCAGAGGTCCCCTTTTGACCTCCTGAACATATTTCTGGCCAAAGAGTCCTCGATCTTGGGCTTTCTATACATACTCATAGACTCTTTCTGATGCTTCATAAGCCATATAGATGTCCATATCTGACCTTTTGAACTTATTTGTGGTCAAAGGGTCCTCAAAATCTTTTAAACTACATAAAGTTATAGAATCCTTTTGATGATAAATCAGCTATTCAGAGGTTTTGACCTCCTGAACATATTTCTGGCCAAAGAGTCCTCGATCTTGGGCTTTCTATACATACTCATAGACTCCTTCTGATGCATCATAAGCCATATAGATGTCCATATCTGACCTTTTGAACTTATTTGTGGTCAAAGTGTCCTCAACATTTTTCAAACTATATAAAGTTATAGAATTCTTTTGATGATAAATCAGCTATTCAGAGGTCCCGTTTTGACCTCCTGAACATATTTCTGGCCAAAGAGTCCTCGATCTTGGGCTTTCTAAATATACTCATAGACTCCCTCTGATGCTTCAAAAGCCACATAGATGTCCATATCTGACCTTTTGAACTTATTTCTGGTCAAAGGGTCCTAAAAAGTTTTTAAACTATAGAAAGTTATAGACTCTTTCTGATGATAAATCAGCTATTCAGAGTTCCCCTTTTGACCTACTGAACATATTTCTGGCCAAAGAGTCCTAAAAGACATACAATACATTCAGACTGATATCTTCGGATGTTATATCCTCCTGACAAAAGACCATATTTGACATACTGAATTTTTTTCTGGCCAAGGAGTATTCGAAACTTGGGCTTTCTATACATACTCCTTCTGATGCTTCATAAGCCATATATATGTCCATATCTGACCTTTTGAACTTATTTGTGGTCAAAGGGTCCTCAAAATTTTTCAAACTATATAAAGTTATACAATCCTTTTGATGATAAATCAGCTATTCAGAGGTTTGCACCTCCTGAACATATTTCTGGCCAAAGAGTCCTCGATCTTGGGCTTTCTATACATACTCATAGACTCCATCTGATGCATCATAAGCCATATATATGTCCATATCTGACCTTTTGAACTTATTTCTGGTCAAAGGGTCCTCAAAAGTTTTCAAACTATATAAAGTTATAGACTCTTTCTGATGATAAATCAGCTATTCAGAGGTCCCCTTTTGACCTACTGAACATATTTCTGGCCAAAGAGTCCTAAAAGATTAATACAATACATTCAGACTGATATCTTCGGATGTTATATCCTCCTGAAAAAAGACCATATTTGACATACTGAATTTTTTCCTGGCCAAGGAGTATTCGAAACTTGGGCTTTCTATACATACTCCTTCTGATGCTTCATAAGCCATATAGATGTCCATATCTGACCTTTTGAACTTATTTGTGGTCAAAGTGTCCTCAAAAATTTTAAAACTATATAAAGTTATAGAATTCTTTTGATGATAAATCAGCTATTCAGATGTCACCGTTTGACCTCCTGAACATATTTCTGGCCAAAGAGTCCTCGATCTTGGGCTTTCTATATATACTAATAGACTCCCTTTGATGCTTCAAAATCCATATAGATGTCCATATCTGACCTTTTGAACTTATTTGTGGTCAAAGTGTCCTCAATATTTTTCAAACTATATAAAGTTATAGAATTCTTTTGATGATAAATCAGCTATTCAGAGGTCCCCTTTTGACCTCCTGAACATATTTCTGGCCAAAGAGTCCTCGATCTTGGGATTTCTATATATACTCATAGACTCCCTTTGATTCTTCAAAATCCATACAGATGTCCATATCTGACCTTTTGAACTTATTTGTGTTCAGGGTCCTCAAAATGTTTTAAACTACATAAAGTTATAGAATCCTTTTGATGATAAATCAGCTATTCAGAGGTTTTGACCTCCTGAACATATTTCTGGCCAAAGAGTCCTCGATCTTGGGCTTTCTATACATACTCATAGACTCCTTCTGATGAATCATAAGCCATATATATGTCCATATCTGACCTTTTGAACTTATTTGTGGTCAAAGGGTCCTCAAAATTTTTCAAACTATATAAACTTATAGAATTCTTTTGATGACAAATCAGCTATTCAGAGGTCCCCTTTTGACCTCCTGAACATATTTCTGGCCAATGAGTCCTCGATCTTGGGCTTTCTATACATACTCATAGACTCCTTCTGATGCTTCATAAGCCATATGTCCATATCTGACCTTTTGAACCTATTTGTGGTCAAAGTGTCCTCAAAAATTTTCAAACTATATAAAGCTTTAGACTCCTTTTGATGATAAATCAGTATTTCATGGGGCCCCTTTTGACCTCCTGAACATATTTCTGGCCAAAGAGTCCTCGATCTTGGGCTTTCTATATATATACTCATATACTCCCAATGATGCTTCAAAATCCATATAGATGTCCATATCTGACCTTTTGAACTTATTTCTGGTCAAAGGGTCCTCAAAATTTTTCAAACTATATAAAGTTATAGAATTCTTTTGATGATAAATCAGCTATTCAGAGGTCCCCTTTTGACCTCCTGAACATATTTCTGGCCAAAGAGGCCTCGATCTTGGGCTTTCTATACATACTCATAGACTCCTTCTGATGCTTCATAAGCCATATAGATGTCCATATCTGACCTTTTGAACGTATTTGTGGTCAAAGGGTCCTCAAAATTTTTCAAACTATATAAAGATAGAATCCTTTTGATGATAAATCAGCTATTCAGAGGTTTTGACCTCTTGAACATATTTCTGGCCAAAGAATCCTCGATCTTGGGCTTTCTATACATACTAATAGACTCCGTCTGATGCATCATAAGCCATATAGATGTCCATATCTGACCTTTTGAACTTATTTGTGGTCAAAGGGTCCTCAAAATGTTTCAAACTCTATAAAGTTATAGAATTCTTTTGATGATAAATCAGATATTCAGAGGTCCCCTTTTGACCTCCTGAACATATTTCTGGCCAAAGAGTCCTCGATATTGGGCTTTCTATACATACTCATAGACTCCCTCTGATGCTTCATAAGCCATATAGATGTCCATATCTGACCTTTTGAACCTATTTGTGGTCAAAATGTCCTCAAAATTTTTCAAACGATATAAAGTTATAGAATTCTTTTGATGATAAATCAGCTATTCAGAGGTCCCCTTTTGACCTCCTGAACATATTTCTGGCCAAAGAGTCCTCGATCCTGGGCTTTCTATATATACTCATAGACTCCCTTTGATGCTTCAAAATCCATATAGATGTCCATATCTGACCTTTTGAACTTATTTGTGGTCAAAGTGTCCTCAATATTTTTCAAACTATATAAAGTTATAGAATTCTTTTGATGATAAATCAGCTATTCAGAGGTCCCCTTTTGACCTCCTGAACATATTTCTGGCCAAAGAGTCCTCGATCTTGGGATTTCTATATATACTCATAGACTCCCTTTGATGCTTCAAAATCCATACAGATGTCCATATCTGACCTTTTGAACTTATTTGTGGTCAAAGTGTCCTCAAAATTTTTCAAACTATATAAAGTTATAGAATTCTTTTGATGATAAATCAGCTATTCAGAGGTCCCCTTTTGACCTCCTGAACATATTTCTGGCCAAATAGTCCTCGATCCTGGGCTTTCTATATATACTCATAGACTCCCTTTGATGCTTCAAAATCCATATAGATGTCCATATCTGACCTTTTGAACTTATTTGTGGTCAAAGTGTCCTCAATATTTTTCAAACTATATAAAGTTATAGAATTCTTTTGATGATAAATCAGCTATTCAGAGGTCCCCTTTTGACCTCCTGAACATATTTCTGGCCAAAGAGTCCTCGATCTTGGGATTTCTATATATACTCATAGACTCCCTTTGATGCTTCAAAATCCATACACATGTCCATATCTGACCTTTTGAACTTATTTGTGGTCAAAGTGTCCTCAAAATTTTTCAAACTATATAAAGTTATAGAATTCTTTTGATGATAAATCAGCTATTAAGAGGTCCCCTTTTGACCTTCTGAACATATTTCTGGCCAAAGAGTCCTCGATCTTGGGCTTTCTATACATACTCATAGACTCCTTCTGATGCATCATAAGCCATATAGATGTCCATATCTGACCTTTTGAACTTATTTGTGGTCAAAGGGTCCTCAAAATTTTTCAAACTATATAAAGTTATAGAATTCTTTTTATGATAAATCAACTATTCAGAGGTCCCCTTTTGAGCTCCTGAACATATTTCTGGCAAAAGAGTACTCGATCTTGGGCTTTCTATACATACTCATAGACTCCTTCTGATGCTTCATAAGCCATATATATATGTCCATATGACCTTTTGAACTTATTTGTGGTCAAAGTGTCCTCAAAATTTTTCAAACTATATAAAGTTATAGAATTCTTTTGATGATAAATCAGCTATTCATAGGTCCCCTTTTGACCTCCTGACAATATTTCTCGCCAAAGAGTCCTCGATCTTGGGCTTTCTATATATACTCATAGACTCCTTCTGATGCTTCATAAGCCATATAGATGTCCATATCTGACCTTTTGAACTTATTTGTGGTCAAAGGGTCCTCAAAATGTTTTAAACTACATAGTGTTATAGAATCCTTTTGATGATAAATCAGCTATTCAGAGGTTTTGACCTCCTGAACATATTTCTGGCCAAAGAGTCCTCGATCTTGGGCTTTCTATACATACTCATAGACTCCTTCTGATGCATCATAAGCCATATAGATGTCCATATCTTCAGGAGGTCAAAAGGGAACCTCTGTATAGCTGATTTATCATCAAAAGGAGTCTATTACTTTATATAGTTTGAAATATTTTGAGGATACTTTGACCACAAATAAGTTCAAAAGGTCAGATATGGACATATATATGGCTTATGAAGCATCAGAAGGTATAGAAAGTCAAAGTTTCGAATACTCCTTGGCCAGAAAAAAATACAGTATGTCAAATATGGACTTTTGTCAGGAGGATATAACATCCGAAGATGTCAGTCTGAATGTATTGTATTAATCTTTTAGGACTCTTTGGCCAGAAATATGTTCAGTAGGTCAAAAGGGGACCTCTGAATAGCTGATTTATCATCAAAAGAATTCTATAACTTTAAATAGTTTGAAAAATTTTGAGGACACTTTGACCACAAATAAGTTCAAAAGGTCATATGGACATATATATATGGCTTATGAAACATCAGGAGTCTTTGAGTATGTATAGAAAGCCCAAGATTGAGGACTCTTTTGCCAGAAATAAGTTCAGGAGGTCAAAAGAGGACCTCTGAATAGGTGATTTATCATAAAAAGAATTCTATAACTTTATATAGTTTGAAAAATTTTGAGGACCCTTTGGCCACAAATAAGTTCAAAAAGTCAGATATGGACATCTATATGGCTTATGATGCATCAGAAGGAGTCTATGAGTATATATAGAAAGCCCAAGATCGAGGACTCTTTGGCCAGAAATATGTTCTTGAGGTCAAAACCTCTGAATAGCTGATTTATCATCAAAAGGATTCTATAACTTTATATAGTTTAAAACATTTTGAGGACCCTTTGACCACAAATAAGTTCAAAAGGTCAGATATGGACATTTATATGGCTTATGAAGCATCAGAAGGAGTATGTATAGAAAGCCCAAGTTTCGAATACTCCTTGGCCAGAAAAATATTCAGTATGTCAAATATGGACTTTTGTCAGGAGGATATAACATCCGAAGATATCAGTCTGAATGTATTGTATTAATCTTTTAGGACTCTTTGGCAAGAAATATGTTCAGTAGATCAAAAGGGGACCTCTGAATAGCTGATTTATCATCAGAAAGAGACTATAACTTTATATAGTTTAAAAACTTTTTAGGACCCTTTGACCAGAAATAAGTTCAAAAGGTCAGATATGGACATCTATGTGGCTTTTGAAGCATCAGAGGGAGTCTATGAGTATATATAGAAAGCCGAAGATCGAGGACTCTTTGGCCAGAAATATGTTCAAGAGGTCAAAAGGGGACCTCTGAATAGCTGATTTATCATCAAAAGAATTCTATAACTTTATATAGTTTGAAAAATTTTGAGGACACTTTGACCACAAATAGGTTCAAAAGGTCAGATATGGACATCTATATGGCTTATGAAGCATCAGAAGGAGTCTATGAGTATGTATAGAAAGCCCAAGATCGAGGACTCTTTGGCCAGAAATATGTTCAGGAGGTCAAAAGAGGACCTCTGAATAGCTGATTTATCATCATAAGAATTCTATAACTTTATATAGTTTGAAAAATTTTGAGGACATTTGACCACAAATGAGTTCAAAAGGTCAGAGATGGAAATCTATATGGCTTATGATGCATCAGAAGGAGTCTATGAGTATGTATAGAAAGCCCAAGATCGAGGACTCTTTGGCCAGAAGTATGTTCAGGAGGTCAAAACCTCTGAATAGCTGATTTATCATCAAAAGGATTCTAGAACTTTATATAGTTTGAAAAATTTTGAGGACACTTTGACCACAAATAAGTTCAAAAGGTCAGATATGTACATCTATATGGCTTATGAAGCATCAGAAGGAGTCTATGAGTATGTATAGAAAGCCCAAGATCGAGGACTCTTTGGTGAGAAATATGTTCAGGAGGTCAAAAGGGGACCTCTGAATAGCTGATTTATCATCAAAAGAATTCTATAACTTTATATAGTTTGAAAAATTTTGAGGACACTGAACACAAATAAGTTCAAAAGGTCAGATATGGATATCTATATGGCTTATAAAGCATCAGAAGGAGTCTATGAGTATGTATAGAAAGCACAAGATCGAGGACTCTTTGGCCAGAAATATGTTCAGGAGGTCAAAAGGGGCCCCATGAAATACTGATTTATCATCAAAAGGAGTCTATAAATTTATATAGTTTGAAAAATTTTGAGGACCCTTTGACCAAAAATAAGTTCAAAAGGTCAGATATGGACATCTATATAGATTTTGAAGCATCAGAGGGAATCTATGAGTATATATAGAAAGCCCAAGATCGAGGACTCTTTGGTGAGAAATATGTTCAGGAGGTCAAAAGGGGACCTCTGAATAGCTGATTTATCATCAAAAGAATTCTATAACTTTATATAGTTTGAAAAATTTTGAGGACCCTTTGACCAGAAATAAGTTCAAAGGGTCAGATATGGACATCTACATGGCTTATGAAGCATCAGAAGGAGTCTATGAGTATGTATAGAAAGCCCAATATCAAGGACTCTTTGGCCAGAAATATGTTCAGGAGGTCAAAAGGGGCCCCATGAAATACTGATTTATCATCAAAAGGAGTCTATAACTTTATATAGTTTGAAAATTTTTGAGGACACTTTGACCACAAATAAGTTCAAAAGGTAAGATATGGACATCTATATGGCTTATGAAGCATCAGAAGGAGTATGTATAGAAAGCCCAAGTTTCGAATACTCCTTGGCCAGAAAAAAATTCAGTATGTCAAATATGGTCTTTTGTCAGGACGATATAACATCCGAAGATATCAGTCTGAATGTAATTGTATTAATCTTTTAGGACTCTTTAGCCAGAAATTTGTTCAGTAGGTCAAAAGGGGACCTCTGAATAGCTGATTTATCATCAGAAAGAGTCTATAACTTTATATAGTTTAAAAACTTTTTAGGACCCTTTGACCAGAAATAAGTTCAAAAGGTCAGATATGGACATCTATGTGGCTTTTGAAGCATCAGAGGGAGTCTATGAGTATATATAGAAAGCCCAAGATCGAGGACTCTTTGGCCAGAAATATGTTCAGGAGGTCAAAAGGGGACCCATGAATAGCTGATTTATCATCAAAAGGAGTCTATAACTTTATATAGTTTGAAAAATTTTGAGGACACTTTGACCACAAATAAGTTCAAAAGGTCAGATATGGACATCTATATGGCTTATGATGCATCAGAAGGAGTCTATGAGTATGTATAGAAAGCCCAAGATTGAGGACTCTTTGGCCAGAAATATGTTCAGGAGGTCAAAACCTCTGAATAGCTGATTTATCATCAAAAGGATTCTAGAACTTAATATAGTTTGAAAAATTTTGAGGACACTTTGACCACAAATAAGTTCAAAAGGTCAGATATGGACATCTATATGGCTTATGAAGCATCAGAAGGAGTCTATGAGTATGTATAGAAAGCCCAAGATCGAGGACTCTTTGGCCAGAAATATGTTCAGGAGGTCAAAAGGGGACCTCTAGCTGATTTATCATCAAAAGAATTCTATAACTTTATATAGTTTGAACAATTTTGAGGACCCTTTGACCAGAATTAAGTTCAAAAGGTCAGATATGGACATCTATATAGATTTTGAAGCATCAGAGGGAGTCTATGAGTACATACACTGTAAAAAATGTCTAACCCTCCCAAATCAAAAATTTCAAGTGACCGATACCATCTAAATTTTTCAATTGGCCCAAGTGAAATTCTGTAAATTTCAATTGGCCCAAGTGAAAATC
This sequence comes from Squalius cephalus, assembly GCF_949319135.1. Lineage (NCBI taxonomy): Eukaryota > Metazoa > Chordata > Actinopteri > Cypriniformes > Leuciscidae > Squalius > Squalius cephalus. Next base: position 26,859,502 of record NC_137137.1, read on the forward strand.
TGTAAATTTAATTTTAGAATTTACAGAATTTCACTTGGTCCAATTGAAAAATTTAGATGTTATCGGTCACTTGAAATTTTTGATTTGGGAGGGTTAGAAATTTTTTAAAGTGTATAGAAAGCCCAAGATCGAGGACTCTTTGGTGAGAAATATGTTCAGGAGGTCAAAAGGGGACCTCTGAATAGCTGATTTATCATCAAAAGAATTCTATAACTTTATATAGTTTGAAAAATTTTGAGGACACTTTGACCACAAATAAGTTCAAAAGGTCAGATATGGACATCTATGTGGCTTATGAAGCATCAGATGGAGTCTATGAGTATGTATAGAAAGCCCAATATCGAGGACTCTTTGGCAAGAAATATGTTCAGGAGGTCAAAAGGGGCCCCATGAAATACTGATTTATCATCAAAAGGAGTCTATAACTTTATATAGTTTGAAAATTTTTGAGGACACTTTGACCACAAATAAGTTCAAAAGGTCAGATATGGACATCTATATGGTTTATGAAGCATCAGAAGGAGTCTATGAGTATGTATAGAAAGCAAAAGATCGAGGACTCTTTGGCCAGAAATATGTTCAGGAGGTCAAAACCTCTGAATAGCTGATTTATCATCAAAAGGATTCGACAACTTTATAAAGTTTGAAAAATTTTGAGGACCCTTTGACCACAAATAGGTTCAAAAGGTCAGATATGGACATCTATATGGATTATGAAGCATCAGAAGGAGTCTATGAGTATGTATAGAAAGCCCAAGATCGAGGACTCTTTGGCAAGAAATATGTTCAGGAGGTCAAAAGGGGCCCCATGAAATACTGATTTATCATCAAAAGGAGTCTATAACTTTATATAGTTTGAAAATTTTTGAGGACACTTTGACCACAAATAAGTTCAAAAGGTCAGATATGGACATCTATATGGTTTATGAAGCATCAGAAGGAGTCTATGAGTATGTATAGAAAGCCCAAGATCGAGGACTCTTTGGCCAGAAATATGTTCAGGAGGTCAAAAGGGGACCTCTGAATAGCTGATTTATCATAAAAAGAATTCTATAACTTTATATAGTTTGAAAAATTTTGAGGACCCTTTGACCAGAAATAAGTTCAAAAGGTCAGATATGGACATCTATATAGATTTTGAAGCATCAGAGGGAATCTATGAGTATATATAGAAAGCGCAAGATCGAGGACTCTTTGGTGAGAAATATGTTCAGGAGGTCAAAAGGGGACCTCTGAATAGCTGATTTATCATCAAAAGAATTCTATAACTTTATATAGTTTGAAAAATTTTGAGGACCCTTTGACCAGAAATAAGTTCAAAGGGTCAGATATGGACATCTACATGGCTTATGAAGCATCAGAAGGAGTCTATGAGTATGTATAGAAAGCCCAATATCAAGGACTCTTTGGCCAGAAATATGTTCAGGAGGTCAAAAGGGGCCCCATGAAATACTGATTTATCATCAAAAGGAGTCTATAAATTTATATAGTTTGAAAATTTTTGAGGACACTTTGACCACAAATAAGTTCAAAAGGTAAGATATGGACATCTATATGGCTTATGAAGCATCAGAAGGAGTATGTATAGAAAGCCCAAGTTTCGAATACTCCTTGGCCAGAAAAAAATTCAGTATGTCAAATATGGTCTTTTGTCAGGACGATATAACATCCGAAGATATCAGTCTGAATGTATTGTATTAATCTTTTAGGAGTCTTTAGCCAGAAATTTGTTCAGTAGGTCAAAAGGGGACCTCTGAATAGCTGATTTATCATCAGAAAGAGTCTATAACTTTATATAGTTTAAAAACTTTTTAGGACCCTTTGACCAGAAATAAGTTCAAAAGGTCAGATATGGACATCTATGTGGCTTTTGAAGCATCAGAGGGAGTCTATGAGTATATATAGAAAGCCCAAGATCGAGGACTCTTTGGCCAGAAATATGTTCAGGAGGTCAAAAGGGGACCCATGAATAGCTGATTTATCATCAAAAGGAGTCTATAACTTTATATAGTTTGAAAAATTTTGAGGACACTTTGACCACAAATAAGTTCAAAAGGTCAGATATGGACATCTATATGGCTTATGATGCATCAGAAGGAGTCTATGAGTATGTATAGAAAGCCCAAGATTGAGGACTCTTTGGCCAGAAATATGTTCAGGAGGTCAAAACCTCTGAATAGCTGATTTATAATCAAAAGGATTCTAGAACTTTATATAGTTTTAAAAATTTTTGAGGACACTTTGACCACAAATAAGTTCAAAAGGTCAGATATGGACATCTATATGGCTTATGAAGCATCAGAAGGAGTCTATGAGTATGTATCGAAAGCCCAAGATCGAGGACTCTTTGGCCAGAAGTATGTTCAGGAGGTCAAAACCTCTGAATAGCTGATTTATCATCAAAAGGATTCTAGAACTTTATATAGTTTGAAAAATTTTGAGGACACTTTGACCACAAATAAGTTCAAAAGGTCAGATATGTACATCTATATGGCTTATGAAGCATCAGAAGGAGTCTATATGTATAGAAAGCCCAAGATCGAGGACTCTTTGACCAGAAATATGTTCAGGAGGTCAAAAGGGGACCTCTGAATAGCTGATTTATCATCAAAAGAATTCTATATCTTTATATAGTTTGAAAAATTTTGAGGACACTTTGACCACAAATAAGTTCAAAAGGACAGATATGGACATCTATATGGCTTATGAAGCATCAGAAGAAGTATGTATAGAAAGCCCAAGTTTCGAATACTCCTTGGCCAGAAAAAAATTCAGTATGTCAAATATGGACTTTTGTCAGGAGGATATAGAATCCCAAGATATCAGTCTGAAGATATCAGTATTAATCTTTTAGGACTCTTTGGCCAGAAATATGTTCAGGAGGTCAAAACCTCTGAATAGCTGATTTATCATCAAAAGAATTCTATAACTTTATATAGTTTGAAAAATTTGGAGGACACTTTGACCACAAATAAGTTCAAAAGGTCAAATATGGACATCTATATGGCTTATGAAGCATCGGAAGGAGTCTATGAGTATGTATCGAAAGCCCAAGGTCGAGGACTCTTTGGCCAGAAATATGTTCAGGAGGTCAAAAGAGGACCTCTGAATAGCTGATTTATCATCATAAGAATTCTATAACTTTATATAGTTTGAAAAATTTTGAGGACATTTGACCACAAATGAGTTCAAAAGGTCAGAGATGGACATCTATATGGCTTATGAAGCATCAGAAGTAGTCTATATGTATAGAAAGCCCAAGATCGAGGACTCTTTGGCCAGAAATATGTTCAGGAGGTCAAAAGGGGACCTCTGAGTAGCTGATTTATCATCATAAGAATTCTATAACTTTATATAGTTTGAAAAATTTTGAGGACATTTGACCACAAATGAGTTCAAAAGGTCAGAGATGGACATCTATATGGCTTATGAAGCATCAGAAGGAGTCTATATGTATAGAAAGCCCAAGATCGAGGACTCTTTGGCCAGAAGTATGTTCAGGAGGTCAAAACCTCTGAATAGCTGATTTATCATCAAAAGGATTCTAGAACTTTATATAGTTTGAAAAATTTTGAGGACACTTTGACCACAAATAAGTTCAAAAGGTCAGATATGTACATCTATATGGCTTATGAAGCATCAGAAGGAGTCTATATGTATAGAAAGCCCAAGATCGAGGACTCTTTGGCCAGAAATATGTTCAGGAGGTCAAAACCTCTGAATAGCTGATTTATCATCAAAAGGATTCTATAACTTTATATAGTTTGAAAACTTTTGAGGACACTTTGACCACAAATAAGTTCAAAAGGTCAGATATGGACATCTATATGGCTTATGAAGCATCAGAAGGAGTCTATATGTATAGAAAGCCCAGGATCGAGGACTCTTTGGCCAGAAATATGTTCAGGAGGTCAAAAGGGGACCTCTGAATAGCTGATTTATCATCAAAAGAATTCTATAACTTTATATAGTTTGAAAACTTTTGAGGACCCTTTGACCAGAAATAAGTTCAAAAGGTCAGATATGGAAATCTATATGGCTTTTGAAGCATCAGAGGGAGTCTATGAGTATATATAGAAAGCCCAAGATCGAGGACTCTTTGGCGAGATATATGTTCAGGAGGTCAAAACCTCTGAATAGCTGATTTATCATCAAAAGGATTCTATAACTTTATATAGTTTGAAAAATTTTGAGGACACTTTGACCACAAATAAGTTCAAAAGGTAAGATATGGACATCTATATGGCTTATGATGCATCAGAAGGAGTCTATGAGTATGTATAGAAAGCCCAAAATCGAGGACTCTTTGGCCAGAAATATGTTCAGGAGGTCAAAACCTCTGAATAGCTGATTTATCATCAAAAGGATTCTATAACTTTATATAGTTTGAAAAATGTTGAGGACACTTTGACCACAAATAAGTTCAAAAGGTCAGATATGGACATCTATATGGCTTATGAAGCATCAGAAGGAATCTATGAGTATGTATAGAAAGCCCAAGATCGAGGACTCTTTGGCCAGAAATATGTTCAGGAGGTCAAAACCTCTGAATAGTTGATTTATCATCAAAAGGATTCTAGAACTTGATATAGTTTGAAAACTTTTGAGGACACTTTGACCACAAATAAGTTAAAAATGTCAGATATGGACATCTATATGGCTTATGAAGCATCAGAAGGAGTCTATGAGTATGTATCGAAAGCCCAAGGTCGAGGACTGTTTGGCCAGAAATATGTTCAGGAGGTCAAAAGAGGACCTCTGAATAGCTGATTTATCATCATAAGAATTCTATAACTTTATATAGTTTGAAAAATTTTGAGGACATTTGACCACAAATGAGTTCAAAAGGTCAGAGATGGACATCTATATGGCTTATGAAGCATCAGAAGGAGTCTATATGTATAGAAAGCCCAAGATCGAGGACTCTTTGGCCAGAAATATGTTCAGGAGGTCAAAAGGGGACCTCTGAGTAGCAGATTTATCATCATAAGAATTCTATAACTTTATATAGTTTGAAAAATTTTGAGGACATTTGACCACAAATGAGTTCAAAAGGTCAGAGATGGACATCTATATGGCTTATGAAGCATCAGAAGGAGTCTATATGTATATAGCAAGCCCAAGATCGAGGACTCTTTGGCCAGAAGTATGTTCAGGAGGTCAAAACCTCTGAATATCTGATTTATCATCAAAAGGATTCTAGAACTTTATATAGTTTGAAAAATTTTGAGGACACTTTGACCACAAATAAGTTCAAAAGGTCAGATGTGTACATCTATATGGCTTATGAAGCATCAGAAGGAGTCTATATGTATAGAAAGCCCAAGATCGAGGACTCTTTGGCCAGAAATATGTTCAGGAGGTCAAAAGGGGACCTCTGAATAGCTGATTTATCATCAAAAGAATTCTATAACTTTATATAGTTTGAAAACTTTTGAGGACCCTTTGACCAGAAATAAGTTCAAAAGGTAAGATATGGACATCTATATGGCTTATGATGCATCAGAAGGAGTCTATGAGTATGTATAGAAAGCCCAAAATCGAGGACTCTTTGGCCAGAAATATGTTCAGGAGGTCAAAACCTCTGAATAGCTGATTTATCATCAAAAGGATTCTATAACTTTGTATAGTTTGAAAAATGTTGAGGACACTTTGACCACAAATAAGTTCAAAAGGTCAGATATGGACATCTATATGGCTTATGAAGCATCAGAAGGAATCTATGAGTATGTATAGAAAGCCCAAGATCGAGGACTCTTTGGCCAGAAATATGTTCAGGAGGTCAAAACCTCTGAATAGTTGATTTATCATCAAAAGGATTCTAGAACTTTATATAGTTTGAAAACTTTTGAGGACACTTTGACCACAAATAAGTTAAAAATGTCAGATATGGACATCTATATGGCTTATGAAGCATCAGAAGGAGTCTATGAGTATGTATAGAAAGCCCAAGGTCGAGGATTCTTTGGCCAGAAATATGTTCAGGAGGTCAAAAGAGGACCTCTGAATAGCTGATTTATCATCAAAAGAATTCTATAACTTTATATAGTTTGAAAAATTTTGAGGACACTTTGACCACAAATGAGATCAAAATGTCAGAGATGGACATCTATATGGCTTATGATGCATCAGAAGGAGTCTATGAGTATGTATAGAAAGCCCAAGATCGAGGACTCTTTGGCCAGAAATATGTTCAGGAGGTCAAAACCTCTGAATAGCTGATTTATCATCAAAAGGATTCTATAAATTTATATAGTTTGAAAAATGTTGAGGACAATGACCACAAATAAGTTCAAAAGGTCAGATATGGACATCTATATGGCTTATGATGCATCAGAAGGAGTCTATGAGTATGTATAGAAAGCCCAAGATCGAGGACTCTTTGGCCAGAAATATGTTGAGGAGGTCAAAACCTCTGAATTAGCTGATCATCAAAAGGATTCTATAACTTTACATAGTTTGAAAAATTTTGAGGACACTTTGACCACAAATAAGTTGAAAAGGTCAGATATGGACATATATATGGCTTATGAAGCATCAGAAGGAGTATGTATAGAAAGCCCAAGTTTCGAAAACTCCTTGGTCAGAAAAAAATTCAGTATGTCAAATATGGACTTTTGTCAGGAGGATATAGAATCCGAAGATATCAGTCTGAAGATATCAGTATTAATCTTTTAGGACTCTTTGGCCAGAAATATGTTCAGTAGGTCAAAAGGGGACCTCTGAAAAGCTGATTCATCATCAGAAAGAATCTATAACTTTATATAGTTTGAAAACTTTTGAGTACCCTTTGAAGATGCAGTCTGAAGATATCAGTATTAATCTTTTTGGACTCTTTGGCCAGAAATATGTTCAGTAGGTCAACAGTGGACCTCTGAATAGCAGATTTATCATCAGAAAGAATCTATAACTTTATATAGTTTGAAAACTTTTGAGGACCCTTTGACCAGAAATAAGTTCAAAAGGTCAGATATGGACATCTATATAGCTTATGAAGCATCAGAAGGAGTCTATGAGTATGTATAGAAAGCCCAAGGTCGAGGACTCTTTTGCCAGAAATATGTTCAGTAGGTCAACAGTGGACCTCTGAATAGCTGATTTATCATCAAAAGAATTCTATAACTTTATATAGTTTGAAAAATTTTAAGGACACTTTGACCACAAATGAGTTCAAAAGGTGAAAGATGGACATCTATATGGCTTGTTATGCATCAGAAGGAGTCTATGAGTATGTATAGAAAGCCCAAGATCGAGGACTCTTTGAACCAGAAATATGTTCAGGAGGTCAAAACCTCTGAATAGCTTATTTATTATCAAAAGGATTCTAGAACTTTATATAGTTTGAAAAATTTTGAGGACCCTTTGACCACAAATGTTCAAAAGGTCAGATATGGACATATATATGGCTTATGAAGCATCAGAAGGAGTCTATGAGTATGTATAGAAAGCCCAAGTTTCGAATACTCCTTGGCCAGAAAAAAATTCAGTATGTAAAATATGGACTTTTGTCAGGAGGATATAGAATCCGAAGATATCAGTCTGAAGATATCAGTATTAATCTTTTAGGACTCTTTTGCCAGAAATATGTTCAGGAGGTCAAAACCTCTGAATAGCTGATTTATCATCAAAAGAATTCTATAACTTTATATAGTTTGAAAAATTTGGAGGACACTTTGACCACAAATAAGTTCAAAAGTTCAGATATGGACATCTATATGGCTTATGAAGCAACAGAAGGAGTCTATGAGTATGTATAGAAAGCCCAAGATCGAGGACTCTTTGGCCAGAAATATGTTCAGGAGGTCAAAACCTCTGAATAGCTGATTTATCATCAAAAGGATTCTAGAAATTTATATAGTTTGAAAAATTTTGAGGACACTTTGACCACAAAAAAGTTCAAAAGGACAGATATGGACATCTATATGGCTTATGATGCATTAGAAGGAGTCTATGAGTATGTATAGAAAGCCCAAGATCGAGGACTCTTTGGCCAGAAATATGTTCAGGAGGTCAAAACCTCTGAATAGCTGATTTATCATCAAAAGGATTCTATAACTTTATATAGTTTGAAAAATTCTTAAATTAAAAATTAAAAATTAAAAATAAGGACACTTTGGCCAGAAATATGTTCAGGAGGTCAAAAGAGGACCTCTGAATAGCTGATTTATCATCAAAAGAATTCTATAACTTTACATAGTTTGAAAAATTTTGATGACACTTTGACCACAAATGAGTTCAAAAGGTCAGAGATGGACATCTATTTGGCTTATGATGCATCAGAAGGAGTCTATGAGTATGTATAGAAAGCCCAAGATCGAGGACTCTTTAGCCAGAAATATGTTCAGGAGGTCAAAACCTCTGAATAGCTGATTATCATCAAAAGGATTCTAGAACTTTATATAGTTTGAAAAATGTTGAGGACACTTTGACCACAAATAAGTTCAAAAGGTCAGATATGGACATCTATATGGTTTATGAAGTTTCAAAAGTATTCTATGAGTATTTATAGAAAGCCCAAGATCGACTCTTTGGCCAGAAATATTTTCAGCAGGTCAATTATGGACTTCTGTAAGACTGATTTAACATCAGAAGGAGTCGATACGTTTATAATAGTAAAAAACATTTTGAGGATTCTTTGGCCAAAAATATGTTCAATTGGTCTTATATGGTCTACAGTCTGGCTGATATAACATCATGAGAAGTCTGTATAGTTTGAGAAATATGTATAGTAAGTTAAATGTTCAAGGTCTCTGGCCAGAAATATGTTCAGAAGGTCAAATATGGACTTCTGTATGGCTGATTTAACATAAGAAGGAGTCTATATTCGTTTATGGTAGACAACATCATTTTGAGAACTCTTTTGTCAATGATAAGTTCAGAAGGAGACTATAACTTTATATAGTTTGAAAAATTTTGAGGACACTTTGACCAGAAATAAGTTTAAAAGGTAAGCCATAAGCCATATAGACATCCATATAGATATCCATGGCTTTTGAAGCATCAGGAGTCAATGATGTATGTATAGAAATCTAGGACTCTTTGGCCAGAAATATGTTACTTTGGTCAAATATGGACTTCTGTATTGGCTGATCAGGAGTCGAAGAGTATGTATAGAAAGTTAACATCAGTTTACTGAATGTATAAGTAGATTAATTAATGTGCAGTAAAGGAAAATCATTGCACTGGGTTTTGCTTTACAATGGACACAATTAACTCATTCCGTTGGACAACGATAGAATGCACGGTAGAATACCGGAACATATAGATAATGCACTTTTCGCATTGCATTGCACACCAGAACGATCTATCGTTGTGCATCATTGAAGAAAAACATATGCACTTCTATCCCTGCATTGCACACCAAAACTAACTCCTTCCCATGTTCATTAAAGAGATAACATCTGTTGTTGCATTGCATTGCACAAACGATCTAACGTTGTGCAATGAAGAGTAACATAGGCCATGCACTTTTTGCATTGCATTGCATTGCACACCAGATCAAACTCCTTCCCATGTTCAATAAAGAGATAATATGGTGCATTGCATTGTACAAACGATCTAACGTTGTGCATTGAAGAATAACATACAGGCTAAATATGCATGCATTGTATTGCATTGCACACCCGAACTAACTCCTTCACATGTTCATTAAAGAGATAACATATGTTATGCAACATTGCATTGCTTTGCACAAACGATGTGCACTGAAGAATAACATTTATGCACTTTTTGCATTGCATTGCACAGCAGAACTAACCTCTCCCATGTTCATAAAGAGATAACATTTTGCATTGCATTGCACAAAACGATCGTTTGTCTCAACGATCAATGTTGTGCATTGAAGAATAGCATATAGGCTAAATGCATGCATTGTATTGCATTGCACACCAGAACTAACTCCTTCCCTCGTTCATTAAAGAGATAACACATGTTGCATTGCATTGCATTGCATTGCATTGCATTGCAGAAACGATCTAACGTTGTGCATTGAAGAATAACATTTATGTACTTTTTGCATTGCATTGCACACTGAAACTAACTCCTTCCCATGTTCAGTAAAGAGATACATGTTGCATTGCATTGAATTGCATTGCATTGCAGAAACGATCTAACGTTGTGCACTGAAGAATAACATTTAGGGTATGGCACTTTTGGCATTGCATTGCACACCAGATCTTACTCCTTCAAATGTTCATTGAAGAGATAACATTTTGCATTGCATTGCGTAAACGATCTAACGTTGTGCATTGAAGAGAAACATAGACCATGCACTTTTTACATTGCATTGAATTGCACACCAAAACTAACTCTTTCCCATGTTCACTAAAGAGATAACATGTTGCATTGCGTTGCATTGCATTGCAGAAACGATCTAATGTTGTGCACTGAATAATAACATTTATGCACTTTTTGCATTGCACACCAGAACTAACTCCTTCAAATGTTAGAAAAGTTAGTTATGGTGTGCAATGCAATGCAATGCAAAAAGTGAATAGCCAATGTTACTCTTCAATGCAAAACGTTAGATCGTTTGTGCATAACATGTTATCTCTTTAACGAACATGGGCAGGAGTTCGGGTGTGCAATGCAATACAATGCATGCATATAGCCTATATGTTATTCTTCAATGCAAAACGTTATGCAATGCACAATGCAATTCAAAATGTTATCTCTTTAATAAACATTTGAAGGTGTTAGTTCTGGTGTGCAATGCGATGCATTGCAAAAAGTGCATAAATGTTATTCAGTGCACAGCGTTAAATCGTTTGTGCAAAGCAATGCAATGTTGCATAACATATGTTATCTTTTTATTGAACATGGGAAGGAGTTAGTTCGGCTGTACATGCAACACAATCCATGCATTTAGCTATGTCAACTATGTCATTCTTCAATGCACAACGTTAAATCGTTTGTGCAATGCAATGCAACATGTTATCTCTTTAATAAACATTTGAAGGAGTTAGTTCTTGTGTGCAATGCAATGCAAAGCAATGCAAAAAATGCATGGCCTATGTTACTCTTCAATGCACAACGTTAGATCGTTTGTGCAATGCAATGCAACATGATATCTCTTTAATAAACATGGGAAATAGTTAGTTCTGGAGTGCAATGCAATGCAATGCAAAAAGTGCATAGCCTATATGTTATTCTTCAGTGCACAGCGTTAGATCGTTTGTGCAATGCAATGCAACATGTTATCCCTTTAATGAACATGGGAAGGAGCTAGTTCTGGTGTGCAATGCAATGCAAAGCAAAAAGTGAATAGCCTATGTTACTCTTCAATGCACAAACAATGAAATGTTGCATAACATATGTTATCTCTTTAATGAACATGGGACGGAGTTAGTTCGGGTGTGCAATGTAATACAATGCATGCATTTAGCCTATATGTTATTCTTCAATGCACAACGTTAGATCGTGCAAAATGTTATCTCTTTAATAAACATTTGAAGGAGTTAGTTCTGGTGTGCAATGCAATGCAAAAATGCATAAATGTTATTCTTTAGTGCACAGTGTTAGGTCGTTTGTGCAAAGCAATATAATGTTGCATAACATATGTTATCGTTTGTGCAATGCAATACAACATCATTGCACCTTATTTCTTTAAAGAAAATGGGATTGATTTAGTTCTGGTGTGCAATCCAATGCAAGAATAGCATAACCTATATTATTCTTCAATGCACAACGTTAGATCGTTTGTGCAATGCAAAATGTTATCTCTTTAATAAACATTTGAAGGAGTTAGTTCTGGTGTGCAATGCAATACAATGCAAAAAGTGCATAAATATTCTTCAGTGCACAACGTTAGATCGTTTCTGCAAAACAATGAAATGTTGCATAACATATGTTATCTCTTTTATGAACATGAGAAGGAGTTAGTTCGGGTGTGCAATGCAATACAATGCATGCATGTAGCCTATATGTTATTCTTCAATGCACAACGTTATGCAATGCACAATGCAATTCAAAATGTTATCTCTTTAATAAGCATTTGAAGGTGTTAGTTCTGGTGTGCAATGCGATGCAATGCAAAAAGTGCATAAATGTTATTCAGAGCACGGCGTTAAATCGTTTGTGCAAAGCAATGCAATGTTGCATAACATATGTTATCTTTTTAATGAACATGGGAAGGAGTTAGTTCGGCTGTACATGCAACACAATCCATGCATTTAGCTATGTCAACTATGTCATTCTTCAATGCACAACGTTAGATCGTTTGTGCAATGCAATGCAACATGTTATCTCTTTAATAAACATTTGAAGGAGTTAGTTCTTGTGTGCAATGCAATGCAAAGCAATGCAAAAAATGCATGGCCTATGTTACTCTTCAATGCACAACGTTAGATCGTTTGTGCAATGCAATGCAAAATATTATCTCTTTAATAAACATGGGAAGTAGTTAGTTCTGGAGTGCAATGCAATGCAATGCAAAAAGTGCATAGCCTATATGTTATTCTTCAGTGCACAGCGTTAGATCGTTTGTGCAATGCATTGCAACATGTTATCCCTTTAATGAACATGGGAAGGAGCTAGTTCTGGTGTGCAATACAATGCAAAGCAAAAAGTGAATAGCCTATGTTACTCTTCAATGCACAAACAATGAAATGTTGCATAACATATGTTATCTCTTTAATGAACATGGGACGGAGTTAGTTCGGGTGTGCAATGCAATACAATGCATGCATTGCAATACAATGCATGCATTTAGCCTATATGTTATTCTTCAATGCACAACATTAGATCGTGCAAAATGTTATCTCTTTAATAAACATTTGAACGAGTTAGTTCTGGTGTGCAATGCAATGCAAAAATGCATAAATGTTATTCTTTAGTGCACAGTGTTAGGTCGTTTGTGCAAAGCAATATAATGTTGCATAACATAGGTTATCGTTTGTGCAATGCAATACAACATCATTGCACCTTATTTCTTTAAAGAAAATGGGATTGATTTAGTTCTGGTGTGCAATCCAATGCAAGAATTGCATAACCTATATTATTCTTCAATGCACAACGTTAGATCGTTTGTGCAATGCAAAATGTTATCTCTTTAATAAACATTTGAAGGAGTTAGTTCTGGTGTGCAATGCAATACAATGCAAAAAGTGCATAAATATTCTTCAGTGCACAACTTTAGATCGTTTCTGCAAAACAATGAAATGTTGCATAACATATCTCTGTTATGAACATGGGAAGGAGTTAGTTCGGGTGTGCAATGCAATACAATGCATGCATTTAGTCTATATGTTATTCTTCAATGCACAAAGTTAGATCGTTTGTGCAATGCAATAAAAAATGTTATCTCTTTAATAAATATTTGAAGGAGTTAGTTGTGGTGTGCATTGCAATGCAATGCAAAAAGTGCATGGCCTATATGTTATTCTTCAGTGCACAACGTTAGATCGTTTGTGCAATGCAATGCAAAATGTTATCTCTTTAGTAAACATTTGAAGGAGTTAGTTCTGGTGTGCAATGCAAAGCAATGCAAAAGTGCATAGCCTATATATTATTCTTCAATGCACAGCGTTAGATCGTTTGTGCAGTACAATGCAATGCAACATGTTATCCCTTTAATGAACATGGGAAGGAGTTAGTTCTGGTGTGCAATGCATAAAGTGCATAGCCTGTATGTTATTCTTCAATGCACAACGTAAGATCGTTTGTGCAATGCAATGCAACAACACTTGTTATCTCTTTAATGAACATGGGAATGAAATAGCCTATATGTTATTGTTCAGTGGACAACGTTAGATCCTTTGTGCAATGCATAAATGTTATATCTTTAATGAACATGGGAAGGAGTTAGTTCTGGTGTGCAATGCAATGCGAAAAGTGCTTTATCTATATGTTTATTCTTCAGTGCATTCCAAAGTTGCCCAACGACAGAATGCACTTAGGAATAAACATATAGATAAAGCACTTTTCGCATTGCATTGCACACCAGAACTAACTCCCATAATTGTGTCCATTGTAAAGCAACAGCTAGTGCAATGATTTTCCTTCACTGCACATTAACCTACTTATACATTCAGTCAACTGATGTTAACTTTCTATACATACTCTTCGACTCCTGATGTACGTAAGTACATGTTTGTCCAAAGTAACATATTTCTGGCCAAACAGTCCTCGATTTCTATACATACTCATTGACTCCTGATGCTTCATAAGCCAATATAGATATCCATACAGATATGGCTTATGGCTTACCTTTTGAAATTATTTGTGGTCAAAGTGTCCTCAAAATTTTTCAAACTATATAAAGTTATAGAATTCTTTTGATGATAAATCAGCTATTCAGAAGTCCCCTTTTGACCTCCTGAACATATTTCTGGCCAAAGAGTCCTCAATCTTGGGCTTTCTATATATACTAATAGACTCCCTTTGATGCTTCAAAATCCATATAGATGTCCATATCTGACCTTTTGAACTTATTTGTGGTCAAAGGGTCCTCAAAATCTTTTAAACTACATAAAGTTATAGAATCCTTTTGATGATAAATCAGCTATTCAGAGGTTTTGACCTCCTGAACATATTTCTGGCCAAAGAGTCCTCGATCTTGGGCTTTCTATACATACTCTCATAGACTCCTTCTGATGCATCATAAGCCATATAGATGTCCATATCTGACCTTTTGAACTTATTTGTGGTCAAAGTGTCCTCAATATTTTTCAAACTATATAAAGTTATAGAATTCTTTTGATGATAAATCAGCTATTCAGAGGTCCCCTTTTGACCTCCTGAACATATTTCTGGCCAAAGAGTCCTCGATATTGGGCTTTCTATACATACTCATAGACTCTTTCTGATGCTTCATAAGCCATATAGATGTCCATATCTGATCTTTTGAACCTATTTGTGGTCAAAGTGTCCTCCAAATTTTTCAAACTATATAAAGTTATAGAGTTCTTTTGATGATAAATCAGCTATTCAGAGGTCCCCTTTTGACCTCCTGAACATATTTCTGGCAAAAGAGTCCTCGATCTTGGGCTTTCTATACATACTCATAGACTCCTTCTGATGCATCGTAAGCCATATAGATGTCCATATCTGACCTTTTGAACTTATTTGTGGTCAAAGGGTCCTCAAAAGTTTTCAAACTATATAAAGTTATAGAATTCTTTTTATGATAAATCAGCTATTCAGAGGTCCCCTTTTGACCTCCTGAACATATTTCTGGCAAAAGAGTACTCGATCTTGGGCTTTCTATACATACTCATAGACTCCTTCTGATGCTTCATAAGCCAT
Organism: Squalius cephalus; assembly: GCF_949319135.1. NCBI lineage: Eukaryota > Metazoa > Chordata > Actinopteri > Cypriniformes > Leuciscidae > Squalius > Squalius cephalus. Next base: position 26,874,745 of record NC_137137.1, read on the forward strand.
ATATATATGTCCATATGACCTTTTGAACTTATGTGTGGTCAAAGTGTCCTCCAAATTTTTCAAACTATATAAAGTTATAGAATTCTTTTGATGATAAATCAGCTATTCAGAGGTCCCCTTTTGACCTCCTGAACATATTTCTGGCAAAAGAGTCCTCGATCTTGGGCTTTCTATATACACTAATAGACTCCCTTTGATGCTTCAAAATCCATATAGATGTCCATATCTGACCTTTTGAACTTATTTGTGGTCAAAGGGTCCTCAAAATCTTTTAAACTACATAAAGTTATAGAATCCTTTTGATGATAAATCAGCTATTCAGAGGTTTTGACCTCCTGAACATATTTCTGGCCAAAGAGTCCTCGATCTTGGGCTTTCTATACATGCTAATAGACTCCTTCTGATGCATCATAAGCCATATAGATGTCCATATCTGACCTTTTGAACTTATTTGTGGTCAAAGGGTCCTCAAAAGTTTTCAAACTATATAAAGTTATAGAATTCTTTTTATGATAAATCAGCTATTCAGAGGTCCCCTTTTGACCTCCTGAACATATTTCTGGCCAAAGAGTCCTCGATATTGGGCTTTCTATACATACTCATAGACTCTTTCTGATGCTTCATAAGCCATATAGATGTCCATATCTGACCTTTTGAACTTATTTGTGGTCAAAGGTTCCTCAAAATCTTTTAAACTACATAAAGTTATAGAATCCTTTTGATGATAAATCAGCTATTCAGAGGTTTTGACCTCCTGAACATATTTCTGGCAAAAGAGTACTCGATCTTGGGCTTTCTATACATACTCATAGACTCCTTCTGATGCTTCATAAGCCATATATATATGTCCATATGACCTTTTGAACTTATTTGTGGTCAAAATGTCCTCCAAATTTTTCAAACTATATAAAGTTATAGAATTCTTTTGATGATAAATCAGCTATTCAGAGGTCCCCTTTTGACCTCCTGACAATATTTCTCGCCAAAGAGTCCTCGATCTTGGGCTTTCTATATATACTCATAGACTCCTTCTGATGCTTCATAAGCCATATAGATGTCCATATCTGACCTTTTGAACTTATTTGTGGTCAAAGGGTCCTCAAAATGTTTTAAACTACATAAAGTTATAGAATCCTTTTGATGATAAATCAGCTATTCAGAGGTTTTGACCTCCTGAACATATTTCTGGCCAAAGAGTCCTCGATCTTGGGCTTTCTATACATACTCATAGACTCCTTCTGATGAATCATAAGCCATATATATGTCCATATCTGACCTTTTGAACTTATTTGTGGTCAAAGGGTCCTCAAAATTTTTCAAACTATATAAACTTATAGAATTCTTTTGATGACAAATCAGCTATTCAGAGGTCCCCTTTTGACCTCCTGAACATATTTCTGGCCAAAGAGTCCTCGATCTTGGGCTTTCTATACATACTCATAGACTCCTTCTGATGCTTCATAAGCCATATAGATGTCCATATCTGACCTTTTGAACGTATTTGTGGTCAAAGGGTCCTCAAAATTTTTCAAACTATATAAAGATAGAATCCTTTTGATGATAAATCAGCTATTCAGAGGTTTTGACCTCTTGAACATATTTCTGGCCAAAGAATCCTCGATCTTGGGCTTTCTATACATACTAATAGACTCCGTCTGATGCATCATAAGCCATATAGATGTCCATATCTGACCTTTTGAACTTATTTGTGGTCAAAGGGTCCTCAAAATGTTTCAAACTCTATAAAGTTATAGAATTCTTTTGATGATAAATCAGATATTCAGAGGTCCCCTTTTGACCTCCTGAACATATTTCTGGCCAAAGAGTCCTCGATCCTGGGCTTTCTATATATACTCATAGACTCCCTTTGATGCTTCAAAATCCATATAGATGTCCATATCTGACCTTTTGAACTTATTTGTGGTCAAAGTGTCCTCAATATTTTTCAAACTATATAAAGTTATAGAATTCTTTTGATGATAAATCAGCTATTCAGAGGTCCCCTTTTGACCTCCTGAACATATTTCTGGCCAAAGAGTCCTCGATCTTGGGATTTCTATATATACTCATAGACTCCCTTTGATGCTTCAAAATCCATACAGATGTCCATATCTGACCTTTTGAACTTATTTGTGGTCAAAGTGTCCTCAAAATTTTTCAAACTATATAAAGTTATAGAATTCTTTTGATGATAAATCAGCTATTCAGAGGTCCCCTTTTGACCTCCTGAAAATATTTCTGGCCAAAGAGTCCTCGATCCTGGGCTTTCTATATATACTCATAGACTCCCTTTGATGCTTCAAAATCCATATAGATGTCCATATCTGACCTTTTGAACTTATTTGTGGTCAAAGTGTCCTCAATATTTTTCAAACTATATAAAGTTATAGAATTCTTTTGATGATAAATCAGCTATTCAGAGGTCCCCTTTTGACCTCCTGAACATATTTCTGGCCAAAGAGTCCTCGATCTTGGGATTTCTATATATACTCATAGACTCCCTTTGATGCTTCAAAATCCATACAGATGTCCATATCTGACCTTTTGAACTTATTTGTGGTCAAAGTGTCCTCAAAATTTTTCAAACTATATAAAGTTATAGAATTCTTTTGATGATAAATCAGCTATTCAGAGGTCCCCTTTTGACCTTCTGAACATATTTCTGGCCAAAGAGTCCTCGATCTTGGGCTTTCTATACATACTCATAGACTCCTTCTGATGCATCATAAGCCATATAGATGTCCATATCTGACCTTTTGAACTTATTTGTGGTCAAAGGGTCCTCAAAATTTTTCAAACTATATAAAGTTATAGAATTCTTTTTATGATAAATCAACTATTCAGAGGTCCCCTTTTGAGCTCCTGAACATATTTCTGGCAAAAGAGTACTCGATCTTGGGCTTTCTATACATACTCATAGACTCCTTCTGATGCTTCATAAGCCATATACATATGTCCATATCTGACCTTTTGAACTTATTTGTGGTCAAAGGGTCCTCAAAATTTTTCAAACTATATAAACTTATAGAATTCTTTTGATGACAAATCAGCTATTCAGAGGTCCCCTTTTGACCTCCTGAACATATTTCTGGCCAAAGAGTCCTCGATCTTGGGCTTTCTATACATACTCATAGACTCCTTCTGATGCTTCATAAGCCATATAGATGTCCATATCTGACCTTTTGAACGTATTTGTGGTCAAAGGGTCCTCAAAATTTTTCAAACTATATAAAGATAGAATCCTTTTGATGATAAATCAGCTATTCAGAGGTTTTGACCTCTTGAACATATTTCTGGCCAAAGAATCCTCGATCTTGGGCTTTCTATACATACTAATAGACTCCGTCTGATGCATCATAAGCCATATAGATGTCCATATCTGACCTTTTGAACTTATTTGTGGTCAAAGGGTCCTCAAAATGTTTCAAACTCTATAAAGTTATAGAATTCTTTTGATGATAAATCAGATATTCAGAGGTCCCCTTTTGACCTCCTGAACATATTTCTGGCCAAAGAGTCCTCGATCCTGGGCTTTCTATATATACTCATAGACTCCCTTTGATGCTTCAAAATCCATATAGATGTCCATATCTGACCTTTTGAACTTATTTGTGGTCAAAGTGTCCTCAATATTTTTCAAACTATATAAAGTTATAGAATTCTTTTGATGATAAATCAGCTATTCAGAGGTCCCCTTTTGACCTCCTGAACATATTTCTGGCCAAAGAGTCCTCGATCTTGGGATTTCTATATATACTCATAGACTCCCTTTGATGCTTCAAAATCCATACAGATGTCCATATCTGACCTTTTGAACTTATTTGTGGTCAAAGTGTCCTCAAAATTTTTCAAACTATATAAAGTTATAGAATTCTTTTGATGATAAATCAGCTATTCAGAGGTCCCCTTTTGACCTCCTGAACATATTTCTGGCCAAAGAGTCCTCGATCCTGGGCTTTCTATATATACTCATAGACTCCCTTTGATGCTTCAAAATCCATATAGATGTCCATATCTGACCTTTTGAACTTATTTGTGGTCAAAGTGTCCTCAATATTTTTCAAACTATATAAAGTTATAGAATTCTTTTGATGATAAATCAGCTATTCAGAGGTCCCCTTTTGACCTCCTGAACATATTTCTGGCCAAAGAGTCCTCGATCTTGGGATTTCTATATATACTCATAGACTCCCTTTGATGCTTCAAAATCCATACAGATGTCCATATCTGACCTTTTGAACTTATTTGTGGTCAAAGGGTCCTCAAAAATTTTCAAACTATATAAAGTTATAGAATTCTTTTTATGATAAATCAACTATTCAGAGGTCCCCTTTTGAGCTCCTGAACATATTTCTGGCAAAAGAGTACTCGATCTTGGGCTTTCTATACATACTCATAGACTCCTTCTGATGCTTCATAAGCCATATACATATGTCCATATGACCTTTTGAACTTATTTGTGGTCAAAGTGTCCTCAAAATTTTTCAAACTATATAAAGTTATAGAATTCTTTTGATGATAAATCAGCTATTCAGAGGTCCCCTTTTGACCTCCTGACAATATTTCTCGCCAAAGAGTCCTCGATCTTGGGCTTTCTATATATACTCATAGACTCCTTCTGATGCTTCATAAGCCATATAGATGTCCATATCTGACCTTTTGAACTTATTTGTGGTCAAAGAGTCCTCAAAATGTTTTAAACTACATAGTGTTATAGAATCCTTTTGATGATAAATCAGCTATTCAGAGGTTTTGACCTCCTGAACATATTTCTGGCCAAAGAGTCCTCGATCTTGGGCTTTCTATACATACTCATAGACTCCTTCTGATGCATCATAAGCCATATATATGTCCATATCTGACCTTTTGAACTTATTTGTGGTCAAAGGGTCCTCAAAATTTTTCAAACTATATAAAGTTATAGAATTCTTTTGATGACAAATCAGCTATTCAGAGGTCCCCTTTTGACCTCCTGTACATATTTCTGGCCAAAGAGTCCTCGATCTTGGGCTTTCTATTCATACTCATAGACTCCTTCTGATGCTTCATAAGCCATATAGATGTCCATTCTGACCTTTTGAACCTATTTGTGGTCAAAGTGTCCTCAAAAATTTTCAAACTATATAAAGCTATAGACTCCTTTTGATGATAAATCAGTATTTCATGGGGCCCCTTTTGACCACCTGAACATATTTCTGGCCAAAGAGTCCTCGATCTTGGGCTTTCTATATATATAATCATAGACTCCCAATGATGCTTCAAAATCCATATAGATGTCCATATCTGACCTTTTGAACTTATTTCTGGTCAAAGGGTCCTCAAAATATTTCAAACTATATAAAGTTATAGAATTCTTTTTATGATAAATCAGCTATTCAGAGGTCCCCTTTTGACCTCCTGAACATATTTCTGGCCAAAGAGTCCTCGATATTGGGCTTTCTATACATACTCATAGACTCTTTCTGATGCTTCATAAGCCATATAGATGTCCATATCTGACCTTTTGAACCTATTTGTGGTCAAAGTGTCCTCAAAATTTTTCAAACTATATAAAGTTATAGAATTCTTTTGATGATAAATCAGCTATTCAGAGGTCCCCTTTTGACCTCCTGACAATATTTCTCGCCAAAGAGTCCTCGATCTTGGGCTTTCTGTATATACTCATAGACTCCTTCTGATGCTTCATAAACCATATAGATGTCCATATCTGACCTTTTGAACTTATTTGTGGTCAAAGGGTCCTCAAAATGTTTTAAACTACATAAAGTTATAGAATCCTTTTGATGATAAATCAGCTATTCAGAGGTTTTGACCTCCTGAACATATTTCTGGCCAAAGAGTCCTCGATCTTGGGCTTTCTATACATACTCATAGACTCCTTCTGATGCTTCATAAGCCATAGAGATGTCCACATCTGACCTTTTGAACTTATTTGTGGTCAAGGGTCCTCAAAATTTTTCAAACTATATAAAGTTATAGAATCCTTTTGATGAAAAATGAGCGATTCAGAGGTTTTGACCTCCTGAACATATTTCTGGCCAAAGAATCCTCGATCTTGGGCTTTCTATACATACTCATAGACTCCATCTGATGCATCATAAGCCATATAGATGTCCATATCTGACCTTTTGAACTTATTTGTGGTCAAAGTGTCCTCATTATTTTTCAAACTATATAAAGTTATAGAATTCTTTTGATGATAAATCAGCTATTCATAGGTCCCCTTTTGACCTCCTGAACATGTTTCTGGCCAAAGAGTCCTCGATCTTGGGATTTCTATATATACTCATAGACTCCCTTTGATGCTTCAAAATCCATATAGATGTCCATATCTGACCTTTTGAACTTATTTGTGGTCAAAGTGTCCTCAAAATCTTTCAAACTATATAAAGTTATAGAATTCTTTTGATGATAAATCAGCTATTCAGAGGTCCCCTTTTGACCTTCTGAACATATTTCTGGCCAAAGAGTCCTCGATCTTGGGCTTTCTATACATCATAGACTCCTTCTGATGCATCATAAGCCATATAGATGTCCATATCTGACCTTTTGAACTTATTTGTGGTCAAAGGGTCCTCAAAAGTTTTCAAACTATATAAAGTTATAGAATTCTTTTGATGATAAATCAGTATTTCATGGGGCCCCTTTTGACCTCCTGAACATATTTCTGGCCAAAGAGTCCTCGATCTTGGGCTTTCTATACATACTCATAGACTCCTTCTGATGCTTTATAAGCCATATAGATATCCATATCTGACCTTTTGAACTTATTTGTGTTCAGTGTCCTCAAAATTTTTCAAACTTTATAAAGTTATAGAATTCTTTTGATGATAAATCAGCTATTCAGAGGTCCCCTTTTGACCTCCTGAACATATTTCTTACCAAAGAGTCCTCGATCTTGGGCTTTCTATACATACTCATAGACTCCTTCTGATGCTTCATAAGCCATATATATGTCCATTTCTGACCTTTTGAACCTATTTGTGGTCAAAGTGTCCTCCAAATTTTTCAAACTATATAAAGTTATAGAGTTCTTTTGATGATAAATCAGCTATTCAGAGGTCCCCTTTTGACCTCCTGAACATATTTCTGGCAAAAGAGTCCTCGATCTTGGGCTTTCTATACATACTCATAGACTCCTTCTGATGCATCGTAAGCCATATAGATGTCCATATCTGACCTTTTGAACTTATTTGTGGTCAAAGGGTCCTCAAAAGTTTTCAAACTATATAAAGTTATAGAATTCTTTTTATGATAAATCAGCTATTCAGAGGTCCCCTTTTGACCTCCTGAACATATTTCTGGCAAAAGAGTACTCGATCTTGGGCTTTCTATACATACTCATAGACTCCTTCTGATGCTTCATAAGCCATATATATATGTCCATATGACCTTTTGAACTTATGTGTGGTCAAAGTGTCCTCCAAATTTTTCAAACTATATAAAGTTATAGAATTCTTTTGATGATAAATCAGCTATTCAGAGGTCCCCTTTTGACCTCCTGAACATATTTCTGGCAAAAGAGTCCTCGATCTTGGGCTTTCTATATATACTAATAGACTCCCTTTGATGCTTCAAAATCCATATAGATGTCCATATCTGACCTTTTGAACTTATTTGTGGTCAAAGGGTCCTCAAAATCTTTTAAACTACATAAAGTTATAGAATCCTTTTGATGATAAATCAGCTATTCAGAGGTTTTGACCTCCTGAACATATTTCTGGCCAAAGAGTCCTCGATCTTGGGCTTTCTATACATGCTCATAGACTCCTTCTGATGCATCATAAGCCATATAGATGTCCATATCTGACCTTTTGAACTTATTTGTGGTCAAAGGGTCCTCAAAAGTTTTCAAACTATATAAAGTTATAGAATTCTTTTTATGATAAATCAGCTATTCAGAGGTCCCCTTTTGACCTCCTGAACATATTTCTGGCCAAAGAGTCCTCGATATTGGGCTTTCTATACATACTCATAGACTCTTTCTGATGCTTCATAAGCCATATAGATGTCCATATCTGACCTTTTGAACTTATTTGTGGTCAAAGGTTCCTCAAAATCTTTTAAACTACATAAAGTTATAGAATCCTTTTGATGATAAATCAGCTATTCAGAGGTTTTGACCTCCTGAACATATTTCTGGCAAAAGAGTACTCGATCTTGGGCTTTCTATACATACTCATAGACTCCTTCTGATGCTTCATAAGCCATATATATATGTCCATATGACCTTTTGAACTTATTTGTGGTCAAAGTGTCCTCCAAATTTTTCAAACTATATAAAGTTATAGAATTCTTTTGATGATAAATCAGCTATTCAGAGGTCCCCTTTTGACCTCCTGACAATATTTCTCGCCAAAGAGTCCTCGATCTTGGGCTTTCTATATATACTCATAGACTCCTTCTGATGCTTCATAAGCCATATAGATGTCCATATCTGACCTTTTGAACTTATTTGTGGTCAAAGGGTCCTCAAAATGTTTTAAACTACATAAAGTTATAGAATCCTTTTGATGATAAATCAGCTATTCAGAGGTTTTGACCTCCTGAACATATTTCTGGCCAAAGAGTCCTCGATCTTGGGCTTTCTATACATACTCATAGACTCCTTCTGATGAATCATAAGCCATATATATGTCCATATCTGACCTTTTGAACTTATTTGTGGTCAAAGGGTCCTCAAAATTTTTCAAACTATATAAACTTATAGAATTCTTTTGATGACAAATCAGCTATTCAGAGGTCCCCTTTTGACCTCCTGAACATATTTCTGGCCAAAGAGTCCTCGATCTTGGGCTTTCTATACATACTCATAGACTCCTTCTGATGCTTCATAAGCCATATAGATGTCCATATCTGACCTTTTGAACGTATTTGTGGTCAAAGGGTCCTCAAAATTTTTCAAACTATATAAAGATAGAATCCTTTTGATGATAAATCAGCTATTCAGAGGTTTTGACCTCTTGAACATATTTCTGGCCAAAGAATCCTCGATCTTGGGCTTTCTATACATACTAATAGACTCCGTCTGATGCATCATAAGCCATATAGATGTCCATATCTGACCTTTTGAACTTATTTGTGGTCAAAGGGTCCTCAAAATGTTTCAAACTCTATAAAGTTATAGAATTCTTTTGATGATAAATCAGATATTCAGAGGTCCCCTTTTGACCTCCTGAACATATTTCTGGCCAAAGAGTCCTCGATCCTGGGCTTTCTATATATACTCATAGACTCCCTTTGATGCTTCAAAATCCATATAGATGTCCATATCTGACCTTTTGAACTTATTTGTGGTCAAAGTGTCCTCAATATTTTTCAAACTATATAAAGTTATAGAATTCTTTTGATGATAAATCAGCTATTCAGAGGTCCCCTTTTGACCTCCTGAACATATTTCTGGCCAAAGAGTCCTCGATCTTGGGATTTCTATATATACTCATAGACTCCCTTTGATGCTTCAAAATCCATACAGATGTCCATATCTGACCTTTTGAACTTATTTGTGGTCAAAGTGTCCTCAAAATTTTTCAAACTATATAAAGTTATAGAATTCTTTTGATGATAAATCAGCTATTCAGAGGTCCCCTTTTGACCTCCTGAACATATTTCTGGCCAAAGAGTCCTCGATCCTGGGCTTTCTATATATACTCATAGACTCCCTTTGATGCTTCAAAATCCATATAGATGTCCATATCTGACCTTTTGAACTTATTTGTGGTCAAAGTGTCCTCAATATTTTTCAAACTATATAAAGTTATAGAATTCTTTTGATGATAAATCAGCTATTCAGAGGTCCCCTTTTGACCTCCTGAACATATTTCTGGCCAAAGAGTCCTCGATCTTGGGATTTCTATATATACTCATAGACTCCCTTTGATGCTTCAAAATCCATACAGATGTCCATATCTGACCTTTTGAACTTATTTGTGGTCAAAGTGTCCTCAAAATTTTTCAAACTATATAAAGTTATAGAATTCTTTTGATGATAAATCAGCTATTCAGAGGTCCCCTTTTGACCTTCTGAACATATTTCTGGCCAAAGAGTCCTCGATCTTGGGCTTTCTATACATACTCATAGACTCCTTCTGATGCATCATAAGCCATATAGATGTCCATATCTGACCTTTTGAACTTATTTGTGGTCAAAGGGTCCTCAAAATTTTTCAAACTATATAAAGTTATAGAATTCTTTTTATGATAAATCAACTATTCAGAGGTCCCCTTTTGAGCTCCTGAACATATTTCTGGCAAAAGAGTACTCGATCTTGGGCTTTCTATACATACTCATAGACTCCTTCTGATGCTTCATAAGCCATATACATATGTCCATATGACCTTTTGAACTTATTTGTGGTCAAAGTGTCCTCAAAATTTTTCAAACTATATAAAGTTATAGAATTCTTTTGATGATAAATCAGCTATTCAGAGGTCCCCTTTTGACCTCCTGACAATATTTCTCGCCAAAGAGTCCTCGATCTTGGGCTTTCTATATATACTCATAGACTCCTTCTGATGCTTCATAAGCCATATAGATGTCCATATCTGACCTTTTGAACTTATTTGTGGTCAAAGAGTCCTCAAAATGTTTTAAACTACATAGTGTTATAGAATCCTTTTGATGATAAATCAGCTATTCAGAGGTTTTGACCTCCTGAACATATTTCTGGCCAAAGAGTCCTCGATCTTGGGCTTTCTATACATACTCATAGACTCCTTCTGATGCATCATAAGCCATATATATGTCCATATCTGACCTTTTGAACTTATTTGTGGTCAAAGGGTCCTCAAAATTTTTCAAACTATATAAAGTTATAGAATTCTTTTGATGACAAATCAGCTATTCAGAGGTCCCCTTTTGACCTCCTGTACATATTTCTGGCCAAAGAGTCCTCGATCTTGGGCTTTCTATTCATACTCATAGACTCCTTCTGATGCTTCATAAGCCATATAGATGTCCATTCTGACCTTTTGAACCTATTTGTGGTCAAAGTGTCCTCAAAAATTTTCAAACTATATAAAGCTATAGACTCCTTTTGATGATAAATCAGTATTTCATGGGGCCCCTTTTGACTACCTGAACATATTTCTGGCCAAAGAGTCCTCGATCTTGGGCTTTCTATATATATAATCATAGACTCCCAATGATGCTTCAAAATCCATATAGATGTCCATATCTGACCTTTTGAACTTATTTCTGGTCAAAGGGTCCTCAAAATATTTCAAACTATATAAAGTTATAGAATTCTTTTTATGATAAATCAGCTATTCAGAGGTCCCCTTTTGACCTCCTGAACATATTTCTGGCCAAAGAGTCCTCGATATTGGGCTTTCTATACATACTCATAGACTCTTTCTGATGCTTCATAAGCCATATAGATGTCCATATCTGACCTTTTGAACCTATTTGTGGTCAAAGTGTCCTCAAAATTTTTCAAACTATATAAAGTTATAGAATTCTTTTGATGATAAATCAGCTATTCAGAGGTCCCCTTTTGACCTCCTGACAATATTTCTCGCCAAAGAGTCCTCGATCTTGGGCTTTCTGTATATACTCATAGACTCCTTCTGATGCTTCATAAACCATATAGATGTCCATATCTGACCTTTTGAACTTATTTGTGGTCAAAGGGTCCTCAAAATGTTTTAAACTACATAAAGTTATAGAATCCTTTTGATGATAAATCAGCTATTCAGAGGTTTTGACCTCCTGAACATATTTCTGGCCAAAGAGTCCTCGATCTTGGGCTTTCTATACATACTCATAGACTCCTTCTGATGCTTCATAAGCCATAGAGATGTCCACATCTGACCTTTTGAACTTATTTGTGGTCAAGGGTCCTCAAAATTTTTCAAACTATATAAAGTTATAGAATCCTTTTGATGAAAAATGAGCGATTCAGAGGTTTTGACCTCCTGAACATATTTCTGGCCAAAGAATCCTCGATCTTGGGCTTTCTATACATACTCATAGACTCCGTCTGATGCATCATAAGCCATATAGATGTCCATATCTGACCTTTTGAACTTATTTGTGGTCAAAGGGTCCTCAAAATGTTTCAAACTATATAAAGTTATAGAATTCTTTTGATGATAAATCAGATATTCAGAGGTCCCCTTTTGACCTCCTGAACATATTTCTGGCCAAAGAGTCCTCGATCTTGGGCTTTCTATATATACTCATAGACTCCCTTTGATGCTTCAAAATCCATATAGATGTCCATATCTGACCTTTTGAACTTATTTGTGGTCAAAGTGTCCTCATTATTTTTCAAACTATATAAAGTTATAGAATTCTTTTGATGATAAATCAGCTATTCATAGGTCCCCTTTTGACCTCCTGAACATGTTTCTGGCCAAAGAGTCCTCGATCTTGGGATTTCTATATATACTCATAGACTCCCTTTGATGCTTCAAAATCCATATAGATGTCCATATCTGACCTTTTGAACTTATTTGTGGTCAAAGTGTCCTCAAAATCTTTCAAACTATATAAAGTTATAGAATTCTTTTGATGATAAATCAGCTATTCAGAGGTCCCCTTTTGACCTTCTGAACATATTTCTGGCCAAAGAGTCCTCGATCTTGGGCTTTCTATACATCATAGACTCCTTCTGATGCATCATAAGCCATATAGATGTCCATATCTGACCTTTTGAACTTATTTGTGGTCAAAGGGTCCTCAAAAGTTTTCAAACTATATAAAGTTATAGAATTCTTTTGATGATAAATCAGTATTTCATGGGGCCCCTTTTGACCTCCTGAACATATTTCTGGCCAAAGAGTCCTCGATCTTGGGCTTTCTATACATACTCATAGACTCCTTCTGATGCTTTATAAGCCATATAGATATCCATATCTGACCTTTTGAACTTATTTGTGTTCAGTGTCCTCAAAATTTTTCAAACTTTATAAAGTTATAGAATTCTTTTGATGATAAATCAGCTATTCAGAGGTCCCCTTTTGACCTCCTGAACATATTTCTTACCAAAGAGTCCTCGATCTTGGGCTTTCTATACATACTCATAGACTCCTTCTGATGCTTCATAAGCCATATATATGTCCATTTCTGACCTTTTGAACTTATTTGTGGTCAAAGGGTCCTCAAAATGTTTTAAACTATATAAAGTTATAGAATACTTTTGATGATAAATCAGCTATTCAGAGGTTTTGACCTCCTGAACATATTTCTGGCCAAAGAATCCTCGATCTTGGGCTTTCTATACATACTCATAGACTCCTTCTGATGCATCATAAGCCATATAGATGTCCATATCTGACCTTTTGAACTTATTTGTGGTCAAAGGGTCCTCAAAATGTTTCAAACTATATAAAGTTATAGAATTCTTTTTATGATAAATCACCTATTCAGAGGTCCTCTTTTGACCTCCTGAACTTATTTCTGGCAAAAGAGTCCTCGATCTTGGGCTTTCTATACATACTCAAAGACTCCTGATGTTTCATAAGCCATATATATATGTCCATATGACCTTTTGAACTTATTTGTGGTCAAAGTGTCCTCAAAATTTTTCAAACTATTTAAAGTTATAGAATTCTTTTGATGATAAATCAGCTATTCAGAGGTCCCCTTTTGACCTACTGAACATATTTCTGGCCAAAGAGTCCTAAAAGATTAATACAATACATTCAGACTGACATCTTCGGATGTTATATCCTCCTGACAAAAGTCCATATTTGACATACTGTATTTTTTTCTGGCCAAGGAGTATTCGAAACTTTGACTTTCTATACCTTCTGATGCTTCATAAGCCATATATATGTCCATATCTGACCTTTTGAACTTATTTGTGGTCAAAGTATCCTCAAAATATTTCAAACTATATAAAGTAATAGACTCCTTTTGATGATAAATCAGCTATACAGAGGTTCCCTTTTGACCTCCTGAAGATATGGACATCTATATGGCTTATGATGCATCAGAAGGAGTCTATGAGTATGTATAGAAAGCCCAAGATCGAGGACTCTTTGGCCAGAAATATGTTCAGGAGGTCAAAACCTCTGAATAGCTGATTTATCATCAAAAGGATTCTATAACTTTATATAGTTTGAAAACTTTTGAGGACACTTTGACCACGAATAAGTTCAAAAGGTCAGATATGGACATCTATATGGCTTATGAAGCATCAGAAGGAGTCTATATGTATAGAAAGCCCAAGATCGAGGACTCTTTGGCCAGAAATATGTTCAGGAGGTCAAAAGGGGACCTCTGAATAGCTGATTTATCATCAAAAGAATTCTATAACTTTATATAGTTTGAAAAATTTGGAGGACACTGACCACAAATAAGTTCAAAAGGTCAGATGTGGACATCTATATGGCTTATGAAGCATCAGAAGGAGTATGTATAGAAAGCCCAAGTTTCGAATACTCCTTGGCCAGAAAAAAATTCAGTATGTCAAATATGGACTTTTGTCAGGAGGATATAACATCCGAAGATATCAGTCTGAATGTATTGTATTAATCTTTTAGGACTCTTTGGCCAGAAATATGTTCAGTAGGTCAAAAGGGGACCTCTGAATAGCTGATTTATCATCAGAAAGAGTCTATAACTTTATATAGTTTGAAAACTTTTGAGGACCCTTTGACCAGAAATAAGTTCAAAAGGTCAGATATGGAAATCTATATGGCTTTTGAAGCATCAGAGGGAGTCTATGAGTATATATAGAAAGCCCAAGATCGAGGACTCTTTGGCGAGAAATATGTTCAGGAGGTCAAATGACCTCTGAATAGCTGATTTATCATCAAAAGAATTCTATAACTTTATATAGTTTGAAAAATTTTGAGGACACTTTGACCACAAATAAGTTCAAAAGGTCAGATATGGACATCTATATGGCTTATGAAGCATCAGAAGGAGTCTATGAGTATGTATAGAAAGCCCAAGATCGAGGACTCTTTGGCCAGAAATATGTTCAGGAGGTCAAAAGGGGACCTCTAGCTGATTTATCATCAAAAGAATTCTATAACTTTATATAGTTTGAACAATTTTGAGGACCCTTTGACCAGAATTAAGTTCAAAAGGTCAGATATGGACATCTATATAGATTTTGAAGCATCAGAGGGAGTCTATGAGTATATACACTGTAAAAAATTTCTAACCCTCCCAAATCAAAAATTACAAGTGACCGATACCATCTAAATTTTTCAATTGGCCCAAGTGAAATTCTGTAAATTTCAATTGGCCCAAGTGAAAATCTGTAAATTTAATTTTAGAATTTACAGAATTTCACTTGGTCCAATTGAAAAATTTAGATGTTATCGGTCACTTGAAATTTTTGATTTGGGAGGGTTAGAAATTTTTTTAAGTGTATAGAAAGCCCAAGATCGAGGACTCTTTGGTGAGAAATATGTTCAGGAGGTCAAAAGGGGACCTCTGAATAGCTGATTTATCATCAAAAGAATTCTATAACTTTATATAGTTTGAAAAATTTTGAGGACACTTTGACCACAAATAAGTTCAAAAGGTCAGATATGGACATCTATGTGGCTTATGAAGCATCAGATGGAGTCTATGAGTATGTATAGAAAGCCCAATATCGAGGACTCTTTGGCCAGAAATATGTTCAGGAGGTCAAAAGGGGCCCCATGAAATACTGATTTATCATCAAAAGGAGTCTATAACTTTATATAGTTTGAAAATTTTTGAGGACACTTTGACCACAAATAAGTTCAAAAGGTCAGATATGGACATCTATATGGTTTATGAAGCATCAGAAGGAGTCTATGAGTATGTATAGAAAGCAAAAGATCGAGGACTCTTTGGCCAGAAATATGTTCAGGAGGTCAAAACCTCTGAATAGCTGATTTATCATCAAAAGGATTCGACAACTTTATATAGTTTGAAAAATTTTGAGGACCCTTTGACCACAAATAAGTTCAAAAGGTCAGATATGGACATCTATATGGATTATGAAGCATCAGAAGGAGTCTATGAGTATGTATAGAAAGCCCAAGATCGAGGACTCTTTGGCCAGAAATATGTTCAGGAGGTCAAAAGGGGACCTCTGAATAGCTGATTTATCATCAAAAGAATTCTATAACTTTATATAGTTTGAAAAATTTTGAGGACACTTTGATCACATGTATGTATAGAAAGCCCAAGTTTCGAATACTCCTTGGCCAGAAAAAAATTCAGTATGTCAAATATGGACTTTTGTCAGGAGGATATAGAATCCCAAGATATCAGTCTGAAGATATCAGTATTAATCTTTTAGGACTCTTTGGCCAGAAATATGTTCAGGAGGTCAAAACCTCTGAATAGCTGATTTATCATCAAAAGAATTCTATAACTTTATATAGTTTGAAAAATTTGGAGGACACTTTGACCACAAATAAGTTCAAAAGGTCAAATATGGACATCTATATGGCTTATGAAGCATCAGAAGGAGTCTATGAGTATGTATCGAAAGCCCAAGGTCGAGGACTCTTTGGCCAGAAATATGTTCAGGAGGTCAAAAGAGGACCTCTGAATAGCTGATTTATCATCATAAGAATTCTATAACTTTATATAGTTTGAAAAATTTTGAGGACATTTGACCACAAATGAGTTCAAAAGGTCAGAGATGGACATCTATATGGCTTATGAAGCATCAGAAGTAGTCTATATGTATAGAAAGCCCAAGATCGAGGACTCTTTGGCCAGAAATATGTTCAGGAGGTCAAAAGGGGACCTCTGAGTAGCTGATTTATCATCATAAGAATTCTATAACTTTATATAGTTTGAAAAATTTTGAGGACATTTGACCACAAATGAGTTCAAAAGGTCAGAGATGGACATCTATATGGCTTATGAAGCATCAGAAGGAGTCTATATGTATAGAAAGCCCAAGATCGAGGACTCTTTGGCCAGAAGTATGTTCAGGAGGTCAAAACCTCTGAATAGCTGATTTATCATCAAAAGGATTCTAGAACTTTATATAGTTTGAAAAATTTTGAGGACACTTTGACCACAAATAAGTTCAAAAGGTCAGATATGTACATCTATATGGCTTATGAAGCATCAGAAGGAGTCTATATGTATAGAAAGCCCAAGATCGAGGACTCTTTGGCCAGAAATATGTTCAGGAGGTCAAAACCTCTGAATAGCTGATTTATCATCAAAAGGATTCTATAACTTTATATAGTTTGAAAACTTTTGAGGACACTTTGACCACAAATAAGTTCAAAAGGTCAGATATGGACATCTATATGGCTTATGAAGCATCAGAAGGAGTCTATATGTATAGAAAGCCCAAGATCGAGGACTCTTTGGCCAGAAATATGTTCAGGAGGTCAAAAGGGGACCTCTGAATAGCTGATTTATCATCAAAAGAATTCTATAACTTTATATAGTTTGAAAACTTTTGAGGACCCTTTGACCAGAAATAAGTTCAAAAGGTCAGATATGGAAATCTATATGGCTTTTGAAGCATCAGAGGGAGTCTATGAGTATATATAGAAAGCCCAAGATCGAGGACTCTTTGGCGAGATATATGTTCAGGAGGTCAAAACCTCTGAATAGCTGATTTATCATCAAAAGGATTCTATAACTTTATATAGTTTGAAAAATTTTGAGGACACTTTGACCACAAATAAGTTCAAAAGGTAAGATATGGACATCTATATGGCTTATGATGCATCAGAAGGAGTCTATGAGTATGTATAGAAAGCCCAAAATCGAGGACTCTTTGGCCAGAAATATGTTCAGGAGGTCAAAACCTCTGAATAGCTGATTTATCATCAAAAGGATTCTATAACTTTATATAGTTTGAAAAATGTTGAGGACACTTTGACTACAAATAAGTTCAAAAGGTCAGATATGGACATCTATATGGCTTATGAAGCATCAGAAGGAATCTATGAGTATGTATAGAAAGCCCAAGATCGAGGACTCTTTGGCCAGAAATATGTTCAGGAGGTCAAAACCTCTGAATAGTTGATTTATCATCAAAAGGATTCTAGAACTTTATATAGTTTGAAAACTTTTGAGGACACTTTGACCACAAATAAGTTAAAAATGTCAGATATGGACATCTATATGGCTTATGAAGCATCAGAAGGAGTCTATGAGTATGTATCGAAAGCCCAAGGTCGAGGACTCTTTGGCCAGAAATATGTTCAGGAGGTCAAAAGAGGACCTCTGAATAGCTGATTTATCATCATAAGAATTCTATAACTTTATATAGTTTGAAAAATTTTGAGGACATTTGACCACAAATGAGTTCAAAAGGTCAGAGATGGACATCTATATGGCTTATGAAGCATCAGAAGGAGTCTATATGTATAGAAAGCCCAAGATCGAGGACTCTTTGGCCAGAAATATGTTCAGGAGGTCAAAAGGGGACCTCTGAGTAGCAGATTTATCATCATAAGAATTCTATAACTTTATATAGTTTGAAAAATTTTGAGGACATTTGACCACAAATGAGTTCAAAAGGTCAGAGATGGACATCTATATGGCTTATGAAGCATCAGAAGGAGTCTATATGTATAGAAAGCCCAAGATCGAGGACTCTTTGGCCAGAAGTATGTTCAGGAGGTCAAAACCTCTGAATAGCTGATTTATCATCAAAAGGATTCTAGAACTTTATATGGTTTGAAAAATTTTGAGGACACTTTGACCACAAATAAGTTCAAAAGGTCAGATGTGTACATCTATATGGCTTATGAAGCATCAGAAGGAGTCTATATGTATAGAAAGCCCAAGATCGAGGACTCTTTGGCCAGAAATATGTTCAGGAGGTCAAAAGGGGACCTCTGAATAGCTGATTTATCATCAAAAGAATTCTATAACTTTATATAGTTTGAAAACTTTTGAGGACCCTTTGACCAGAAATAAGTTCAAAAGGTAAGATATGGACATCTATATGGCTTATGATGCATCAGAAGGAGTCTATGAGTATGTATAGAAAGCCCAAAATCGAGGACTCTTTGGCCAGAAATATGTTCAGGAGGTCAAAACCTCTGAATAGCTGATTTATCATCAAAAGGATTCTATAACTTTATATAGTTTGAAAAATGTTGAGGACACTTTGACCACAAATAAGTTCAAAAGGTCAGATATGGACATCTATATGGCTTATGAAGCATCAGAAGGAATCTATGAGTATGTATAGAAAGCCCAAGATCGAGGACTCTTTGGCCAGAAATATGTTCAGGAGGTCAAAACCTCTGAATAGTTGATTTATCATCAAAAGGATTCTAGAACTTTATATAGTTTGAAAACTTTTGAGGACACTTTGACCACAAATAAGTTAAAAATGTCAGATATGGACATCTATATGGCTTATGAAGCATCAGAAGGAGTCTATGAGTATATATAGAAAGCCCAAGATCGAGGACTCTTTGGCGAGAAATATGTTCAGGAGGTCAAAACCTCTGAATAGCTGATTTATCATCAAAAGGATTCTATAACTTTATATAGTTTGAAAAATTTTGAGGACACTTTGACCACAAATAAGTTCAAAAGGTCAGATATGGACATCTATATGGCTTATGATGCATCAGAAGGAGTCTATGAGTATGTATAGAAAGCCCAAGATCGAGGACTCTTTGGCCAGAAATATGTTCAGGAGGTCAAAACCTCTGAATAGCTGATTTATCATCAAAAGGATTCTATAACTTTATATAGTTTGAAAAATGTTGAGGACACTTTGACTACAAATAAGTTCAAAAGGTCAGATATGGACATCTATATGGCTTATGAAGCATCAGAAGGAATCTATGAGTATGTATAGAAAGCCCAAGATCGAGGACTCTTTGGCCAGAAATATGTTCAGGAGGTCAAAACCTCTGAATAGTTGATTTATCATCAAAAGGATTCTAGAACTTTATATAGTTTGAAAACTTTTGAGGACACTTTGACCACAAATAAGTTAAAAATGTCAGATATGGACATCTATATGGCTTATGAAGCATCAGAAGGAGTCTATATGTATAGAAAGCCCAAGATCGAGGACTCTTTGGCCAGAAATATGTTCAGGAGGTCAAAAGGGGACCTCTGAGTAGCAGATTTATCATCATAAGAATTCTATAACTTTATATAGTTTGAAAAATTTTGAGGACATTTGACCACAAATGAGTTCAAAAGGTCAGAGATGGACATCTATATGGCTTATGAAGCATCAGAAGGAGTCTATATGTATAGAAAGCCCAAGATCGAGGACTCCTTGGCCAGAAGTATGTTCAGGAGGTCAAAACCTCTGAATAGCTGATTTATCATCAAAAGGATTCTAGAA
The DNA here is from genome assembly GCF_949319135.1 of Squalius cephalus. Lineage (NCBI taxonomy): Eukaryota > Metazoa > Chordata > Actinopteri > Cypriniformes > Leuciscidae > Squalius > Squalius cephalus. The sequence goes on from NC_137137.1 coordinate 26,894,982, forward strand.
CTTTATATGGTTTGAAAAATTTTGAGGACACTTTGACCACAAATAAGTTCAAAAGGTCAGATATGTACATCTATATGGCTTATGAAGCATCAGAAGGAGTCTATATGTATAGAAAGCCCAAGATCGAGGACTCTTTGGCCAGAAATATGTTCAGGAGGTCAAAAGGGGACCTCTGAATAGCTGATTTATCATCAAAAGAATTCTATAACTTTATATAGTTTGAAAACTTTTGAGGACCCTTTGACCAGAAATAAGTTCAAAAGGTAAGATATGGACATCTATATGGCTTATGATGCATCAGAAGGAGTCTATGAGTATGTATAGAAAGCCCAAAATCGAGGACTCTTTGGCCAGAAATATGTTCAGGAGGTCAAAACCTCTGAATAGCTGATTTATCATCAAAAGGATTCTATAACTTTATATAGTTTGAAAAATGTTGAGGACACTTTGACCACAAATAAGTTCAAAAGGTCAGATATGGACATCTATATGGCTTATGAAGCATCAGAAGGAATCTATGAGTATGTATAGAAAGCCCAAGATCGAGGACTCTTTGGCCAGAAATATGTTCAGGAGGTCAAAACCTCTGAATAGTTGATTTATCATCAAAAGGATTCTAGAACTTTATATAGTTTGAAAACTTTTGAGGACACTTTGACCACAAATAAGTTAAAAATGTCAGATATGGACATCTATATGGCTTATGAAGCATCAGAAGGAGTCTATGAGTATATATAGAAAGCCCAAGATCGAGGACTCTTTGGCGAGAAATATGTTCAGGAGGTCAAAACCTCTGAATAGCTGATTTATCATCAAAAGGATTCTATAACTTTATATAGTTTGAAAAATTTGGAGGACACTTTGACCACAAATAAGTTCAAAAGGTCAAATATGGACATCTATATGGCTTATGAAGCATCAGAAGGAGTCTATGAGTATGTATCGAAAGCCCAAGGTCGAGGACTCTTTGGCCAGAAATATGTTCAGGAGGTCAAAAGAGGACCTCTGAATAGCTGATTTATCATCATAAGAATTCTATAACTTTATATAGTTTGAAAAATTTTGAGGACATTTGACCACAAATGAGTTCAAAAGGTCAGAGATGGACATCTATATGGCTTATGAAGCATCAGAAGTAGTCTATATGTATAGAAAGCCCAAGATCGAGGACTCTTTGGCCAGAAATATGTTCAGGAGGTCAAAAGGGGACCTCTGAGTAGCTGATTTATCATCATAAGAATTCTATAACTTTATATAGTTTGAAAAATTTTGAGGACATTTGACCACAAATGAGTTCAAAAGGTCAGAGATGGACATCTATATGGCTTATGAAGCATCAGAAGGAGTCTATATGTATAGAAAGCCCAAGATCGAGGACTCTTTGGCCAGAAGTATGTTCAGGAGGTCAAAACCTCTGAATAGCTGATTTATCATCAAAAGGATTCTAGAACTTTATATAGTTTGAAAAATTTTGAGGACACTTTGACCACAAATAAGTTCAAAAGGTCAGATATGTACATCTATATGGCTTATGAAGCATCAGAAGGAGTCTATATGTATAGAAAGCCCAAGATCGAGGACTCTTTGGCCAGAAATATGTTCAGGAGGTCAAAACCTCTGAATAGCTGATTTATCATCAAAAGGATTCTATAACTTTATATAGTTTGAAAAATTTTGAGGACATTTGACCACAAATGAGTTCAAAAGGTCAGAGATGGACATCTATATGGCTTATGAAGCATCAGAAGGAGTCTATATGTATAGAAAGCCCAAGATCGAGGACTCTTTGGCCAGAAATATGTTCAGGAGGTCAAAAGGGGACCTCTGAGTAGCAGATTTATCATCATAAGAATTCTATAACTTTATATAGTTTGAAAAATTTTGAGGACATTTGACCACAAATGAGTTCAAAAGGTCAGAGATGGACATCTATATGGCTTATGAAGCATCAGAAGGAGTCTATATGTATAGAAAGCCCAAGATCGAGGACTCTTTGGCCAGAAGTATGTTCAGGAGGTCAAAACCTCTGAATAGCTGATTTATCATCAAAAGGATTCTAGAACTTTATATGGTTTGAAAAATTTTGAGGACACTTTGACCACAAATAAGTTCAAAAGGTCAGATGTGTACATCTATATGGCTTATGAAGCATCAGAAGGAGTCTATATGTATAGAAAGCCCAAGATCGAGGACTCTTTGGCCAGAAATATGTTCAGGAGGTCAAAAGGGGACCTCTGAATAGCTGATTTATCATCAAAAGAATTCTATAACTTTATATAGTTTGAAAACTTTTGAGGACCCTTTGACCAGAAATAAGTTCAAAAGGTAAGATATGGACATCTATATGGCTTATGATGCATCAGAAGGAGTCTATGAGTATGTATAGAAAGCCCAAAATCGAGGACTCTTTGGCCAGAAATATGTTCAGGAGGTCAAAACCTCTGAATAGCTGATTTATCATCAAAAGGATTCTATAACTTTATATAGTTTGAAAAATGTTGAGGACACTTTGACCACAAATAAGTTAAAAAGGTCAGATATGGACATCTATATGGCTTATGAAGCATCAGAAGGAATCTATGAGTATGTATAGAAAGCCCAAGATCGAGGACTCTTTGGCCAGAAATATGTTCAGGAGGTCAAAACCTCTGAATAGTTGATTTATCATCAAAAGGATTCTATAACTTTATATAGTTTGAAAAATGTTGAGGACACTTTGACCACAAATAAGTTCAAAAGGTCAGATATGGACATCTATATGGCTTATGAAGCATCAGAAGGAATCTATGAGTATGTATAGAAAGCCCAAGATCGAGGACTCTTTGGCCAGAAATATGTTCAGGAGGTCAAAACCTCTGAATAGTTGATTTATCATCAAAAGGATTCTAGAACTTTATATAGTTTGAAAACTTTTGAGGACACTTTGACCACAAATAAGTTAAAAATGTCAGATATGGACATCTATATGGCTTATGAAGCATCAGAAGGAGTCTATGAGTATATATAGAAAGCCCAAGATCGAGGACTCTTTGGCGAGAAATATGTTCAGGAGGTCAAAACCTCTGAATAGCTGATTTATCATCAAAAGGATTCTATAACTTTATATAGTTTGAAAAATTTGGAGGACACTTTGACCACAAATAAGTTCAAAAGGTCAAATATGGACATCTATATGGCTTATGAAGCATCAGAAGGAGTCTATGAGTATGTATCGAAAGCCCAAGGTCGAGGACTCTTTGGCCAGAAATATGTTCAGGAGGTCAAAAGAGGACCTCTGAATAGCTGATTTATCATCATAAGAATTCTATAACTTTATATAGTTTGAAAAATTTTGAGGACATTTGACCACAAATGAGTTCAAAAGGTCAGAGATGGACATCTATATGGCTTATGAAGCATCAGAAGTAGTCTATATGTATAGAAAGCCCAAGATCGAGGACTCTTTGGCCAGAAATATGTTCAGGAGGTCAAAAGGGGACCTCTGAGTAGCTGATTTATCATCATAAGAATTCTATAACTTTATATAGTTTGAAAAATTTTGAGGACATTTGACCACAAATGAGTTCAAAAGGTCAGAGATGGACATCTATATGGCTTATGAAGCATCAGAAGGAGTCTATATGTATAGAAAGCCCAAGATCGAGGACTCTTTGGCCAGAAGTATGTTCAGGAGGTCAAAACCTCTGAATAGCTGATTTATCATCAAAAGGATTCTAGAACTTTATATAGTTTGAAAAATTTTGAGGACACTTTGACCACAAATAAGTTCAAAAGGTCAGATATGTACATCTATATGGCTTATGAAGCATCAGAAGGAGTCTATATGTATAGAAAGCCCAAGATCGAGGACTCTTTGGCCAGAAATATGTTCAGGAGGTCAAAACCTCTGAATAGCTGATTTATCATCAAAAGGATTCTATAACTTTATATAGTTTGAAAAATTTTGAGGACATTTGACCACAAATGAGTTCAAAAGGTCAGAGATGGACATCTATATGGCTTATGAAGCATCAGAAGGAGTCTATATGTATAGAAAGCCCAAGATCGAGGACTCTTTGGCCAGAAATATGTTCAGGAGGTCAAAAGGGGACCTCTGAGTAGCAGATTTATCATCATAAGAATTCTATAACTTTATATAGTTTGAAAAATTTTGAGGACATTTGACCACAAATGAGTTCAAAAGGTCAGAGATGGACATCTATATGGCTTATGAAGCATCAGAAGGAGTCTATATGTATAGAAAGCCCAAGATCGAGGACTCTTTGGCCAGAAGTATGTTCAGGAGGTCAAAACCTCTGAATAGCTGATTTATCATCAAAAGGATTCTAGAACTTTATATGGTTTGAAAAATTTTGAGGACACTTTGACCACAAATAAGTTCAAAAGGTCAGATGTGTACATCTATATGGCTTATGAAGCATCAGAAGGAGTCTATATGTATAGAAAGCCCAAGATCGAGGACTCTTTGGCCAGAAATATGTTCAGGAGGTCAAAAGGGGACCTCTGAATAGCTGATTTATCATCAAAAGAATTCTATAACTTTATATAGTTTGAAAACTTTTGAGGACCCTTTGACCAGAAATAAGTTCAAAAGGTAAGATATGGACATCTATATGGCTTATGATGCATCAGAAGGAGTCTATGAGTATGTATAGAAAGCCCAAAATCGAGGACTCTTTGGCCAGAAATATGTTCAGGAGGTCAAAACCTCTGAATAGCTGATTTATCATCAAAAGGATTCTATAACTTTATATAGTTTGAAAAATGTTGAGGACACTTTGACCACAAATAAGTTAAAAAGGTCAGATATGGACATCTATATGGCTTATGAAGCATCAGAAGGAATCTATGAGTATGTATAGAAAGCCCAAGATCGAGGACTCTTTGGCCAGAAATATGTTCAGGAGGTCAAAACCTCTGAATAGTTGATTTATCATCAAAAGGATTCTAGAACTTTATATAGTTTGAAAACTTTTGAGGACACTTTGACCACAAATAAGTTAAAAATGTCAGATATGGACATCTATATGGCTTATGAAGCATCAGAAGGAGTCTATGAGTATATATAGAAAGCCCAAGATCGAGGACTCTTTGGCGAGAAATATGTTCAGGAGGTCAAAACCTCTGAATAGGTGATTTATCATCAAAAGGATTCTATAACTTTATATAGTTTGAAAAATTTTGAGGACACTTTGACCACAAATAAGTTCAAAAGGTCAGATATGGACATCTATATGGCTTATGATGCATCAGAAGGAGTCTATGAGTATGTATAGAAAGCCCAAGATCGAGGACTCTTTGGCCAGAAATATGTTCAGGAGGTCAAAACCTCTGAATAGCTGATTTATCATCAAAAGGATTCTATAACTTTATATAGTTTGAAAAATGTTGAGGACACTTTGACCACAAATAAGTTCAAAAGGTCAGATATGGACATCTATATGGCTTATGAAGCATCAGAAGAAATCTATGAGTATGTATAGAAAGCCCAAGATCGAGGACTCTTTGGCCAGAAATATGTTCAGGAGGTCAAAACCTCTGAATAGTTGATTTATCATCAAAAGGATTCTAGAACTTTATATAGTTTGAAAAATTTTGAGGACACTTTGACCACAAATAAGTTAAAAATGTCAGATATGGACATCTATATGGCTTATGAAGCATCAGAAGGAGTCTATGAGTATGTATAGAAAGCTCAAGATCGAGTACACTTTGGCCAGAAATATGTTCCGTAGGTCAACAGGGGACCTCTGAATAGCTGATTTATCATCAAAAGGATTCTATAACTTTATATAGTTTGAAAGATTTTGAGGACACTTTGACCACAAATAAGTTCAAAAGGTCAGATATGGACATCTATATGGTTTATGAAGTTTCAAAAGTATTCTATGAGTATTTATAGAAAGCCCAAGATCGACTCTTTGGCCAGAAATATTTTCAGCAGGTCAATTCTGGACTTCTGTAAGACTGATTTAACATCAGAAGGAGTCGATACGTTTATAATAGTAAAAAACATTTTGAGGATTCTTTGGCCAAAAATATGCTCAATTGGTCTTATATGGTCTACAGTCTGGCTGATATAACATCATGAGAAGTCTGTATAGTTTGAGAAATATGTATAGTAAGGTAAATGTTCAAGGTCTCTGGCCAGAAATATGTTCAGAAGGTTAAATATGGACTGATTTAACATAAGAAGGAGTCTATATTCGTTTATGGTAGACAACATCATTTTGAGAACTCTTTTGTCAATGATTTATTATCAGAAGGAGACTATAACTTTATATAGTTTGAAAAATTTTGAGGACACTTTGACCAGAAATAAGTTTAAAAGGTAAGCCATAAGCCATATAGATATCCATATAGATATCCATGGCTTATGAAGCATCAGGAGTCAAAATGATGTATGTATAGAAATCGAGGACTCTTTGGCCAGAAATATGTTACTTTGGTCAAATATGGACTTCTGTATTGGCTGATCAGGAGTCGAAGAGTATGTATAGAAAGTTAACATCAGTTGACTGAATGTATAAGTAGATTAATTAATGTGCAGTAAAGGAAAATAGGTTTTGCTTTACAATGGACACAATTAACTCATTCCTTTGGACAACGATAGAATGCACGGTAGAATACCGGAACATATAGATAATGCACTTTTCGCATTGCATTGCACACCAGAACTAACTCCTTCCCATGTTCATAAAGAGATAACATTTTGCATTGCATTGCACAAAACGATCGTTTGTCTCAACGATCAATGTTGTGCATTGAAGAGTAACATATAGGCTAAATGCATGCATTGTATTGCATTGCACACCAGAACTAACTCCTTCCCATGTTCATTAAAGATATAACATATGTTGTTGCATTGCACAAACGATCTATCGTTGTGCATCATTGAAGAAAAACATATGGACTTCTATCCCTGCATTGCACACCAAAACTAACTCCTTCCCATGTTCATTAAAGAGATAACATCTGTTGTTGCATTGCATTGCACAAACGATCTAACGTTGTGCAATGAAGAATAACATTTATGCACTTTTTGCATTGCATTGCACAGCAGAACTAACCTCTTCCCATGTTCATAAAGAGATAACATTTTGCATTGCATTGCACAAAACGATCGTTTGTCTCAGAGATCAATGTTGTGCATTGAAGAATAACATATAGGCTAAATGCATGCATTGTATTGCATTGCACACCAGAACTAACTCCTTCCCTTGTTCATTTAAGAGATAACACATGTTGCATTGCATTGCATTGCAAAAACGATCTAACGTTGTGCATTGAAGAATAACATTTATGTACTTTTTGCATTGCATTGCACACTGAAACTAACTCCTTCCCATGTTCAGTAAAGAGATAACATGTTGCATTGCATTGAATTGCATTGCATTGCAGAAACGATCTAACGCTGTGCACTGAAGAATAACATTTAGGGTATGGCACTTTTGGCATTGCATTGCACACCAGATCTTACTACTTCAAATGTTCATTGAAGAGATAACATTTTGCATTGCATTGCGCAAACGATCTAACGTTGTGCATTGAAGAGAAACATAGACCATGCACTTTTTACATTGCATTGAATTGCACACCAGAACTAACTCTTTCCCATGTTCACTAAAGAGATAACATGTTGCATTGCGTTGCATTTCAGAAACGATCTAATGTTGTGCACTGAATAATAACATTTATGCACTTTTTGCATTGCACACCAGAACTAACTCCTTCAAATGTTAGAAAAGTTAGTTATGGTGTGCAATGCAATGCAATGCAATGCAAAAAGTGAATAGCCAATGTTACTCTTCAATGCAAAACGTTAGATCGTTTGTGCATAACATATGTTATCTCTTTAATGAACATGGGCAGGAGTTCGGGTGTGCAATGCAATACAATGCATGCATATAGCCTATATGTTATTCTTCAATGCACAACGTTATGCAATGCACAATGCAATTCAAAATGTTATCTCTTTAATAAGCATTTGAAGGTGTTAGTTCTGGTGTGCAATGCGATGCATTGCAAAAGGTGCATAAATGTTATTCAGTGCACAGCGTTAAATCGTTTGTGCAAAGCAATGCAATGTTGCATAACATATGTTATCTTTTTAATGAACATGGGAAGGAGTTAGTTCGGCTGTACATGCAACACAATCCATGCATTTAGCTATGTCAACTATGTCATTCTTCAATGCACAACGTTAGATCGTTTGTGCAATGCAATGCAACATGTTATCTCTTTAATAAACATTTGAAGGAGTTAGTTCTTGTGTGCAATGCAATGCAAAGCAATGCAAAAAATGCATGGCCTATGTTACTCTTCGATGCACAACGTTAGATCGTTTGTGCAATGCAATGCAAAATGATATCTCTTTAATAAACATGGGAAGTAGTTAGTTCTGGAGTGCAATGCAATGCAATGCAAAAAGTGCATAGCCTATATGTTATTCTTCAGTGCACAGCGTTAGATCGTTTGTGCAATGCAATGCAACATGTTATCCCTTTAATGAACATGGGAAGGAGCTAGTTCTGGTGTGCAATGCAATGCAAAGCAAAAAGTGAATAGCCTATGTTACTCTTCAATGCACAAACAATGAAATGTTGCATAACATATGTTATCTCTTTAATGAACATGGGACGGAGTTAGTTCGGGTGTGCAATGCAATACAATGCATGCATTTAGCCTATATGTTATTCTTCAATGCACAACGTTAGATCGTGCAAAATGTTATCTCTTTAATAAACATTTGAAGGAGTTAGTTCTGGTGTGCAATGCAATGCAAAAATGCATAAATGTTATTCTTTAGTGCACAGTGTTAGGTCGTTTGTGCAAAGCAATATAATGTTGCATAACATATGTTATCGTTTGTGCAATGCAATACAACATCATTGCACCTTATTTCTTTAAAGAAAATGGGATTGATTTAGTTCTGGTGTGCAATCCAATGCAAGAATTGCAAAACCTATATTATTCTTCAATGCACAACGTTAGATCGTTTGTGCAATGCAAAATGTTATCTCTTTAATAAACATTTGAAGGAGTTAGTTCTGGTGTGCAATGCAATACAATGCAAAAAGTGCATAAATATTCTTCAGTGCACAACGTTAGATCGTTTCTGCAAAACAATGAAATGTTGCATAACATATGTTATCTCTTTTATGAACATGGGAAGGAGTTAGTTCGGGTGTGCAATGCAATACAATGCATGCATGTAGCCTATATGTTATTCTTCAATGCACAACGTTATGCAATGCACAATGCAATTCAAAATGTTATCTCTTTAATAAGCATTTGAAGGTGTTAGTTCTGGTGTGCAATGCGATGCAATGCAAAAAGTGCATAAATGTTATTCAGAGCACAGCGTTAAATCGTTTGTGCAAAGCAATGCAATGTTGCATAACATATGTTATCTTTTTAATGAACATGGGAAGGAGTTAGTTCGGCTGTACATGCAACACAATCCATGCATTTAGCTATGTCAACTATGTCATTCTTCAATGCACAACGTTAGATCGTTTGTGCAATGCAATGCAACATGTTATCTCTTTAATAAACATTTGAAGGAGTTAGTTCTTGTGTGCAATGCAATGCAAAGCAATGCAAAAAATGCATGGCCTATGTTACTCTTCAATGCACAACGTTAGATCGTTTGTGCAATGCAATGCAAAATGTTATCTCTTTAATAAACATGGGAAGTAGTTAGTTCTGGAGTGCAATGCAATGCAATGCAAAAAGTGCATAGCCTATATGTTATTCTTCAGTGCACAGCGTTAGATCGTTTGTGCAATGCAATGCAACATGTTATCCCTTTAATGAACATGGGAAGGAGCTAGTTCTGGTGTGCAATGCAATGCAAAGCAAAAAGTGAATAGCCTATGTTACTCTTCAATGCACAAACAATGAAATGTTGCATAACATATGTTATCTCTTTAATGAACATGGGACGGAGTTAGTTCGGGTGTGCAATGCAATACAATGCATGCATTTAGCCTATATGTTATTCTTCAATGCACAACATTAGATCGTGCAAAATGTTATCTCTTTAATAAACATTTGAACGAGTTAGTTCTGGTGTGCAATGCAATGCAAAAATGCATAAATGTTATTCTTTAGTGCACAGTGTTAGGTCGTTTGTGCAAAGCAATATAATGTTGCATAACATAGGTTATCGTTTGTGCAATGCAATACAACATCATTGCACCTTATTTCTTTAAAGAAAATGGGATTGATTTAGTTCTGGTGTGCAATCCAATGCAAGAATTGCATAACCTATATTATTCTTTAATGCACAACGTTAGATCGTTTGTGCAATGCAAAATGTTATCTCTTTAATAAACATTTGAAGGAGTTAGTTCTGGTGTGCAATGCAATACAATGCAAAAAGTGCATAAATATTCTTCAGTGCACAACTTTAGATCGTTTCTGCAAAACAATGAAATGTTGCATAACATATCTCTGTTATGAACATGGGAAGGAGTTAGTTCGGGTGTGCAATGCAATACAATGCATGCATTTAGTCTATATGTTATTCTTCAATGCACAAAGTTAGATCGTTTGTGCAATGCAATAAAAAATGTTATCTCTTTAATAAATATTTGAAGGAGTTAGTTGTGGTGTGCATAGCAATGCAATGCAAAAAGTGCATGGCCTATATGTTATTCTTCAGTGCAAAACGTTAGATCGTTTGTGCAATGCAATGCAAAATGTTATCTCTTTAGTAAACATTTGAAGGAGTTAGTTCTGGTGTGCAATGCAAAGCAATGCAAAAGTGCATAGCCTATATATTATTCTTCAATGCACAGCGTTAGATCGTTTGTGCAGTACAATGCAATGCAACATGTTATCCCTTTAATGAACATGGGAAGGAGTTAGTTCTGGTGTGCAATGCAAAGCAATGCAAAAGTGCATAGCCTATATATTATTCTTCAATGCACAGCGTTTGATCGTTTGTGCAGTACAATGCAATGCAACATGTTATCCCTTTAATGAACATGGGAAGGAGTTAGTTCTGGTGTGCAATGCATAAAGTGCATAGCCTGTATGTTATTCTTCAATGCACAACGTAAGATCGTTTGTGCAATGCAATGCAACAAACACTTGTTATCTCTTTAATGAACATGGGAATGAAATAGCCTATATGTTATTGTTCAGTGGACAACGTTAGATCCTTTGTGCAATGCATAAATGTTATATCTTTAATGAACATGGGAAGGAGTTAGTTCTGGTGTGCAATGCAATGCGAAAAGTGCTTTATCTATATGTTTATTCTTCAGTGCATTCCAAAGTTGCCCAACGACAGAATGCACTTAGGAATAAACATATAGATAAAGCACTTTTCGCATTGCATTGCACACCAGAACTAACTCCCATAATTGTGTCCATTGTAAAGCAACAGCTAGTGCAATGATTTTCCTTCACTGCACATTAACCTACTTATACATTCAGTCAACTGATGTTAACTTTCTATACATACTCTTCGACTCCTGATGTACGTAAGTACATGTTTGTCCAAAGTAACATATTTCTGGCCAAACAGTCCTCGATTTCTATACATACTCATTGACTCCTGATGCTTCATAAGCCAATATAGATATCCATACAGATATGGCTTATGGCTTACCTTTTGAAATTATTTGTGGTCAAAGTGTCCTCAAAATTTTTCAAACTATATAAAGTTATAGAATTCTTTTGATGATAAATCAGCTATTCAGAGGTCCCCTTTTGACCTCCTGAACATATTTCTGGCAAAAGAGTACTCGATCTTGGGCTTTCTATACATACTCATAGACTCCTTCTGATGCTTCATAAGCCATATATATATGTCCATATGACCTTTTGAACTTATTTGTGGTCAAAGTGTCCTCCAAATTTTTCAAACTATATAAAGTTATAGAATTCTTTTGATGATAAATCAGCTATTCAGAGGTCCCCTTTTGACCTCCTGAACATATTTCTGGCCAAAGAGTCCTCGATATTGGGCTTTCTATACATACTCATAGACTCTTTCTGATGCTTCATAAGCCATATAGATGTCCATATCTGATCTTTTGAACCTATTTGTGGTCAAAGTGTCCTCCAAATTTTTCAAACTATATAAAGTTATAGAGTTCTTTTGATGATAAATCAGCTATTCAGAGGTCCCCTTTTGACCTCCTGAACATATTTCTGGCAAAAGAGTCCTCGATCTTGGGCTTTCTATACATACTCATAGACTCCTTCTGATGCTTCATAAGCCATATATATATGTCCATATGACCTTTTGAACTTATTTGTGGTCAAAGTGTCCTCCAAATTTTTCAAACTATATAAAGTTATAGAGTTCTTTTGATGATAAATCAGCTATTCAGAGGTCCCCTTTTGACCTCCTGAACATATTTCTGGCAAAAGAGTCCTCGATCTTGGGCTTTCTATATATACTAATAGACTCCCTTTGATGCTTCAAAATCCATATAGATGTCCATATCTGACCTTTTGAACTTATTTGTGGTCAAAGGGTCCTCAAAATCTTTTAAACTACATAAAGTTATAGAATCCTTTTGATGATAAATCAGCTATTCAGAGGTTTTGACCTCCTGAACATATTTCTGGCCAAAGAGTCCTCGATCTTGGGCTTTCTATACATGCTCATAGACTCCTTCTGATGCATCATAAGCAATATAGATTTCCATATCTGACCTTTTGAACTTATTTGTGGTCAAAGGGTCCTCAAAAGTTTTCAAACTATATAAAGTTATAGAATTCTTTTTATGATAAATCAGCTATTCAGAGGTCCCCTTTTGACCTCCTGAACATATTTCTGGCCAAAGAGTCCTCGATCTTGGGCTTTCTATACATACTCATAGACTCCTTCTGATTTTTAATAAGCCATATAGATGTCCATATCTGACCTTTTCAACCTATTTGTGGTCAAAGTGTCCTCAAAATTTTTCAAACTATATAAAGTTATAGAATTGTTTTGATGATAAATCAGCTATTCAGAGGTCCCCTTTTGACCTCCTGAACATATTTCTGGCCAAAGAGTCCTCGATCTTGGGCTTTCTAAATATACTCATAGACTCCCTCTGATGCTTCAAAAGCCACATAGATGTCCATATCTGACCTTTTGAACTTATTTCTGGTCAAAGGGTCCTAAAAAGTTTTTAAACTATAGAAAGTTATAGACTCTTTCTGATGATAAATCAGCTATTCAGAGTTCCCCTTTTGACCTACTGAACATATTTCTGGCCAAAGAGTCCTAAAAGACATACAATACATTCAGACTGATATCTTCGGATGTTATATCCTCCTGACAAAAGACCATATTTGACATACTGAATTTTTTTCTGGCCAAGGAGTATTCGAAACTTGGGCTTTCTATACATACTCCTTCTGATGCTTCATAAGCCATATATATGTCCATATCTGACCTTTTGAACTTATTTGTGGTCAAAGGGTCCTCAAAATTTTTCAAACTATATAAAGTTATACAATCCTTTTGATGATAAATCAGCTATTCAGAGGTTTGCACCTCCTGAACATATTTCTGGCCAAAGAGTCCTCGATCTTGGGCTTTCTATACATACTCATAGACTCCATCTGATGCATCATAAGCCATATATATGTCCATATCTGACCTTTTGAACTTATTTCTGGTCAAAGGGTCCTCAAAAGTTTTCAAACTATATAAAGTTATAGACTCTTTCTGATGATAAATCAGCTATTCAGAGGTCCCCTTTTGACCTACTGAACATATTTCTGGCCAAAGAGTCCTAAAAGATTAATACAATACATTCAGACTGATATCTTCGGATGTTATATCCTCCTGAAAAAAGACCATATTTGACATACTGAATTTTTTCCTGGCCAAGGAGTATTCGAAACTTGGGCTTTCTATACATACTCCTTCTGATGCTTCATAAGCCATATAGATGTCCATATCTGACCTTTTGAACTTATTTGTGGTCAAAGTGTCCTCAAAAATTTTAAAACTATATAAAGTTATAGAATTCTTTTGATGATAAATCAGCTATTCAGATGTCACCGTTTGACCTCCTGAACATATTTCTGGCCAAAGAGTCCTCGATCTTGGGCTTTCTATATATACTAATAGACTCCCTTTGATGCTTCAAAATCCATATAGATGTCCATATCTGACCTTTTGAACTTATTTGTGGTCAAAGTGTCCTCAATATTTTTCAAACTATATAAAGTTATAGAATTCTTTTGATGATAAATCAGCTATTCAGAGGTCCCCTTTTGACCTCCTGAACATATTTCTGGCCAAAGAGTCCTCGATCTTGGGCTTTCTATACATACTCATAGACTCCTTCTGATGCATCATAAGCCATATAGATGTCCATATCTGACCTTTTGAACTTATTTGTGGTCAAAGGGTCCTCAAAATTTTTCAAACTATATAAAGTTATAGAATTCTTTTTATGATAAATCAACTATTCAGAGGTCCCCTTTTGACCTCCTGAACATATTTCTGGCAAAAGAGTACTCGATCTTGGGATTTCTATATATACTCATAGACTCCCTTTGATTCTTCAAAATCCATACAGATGTCCATATCTGACCTTTTGAACTTATTTGTGGTCAAAGTGTCCTCCAAATTTTTCAAACTATATAAAGTTATAGAATTCTTTTTATGATAAATCAACTATTCAGAGGTCCCCTTTTGAGCTCCTGAACATATTTCTGGCAAAAGAGTACTCGATCTTGGGCTTTCTATACATACTCATAGACTCCTTCTGATGCTTCATAAGCCATATATATATGTCCATATGACCTTTTGAACTTATTTGTGGTCAAAGTGTCCTCCAAATTTTTCAAACTATATAAAGTTATAGAATTCTTTTGATGATAAATCAGCTATTCAGAGGTCCCCTTTTGACCTCCTGACAATATTTCTCGCCAAAGAGTCCTCGATCTTGGGCTTTCTATATATACTCATAGACTCCTTCTGATGCTTCATAAGCCATATAGATGTCCATATCTGACCTTTTGAACTTATTTGTGGTCAAAGGGTCCTCAAAATGTTTTAAACTACATAAAGTTATAGAATCCTTTTGATGATAAATCAGCTATTCAGAGGTTTTGACCTCCTGAACATATTTCTGGCCAAAGAGTCCTCGATCTTGGGCTTTCTATACATACTCATAGACTCCTTCTGATGAATCATAAGCCATATATATGTCCATATCTGACCTTTTGAACTTATTTGTGGTCAAAGGGTCCTCAAAATTTTTCAAACTATATAAACTTATAGAATTCTTTTGATGACAAATCAGCTATTCAGAGGTCCCCTTTTGACCTCCTGAACATATTTCTGGCCAATGAGTCCTCGATCTTGGGCTTTCTATACATACTCATAGACTCCTTCTGATGCTTCATAAGCCATATGTCCATATCTGACCTTTTGAACCTATTTGTGGTCAAAGTGTCCTCAAAAATTTTCAAACTATATAAAGCTTTAGACTCCTTTTGATGATAAATCAGTATTTCATGGGGCCCCTTTTGACCTCCTGAACATATTTCTGGCCAAAGAGTCCTCGATCTTGGGCTTTCTATATATATACTCATATACTCCCAATGATGCTTCAAAATCCATATAGATGTCCATATCTGACCTTTTGAACTTATTTCTGGTCAAAGGGTCCTCAAAATTTTTCAAACTATATAAAGTTATAGAATTCTTTTGATGATAAATCAGCTATTCAGAGGTCCCCTTTTGACCTCCTGAACATATTTCTGGCCAAAGAGGCCTCGATCTTGGGCTTTCTATACATACTCATAGACTCCTTCTGATGCTTCATAAGCCATATAGATGTCCATATCTGACCTTTTGAACGTATTTGTGGTCAAAGGGTCCTCAAAATTTTTCAAACTATATAAAGATAGAATCCTTTTGATGATAAATCAGCTATTCAGAGGTTTTGACCTCTTGAACATATTTCTGGCCAAAGAATCCTCGATCTTGGGCTTTCTATACATACTAATAGATTCCGTCTGATGCATCATAAGCCATATAGATGTCCATATCTGACCTTTTGAACTTATTTGTGGTCAAAGGGTCCTCAAAATGTTTCAAACTCTATAAAGTTATAGAATTCTTTTGATGATAAATCAGATATTCAGAGGTCCCCTTTTGACCTCCTGAACATATTTCTGGCCAAAGAGTCCTCGATCTTGGGATTTCTATATATACTCATAGACTCCCTTTGATGCTTCAAAATCCATACAGATGTCCATATCTGACCTTTTGAACTTATTTGTGGTCAAAGTGTCCTCAAAATTTTTCAAACTATATAAAGTTATAGAATTCTTTTGATGATAAATCAGCTATTCAGAGGTCCCCTTTTGACCTCCTGAACATATTTCTGGCCAAAGAGTCCTCGATCCTGGGCTTTCTATATATACTCATAGACTCCCTTTGATGCTTCAAAATCCATATAGATGTCCATATCTGACCTTTTGAACTTATTTGTGGTCAAAGTGTCCTCAATATTTTTCAAACTATATAAAGTTATAGAATTCTTTTGATGATAAATCAGCTATTCAGAGGTCCCCTTTTGACCTCCTGAACATATTTCTGGCCAAAGAGTCCTCGATCTTGGGATTTCTATATATACTCATAGACTCCCTTTGATGCTTCAAAATCCATACAGATGTCCATATCTGACCTTTTGAACTTATTTGTGGTCAAAGTGTCCTCAAAATTTTTCAAACTATATAAAGTTATAGAATTCTTTTGATGATAAATCAGCTATTCAGAGGTCCCCTTTTGACCTTCTGAACATATTTCTGGCCAAAGAGTCCTCGATCTTGGGCTTTCTATACATACTCATAGACTCCTTCTGATGCATCATAAGCCATATAGATGTCCATATCTGACCTTTTGAACTTATTTGTGGTCAAAGGGTCCTCAAAATTTTTCAAACTATATAAAGTTATAGAATTCTTTTTATGATAAATCAACTATTCAGAGGTCCCCTTTTGAGCTCCTGAACATATTTCTGGCAAAAGAGTACTCGATCTTGGGCTTTCTATACATACTCATAGACTCCTTCTGATGCTTCATAAGCCATATATATATGTCCATATGACCTTTTGAACTTATTTGTGGTCAAAGTGTCCTCAAAATTTTTCAAACTATATAAAGTTATAGAATTCTTTTGATGATAAATCAGCTATTCAGAGGTCCCCTTTTGACCTCCTGACAATATTTCTCGCCAAAGAGTCCTCGATCTTGGGCTTTCTATATATACTCATAGACTCCTTCTGATGCTTCATAAGCCATATAGATGTCCATATCTGACCTTTTGAACTTATTTGTGGTCAAAGGGTCCTCAAAATGTTTTAAACTACGTAGTGTTATAGAATCCTTTTGATGATAAATGAGCTATTCAGAGGTTTTGACCTCCTGAACATATTTCTGGCCAAAAAGTCCTCGATCTTGGGCTTTCTATACATACTCATAGACTCCTTCTGATGCATCATAAGCCATATATATGTCCATATCTGACCTTTTGAACTTATTTGTGGTCAAAGGGTCCTCAACATTTTTCAAACTATATAAAGTTATAGAATTCTTTTGATGACAAATCAGCTATTCAGAGGTCCCCTTTTGACCTCCTGAACATATTTCTGGCCAAAGAGTCCTCGATCTTGGGCTTTCTATTCATACTCATAGACTCCTTCTGATGCTTCATAAGCCATATAGATGTCCATATCTGACCTTTTGAACCTATTTGTGGTCAAAGTGTCCTCAAAAATTTTCAAACTATATAAAGCTATAGACTCCTTTTGATGATAAATCAGTATTTCATGGGGCCCCTTTTGACCACCTGAACATATTTCTGGCCAAAGAGTCCTCGATCTTGGGCTTTCTATATATATACTCATAGACTCCCAATGATGCTTCAAAATCCATATAGATGTCCATATCTGACCTTTTGAACTTATTTCTGGTCAAAGGGTCCTCAAAATTTTTCAAACTATATAAAGTTATAGAATTCTTTTTATGATAAATCAGCTATTCAGAGGTCCCCTTTTGACCTCCTGAACATATTTCTGGCCAAAGAGTCCTCGAAATTGGGCTTTCTATACATACTCATAGACTCTTTCTGATGCTTCATAAGCCATATAGATGTCCATATCTGACCTTTTGAACCTATTTGTGGTCAAAGTGTCCTCAAAATTTTTCAAACTATATAAAGTTATAGAATTCTTTTGATGATAAATCAGCTATTCAGAGGTCCCCTTTTGACCTCCTGACAATATTTCTCGCCAAAGAGTCCTCGATCTTGGGCTTTCTGTATATACTCATAGACTCCTTCTGATGCTTCATAAACCATATAGATGTCCATATCTGACCTTTTGAACTTATTTGTGGTCAAAGGGTCCTCAAAATGTTTTAAACTACATAAAGTTATAGAATCCTTTTGATGATAAATCAGCTATTCAGAGGTTTTGACCTCCTGAACATATTTCTGGCCAAAGAGTCCTCGATCTTGGGCTTTCTATACATACTCATAGACTCCTTCTGATGCATCATAAGCCATATATATGTCCATATCTGACCTTTTGAACTTATTTGTGGTCAAAGGGTCCTCAAAATTTTTCAAACTATATAAAGTTATAGAATTCTGTTGACGACAAATCAGCTATTCAGAGGTCCCCTTTTGACCTCCTGAACATATTTCTGGCCAAAGAGTCCTCGATCTTGGGCTTTCTATTCATACTCATAGACTCCTTCTGATGCTTCATAAGCCATATAGATGTCCATATCTGACCTTTTGAACCTATTTGTGGTCAAAGTGTCCTCAAAAATTTTCAAACTATATAAAGCTATAGACTCCTTTTGATGATAAATCAGTATTTCATGGGGCCCCTTTTGACATCCTGAACATATTTCTGGCCAAAGAGTCCTCGATCTTGGGCTTTCTATATATATACTCATAGACTCCCAATGATGCTTCAAAATCCATATAGATGTCCATATCTGACCTTTTGAACTTATTTCTGGTCAAAGGGTCCTCAAAATTTTTCAAACTATATAAAGTTATAGAATTCTTTTTATGATAAATCAGCTATTCAGAGGTCCCCTTTTGACCTCCTGAACATATTTCTGGCCAAAGAGTCCTCGATCTTGGGCTTTCTATACATACTCATAGACTCCTTCTGATGCTTCATAAGCCATAGAGATGTCCACATCTGACCTTTTGAACTTATTTGTGGTCAAGGGTCCTCAAAATTTTTCAAACTATATAAAGTTATAGAATCCTTTTGATGAAAAATGAGCGATTCAGAGGTTTTGACCTCCTGAACATATTTCTGGCCAAAGAATCCTCGATCTTGGGCTTTCTATACATACTCATAGACTCCGTCTGATGCATCTTAAGCCATATAGATGTCCGTATCTGACCTTTTGAACGTATTTGTGGTCAAAGGGTCCTCAAAATTTTTCAAACTATATAAAGATAGAATCCTTTTGATGATAAATCAGCTATTCAGAGGTTTTGACCTCCTGAACATATTTCTGGCCAAAGAATCCTCGATCTTGGGCTTTCTATACATACTAATAGACTCCGTCTGATGCATCATAAGCCATATAGATGTCCATATCTGACCTTTTGAACTTATTTGTGGTCAAAGGGTCCTCAAAATGTTTCAAACTATATAAAGTTATAGAATTCTTTAATGATAAATCAGATATTCAGAGGTCCCCTTTTGACCTCCTGAACATATTTCTGGCCAAAGAGTCCTCGATCTTGGGCTTTCTATATATACTCATAGACTCCCTTTGATGCTTCAAAATCCATATAGATGTCCATATCTGACCTTTTGAACTTATTTGTGGTCAAAGTGTCCTCATTATTTTTCAAACTATATAAAGTTATAGAATTCTTTTGATGATAAATCAGCTATTCAGAGGTCCCCTTTTGACCTCCTGAACATATTTCTGGCCAAAGAGTCCTCGATCTTGGGATTTCTATATATACTCATAGACTCCTTTTGATGCTTCAAAATCCATATAGATGTCCATATCTGACCTTTTGAACTTATTTGTGGTCAAAGTGTCCTCAAAATTTTTCAAACTATATAAAGTTATAGAATTCTTTTGATGATAAATCAGCTATTCAGAGGTCCCCTTTTGACCTTCTGAACATATTTCTGGCCAAAGAGTCCTCGATCTTGGGCTTTCTATACATCATAGACTCCTTCTGATGCATCATAAGCCATATAGATGTCCATATCTGACCTTTTGAACTTATTTGTGGTCAAAGGGTCCTCAAAAGTTTTCAAACTATATAAAGTTATAGAATTCTTTTGATGATAAATCAGTATTTCATGGGGCCCCTTTTGACCTCCTGAACATATTTCTGGCCAAAGAGTCCTCGATCTTGGGCTTTCTATACATACTCATAGACTCCTTCTGATGCTTTATAAGCCATATAGATATCCATATCTGACCTTTTGAACTTATTTGTGTTCAGTGTCCTCAAAATTTTTCAAACTATATAAAGTTATAGAATTCTTTTGATGATAAATCAGCTATTCAGAGGTCCCCTTTTGACCTCCTGAACATATTTCTCACCAAAGAGTCCTCGATCTTGGGCTTTCTATACATACTCATAGACTCCTTCTGATGCTTCATAAGCCATATAGATGTACATATCTGACCTTTTGAACTTATTTGTGGTCAAAGTGTCCTCAAAATTTTTCAAACTATATAAAGTTCTAGAATCCTTTTGATGATAAATCAGCTATTCAGAGGTTTTGACCTCCTGAACATACTTCTGGCCAAAGAGTCCTCGATCTTGGGCTTTCTATACATACTCATAGACTCCTTCTGATGCATCATAAGCCATATAGATTTCCATCTCTGACCTTTTGAACTCATTTGTGGTCAAATGTCCTCAAAATTTTTCAAACTATATAAAGTTATAGAATTCTTATGATGATAAATCAGCTATTCAGAGGTCCTCTTTTGACCTCCTGAACATATTTCTGGCCAAAGAGTCCTCGATCTTGGGCTTTCTATACATACTCATAGACTCCTTCTGATGCTTCATAAGCCATATAGATGTCCATATCTGACCTTTTGAACCTATTTGTGGTCAAAGTGTCCTCAAAATTTTTTAAACTATATAAAGTTATAGAATTCTTTTGATGATAAATCAGCTATTCAGAGGTCCCCTTTTGACCTCTTGAACATATTTCTGGCCAAAGAGTCCTCGATCTTGGGCTTTCTATATATACTCATAGACTCCCTCTGATGCTTCAAAAGCCACATAGATGTCCATATCTGACCTTTTGAACTTATTTCTGGTCAAAGGGTCCTAAAAAGTTTTTAAACTATATAAAGTTATAGTCTCTTTCTGATGATAAATCAGCTATTCAGAGGTCCCCTTTTGATCTACTGAACATATTTCTTGCCAAAGAGTCCTAAAAGATTAATACAATACATTCAGACTGATATCTTCGGATGTTATATCCTCCTGACAAAAGTCCATATTTGACATACTGAATATTTTTCTGGCCAAGGAGTATTCGAAACTTGGGCTTTCTATACATACTCCTTCTGATGCTTCATAAGCCATATAAATGTCCATATCTGACCTTTTGAACTTATTTGTGGTCAAAGGGTCCTCAAAATGTTTTAAACTATATAAAGTTATAGAATCCTTTTGATGATAAATCAGCTATTCAGAGGTTTTGACCTCAAGAACATATTTCTGGCCAAAGAGTCCTCGATCTTGGGCTTTCTATATATACTCATAGACTCCTTCTGATGCATCATAAGCCATATAGATGTCCATATCTGACTTTTTGAACTTATTTGTGGCCAAAGGGTCCTCAAAATTTTTCAAACTATATAAAGTTATAGAATTCTTTTTATGATAAATCACCTATTCAGAGGTCCTCTTTTGACCTCCTGAACTTATTTCTGGCAAAAGAGTCCTCGATCTTGGGCTTTCTATACATACTCAAAGACTCCTGATGTTTCATAAGCCATATATATATGTCCATATGACCTTTTGAACTTATTTGTGGTCAAAGTGTCCTCAAAATTTTTCAAACTATTTAAAGTTATAGAATTCTTTTGATGATAAATCAGCTATTCAGAGGTCCCCTTTTGACCTACTGAACATATTTCTGGCCAAAGAGTCCTAAAAGATTAATACAATACATTCAGACTGACATCTTCGGATGTTATATCCTCCTGACAAAAGTCCATATTTGACATACTGTATTTTTTTCTGGCCAAGGAGTATTCGAAACTTTGACTTTCTATACCTTCTGATGCTTCATAAGCCATATATATGTCCATATCTGACCTTTTGAACTTATTTGTGGTCAAAGTATCCTCAAAATATTTCAAACTATATAAAGTAATAGACTCCTTTTGATGATAAATCAGCTATACAGAGGTTCCCTTTTGACCTCCTGAAGATATGGACATCTATATGGCTTATGATGCATCAGAAGGAGTCTATGAGTATGTATAGAAAGCCCAAGATCGAGGACTCTTTGGCCAGAAATATGTTCAGGAGGTCAAAACCTCTGAATAGCTGATTTATCATCAAAAGGATTCTATAACTTTATATAGTTTGAAAACTTTTGAGGACACTTTGACCACGAATAAGTTCAAAAGGTCAGATATGGACATCTATATGGCTTATGAAGCATCAGAAGGAGTCTATATGTATAGAAAGCCCAAGATCGAGGACTCTTTGGCCAGAAATATGTTCAGGAGGTCAAAAGGGGACCTCTGAATAGCTGATTTATCATCAAAAGAATTCTATAACTTTATATAGTTTGAAAAATTTGGAGGACACTGACCACAAATAAGTTCAAAAGGTCAGATATGGACATCTATATGGCTTATGAAGCATCAGAAGGAGTATGTATAGAAAGCCCAAGTTTCGAATACTCCTTGGCCAGAAAAAAATTCAGTATGTCAAATATGGACTTTTGTCAGGAGGATATAACATCCGAAGATATCAGTCTGAATGTATTGTATTAATCTTTTAGGACTCTTTGGCCAGAAATATGTTCAGTAGGTCAAAAGGGGACCTCTGAATAGCTGATTTATCATCAGAAAGAGTCTATAACTTTATATAGTTTGAAAACTTTTGAGGACCCTTTGACCAGAAATAAGTTCAAAAGGTCAGATATGGAAATCTATATGGCTTTTGAAGCATCAGAGGGAGTCTATGAGTATATATAGAAAGCCCAAGAT
This sequence comes from Squalius cephalus, assembly GCF_949319135.1. NCBI lineage: Eukaryota > Metazoa > Chordata > Actinopteri > Cypriniformes > Leuciscidae > Squalius > Squalius cephalus. The sequence continues at coordinate 26,918,215 of NC_137137.1, forward strand.
CGAGGACTCTTTGGCGAGAAATATGTTCAGGAGGTCAAATGACCTCTGAATAGCTGATTTATCATCAAAAGAATTCTATAACTTTATATAGTTTGAAAAATTTTGAGGACACTTTGACCACAAATAAGTTCAAAAGGTCAGATATGGACATCTATATGGCTTATGAAGCATCAGAAGGAGTCTATGAGTATGTATAGAAAGCCCAAGATCGAGGACTCTTTGGCCAGAAATATGTTCAGGAGGTCAAAAGGGGACCTCTAGCTGATTTATCATCAAAAGAATTCTATAACTTTATATAGTTTGAACAATTTTGAGGACCCTTTGACCAGAATTAAGTTCAAAAGGTCAGATATGGACATCTATATAGATTTTGAAGCATCAGAGGGAGTCTATGAGTATATACACTGTAAAAAATTTCTAACCCTCCCAAATCAAAAATTACAAGTGACCGATACCATCTAAATTTTTCAATTGGCCCAAGTGAAATTCTGTAAATTTCAATTGGCCCAAGTGAAAATCTGTAAATTTAATTTTAGAATTTACAGAATTTCACTTGGTCCAATTGAAAAATTTAGATGTTATCGGTCACTTGAAATTTTTGATTTGGGAGGGTTAGAAATTTTTTTAAGTGTATAGAAAGCCCAAGATCGAGGACTCTTTGGTGAGAAATATGTTCAGGAGGTCAAAAGGGGACCTCTGAATAGCTGATTTATCATCAAAAGAATTCTATAACTTTATATAGTTTGAAAAATTTTGAGGACACTTTGACCACAAATAAGTTCAAAAGGTCAGATATGGACATCTATGTGGCTTATGAAGCATCAGATGGAGTCTATGAGTATGTATAGAAAGCCCAATATCGAGGACTCTTTGGCCAGAAATATGTTCAGGAGGTCAAAAGGGGCCCCATGAAATACTGATTTATCATCAAAAGGAGTCTATAACTTTATATAGTTTGAAAATTTTTGAGGACACTTTGACCACAAATAAGTTCAAAAGGTCAGATATGGACATCTATATGGTTTATGAAGCATCAGAAGGAGTCTATGAGTATGTATAGAAAGCAAAAGATCGAGGACTCTTTGGCCAGAAATATGTTCAGGAGGTCAAAACCTCTGAATAGCTGATTTATCATCAAAAGGATTCGACAACTTTATATAGTTTGAAAAATTTTGAGGACCCTTTGACCACAAATAAGTTCAAAAGGTCAGATATGGACATCTATATGGATTATGAAGCATCAGAAGGAGTCTATGAGTATGTATAGAAAGCCCAAGATCGAGGACTCTTTGGCCAGAAATATGTTCAGGAGGTCAAAAGGGGACCTCTGAATAGCTGATTTATCATCAAAAGAATTCTATAACTTTATATAGTTTGAAAAATTTTGAGGACACTTTGATCACATGTATGTATAGAAAGCCCAAGTTTCGAATACTCCTTGGCCAGAAAAAAATTCAGTATGTCAAATATGGACTTTTGTCAGGAGGATATAGAATCCCAAGATATCAGTCTGAAGATATCAGTATTAATCTTTTAGGACTCTTTGGCCAGAAATATGTTCAGGAGGTCAAAACCTCTGAATAGCTGATTTATCATCAAAAGAATTCTATAACTTTATATAGTTTGAAAAATTTGGAGGACACTTTGACCACAAATAAGTTCAAAAGGTCAAATATGGACATCTATATGGCTTATGAAGCATCAGAAGGAGTCTATGAGTATGTATCGAAAGCCCAAGGTCGAGGACTCTTTGGCCAGAAATATGTTCAGGAGGTCAAAAGAGGACCTCTGAATAGCTGATTTATCATCATAAGAATTCTATAACTTTATATAGTTTGAAAAATTTTGAGGACATTTGACCACAAATGAGTTCAAAAGGTCAGAGATGGACATCTATATGGCTTATGAAGCATCAGAAGTAGTCTATATGTATAGAAAGCCCAAGATCGAGGACTCTTTGGCCAGAAATATGTTCAGGAGGTCAAAAGGGGACCTCTGAGTAGCTGATTTATCATCATAAGAATTCTATAACTTTATATAGTTTGAAAAATTTTGAGGACATTTGACCACAAATGAGTTCAAAAGGTCAGAGATGGACATCTATATGGCTTATGAAGCATCAGAAGGAGTCTATATGTATAGAAAGCCCAAGATCGAGGACTCTTTGGCCAGAAGTATGTTCAGGAGGTCAAAACCTCTGAATAGCTGATTTATCATCAAAAGGATTCTAGAACTTTATATAGTTTGAAAAATTTTGAGGACACTTTGACCACAAATAAGTTCAAAAGGTCAGATATGTACATCTATATGGCTTATGAAGCATCAGAAGGAGTCTATATGTATAGAAAGCCCAAGATCGAGGACTCTTTGGCCAGAAATATGTTCAGGAGGTCAAAACCTCTGAATAGCTGATTTATCATCAAAAGGATTCTATAACTTTATATAGTTTGAAAACTTTTGAGGACACTTTGACCACAAATAAGTTCAAAAGGTCAGATATGGGCATCTATATGGCTTATGAAGCATCAGAAGGAGTCTATATGTATAGAAAGCCCAAGATCGAGGACTCTTTGGCCAGAAATATGTTCAGGAGGTCAAAAGGGGACCTCTGAATAGCTGATTTATCATCAAAAGAATTCTATAACTTTATATAGTTTGAAAACTTTTGAGGACCCTTTGACCAGAAATAAGTTCAAAAGGTCAGATATGGAAATCTATATGGCTTTTGAAGCATCAGAGGGAGTCTATGAGTATATATAGAAAGCCCAAGATCGAGGACTCTTTGGCGAGATATATGTTCAGGAGGTCAAAACCTCTGAATAGCTGATTTATCATCAAAAGGATTCTATAACTTTATATAGTTTGAAAAATTTTGAGGACACTTTGACCACAAATAAGTTCAAAAGGTAAGATATGGACATCTATATGGCTTATGATGCATCAGAAGGAGTCTATGAGTATGTATAGAAAGCCCAAAATCGAGGACTCTTTGGCCAGAAATATGTTCAGGAGGTCAAAACCTCTGAATAGCTGATTTATCATCAAAAGGATTCTATAACTTTATATAGTTTGAAAAATGTTGAGGACACTTTGACTACAAATAAGTTCAAAAGGTCAGATATGGACATCTATATGGCTTATGAAGCATCAGAAGGAATCTATGAGTATGTATAGAAAGCCCAAGATCGAGGACTCTTTGGCCAGAAATATGTTCAGGAGGTCAAAACCTCTGAATAGTTGATTTATCATCAAAAGGATTCTAGAACTTTATATAGTTTGAAAACTTTTGAGGACACTTTGACCACAAATAAGTTAAAAATGTCAGATATGGACATCTATATGGCTTATGAAGCATCAGAAGGAGTCTATGAGTATGTATCGAAAGCCCAAGGTCGAGGACTCTTTGGCCAGAAATATGTTCAGGAGGTCAAAAGAGGACCTCTGAATAGCTGATTTATCATCATAAGAATTCTATAACTTTATATAGTTTGAAAAAATTTGAGGACATTTGACCACAAATGAGTTCAAAAGGTCAGAGATGGACATCTATATGGCTTATGAAGCATCAGAAGGAGTCTATATGTATAGAAAGCCCAAGATCGAGGACTCTTTGGCCAGAAATATGTTCAGGAGGTCAAAAGGGGACCTCTGAGTAGCAGATTTATCATCATAAGAATTCTATAACTTTATATAGTTTGAAAAATTTTGAGGACATTTGACCACAAATGAGTTCAAAAGGTCAGAGATGGACATCTATATGGCTTATGAAGCATCAGAAGGAGTCTATATGTATAGAAAGCCCAAGATCGAGGACTCTTTGGCCAGAAGTATGTTCAGGAGGTCAAAACCTCTGAATAGCTGATTTATCATCAAAAGGATTCTAGAACTTTATATGGTTTGAAAAATTTTGAGGACACTTTGACCACAAATAAGTTCAAAAGGTCAGATGTGTACATCTATATGGCTTATGAAGCATCAGAAGGAGTCTATATGTATAGAAAGCCCAAGATCGAGGACTCTTTGGCCAGAAATATGTTCAGGAGGTCAAAAGGGGACCTCTGAATAGCTGATTTATCATCAAAAGAATTCTATAACTTTATATAGTTTGAAAACTTTTGAGGACCCTTTGACCAGAAATAAGTTCAAAAGGTAAGATATGGACATCTATATGGCTTATGATGCATCAGAAGGAGTCTATGAGTATGTATAGAAAGCCCAAAATCGAGGACTCTTTGGCCAGAAATATGTTCAGGAGGTCAAAACCTCTGAATAGCTGATTTATCATCAAAAGGATTCTATAACTTTATATAGTTTGAAAAATGTTGAGGACACTTTGACCACAAATAAGTTCAAAAGGTCAGATATGGACATCTATATGGCTTATGAAGCATCAGAAGGAATCTATGAGTATGTATAGAAAGCCCAAGATCGAGGACTCTTTGGCCAGAAATATGTTCAGGAGGTCAAAACCTCTGAATAGTTTATTTATCATCAAAAGGATTCTAGAACTTTATATAGTTTGAAAACTTTTGAGGACACTTTGACCACAAATAAGTTAAAAATGTCAGATATGGACATCTATATGGCTTATGAAGCATCAGAAGGAGTCTATGAGTATATATAGAAAGCCCAAGATCGAGGACTCTTTGGCGAGAAATATGTTCAGGAGGTCAAAACCTCTGAATAGCTGATTTATCATCAAAAGGATTCTATAACTTTATATAGTTTGAAAAATTTTGAGGACACTTTGACCACAAATAAGTTCAAAAGGTCAGATATGGACATCTATATGGCTTATGATGCATCAGAAGGAGTCTATGAGTATGTATAGAAAGCCCAAGATCGAGGACTCTTTGGCCAGAAATATGTTCAGGAGGTCAAAACCTCTGAATAGCTGATTTATCATCAAAAGGATTCTATAACTTTATATAGTTTGAAAAATGTTGAGGACACTTTGACTACAAATAAGTTCAAAAGGTCAGATATGGACATCTATATGGCTTATGAAGCATCAGAAGGAATCTATGAGTATGTATAGAAAGCCCAAGATCGAGGACTCTTTGACCAGAAATATGTTCAGGAGGTCAAAACCTCTGAATAGTTGATTTATCATCAAAAGGATTCTAGAACTTTATATAGTTTGAAAACTTTTGAGGACACTTTGACCACAAATAAGTTAAAAATGTCAGATATGGACATCTATATGGCTTATGAAGCATCAGAAGGAGTCTATGAGTATGTATCGAAAGCCCAAGGTCGAGGACTCTTTGGCCAGAAATATGTTCAGGAGGTCAAAAGAGGACCTCTGAATAGCTGATTTATCATCATAAGAATTCTATAACTTTATATAGTTTGAAAAATTTTGAGGACATTTGACCACAAATGAGTTCAAAAGGTCAGAGATGGACATCTATATGGCTTATGAAGCATCAGAAGGAGTCTATATGTATAGAAAGCCCAAGATCGAGGACTCCTTGGCCAGAAGTATGTTCAGGAGGTCAAAACCTCTGAATAGCTGATTTATCATCAAAAGGATTCTAGAACTTTATATGGTTTGAAAAATTTTGAGGACACTTTGACCACAAATAAGTTCAAAAGGTCAGATGTGTACATCTATATGGCTTATGAAGCATCAGAAGGAGTCTATGAGTATGTATAGAAAGCTCAAGATCGAGTACACTTTGGCCAGAAATATGTTCCGTAGGTCAACAGGGGACCTCTGAATAGCTGATTTATCATCAAAAGGATTCTATAACTTTATATAGTTTGAAAGATTTTGAGGACACTTTGACCACAAATAAGTTCAAAAGGTCAGATATGGACATCTATATGGTTTATGAAGTTTCAAAAGTATTCTATGAGTATTTATAGAAAGCCCAAGATCGACTCTTTGGCCAGAAATATTTTCAGCAGGTCAATTATGGACTTCTGTAAGACTGATTTAACATCAGAAGGAGTCGATACGTTTATAATAGTAAAAAACATTTTGAGGATTCTTTGGCCAAAAATATGCTCAATTGGTCTTATATGGTCTACAGTCTGGCTGATATAACATCATGAGAAGTCTGTATAGTTTGAGAAATATGTATAGTAAGGTAAATGTTCAAGGTCTCTGGCCAGAAATATGTTCAGAAGGTTAAATATGGACTGATTTAACATAAGAAGGAGTCTATATTCGTTTATGGTAGACAACATCATTTTGAGAACTCTTTTGTCAATGATTTATCATCAAAAGGATTCTAGAACTTTATATAGTTTGAAAACTTTTGAGGACACTTTGACCACAAATAAGTTAAAAATGTCAGATATGGACATCTATATGGCTTATGAAGCATCAGAAGGAGTCTATGAGTATGTATCGAAAGCCCAAGGTCGAGGACTCTTTGGCCAGAAATATGTTCAGGAGGTCAAAAGAGGACCTCTGAATAGCTGATTTATCATCATAAGAATTCTATAACTTTATATAGTTTGAAAAATTTTGAGGACATTTGACCACAAATGAGTTCAAAAGGTCAGAGATGGACATCTATATGGCTTATGAAGCATCAGAAGGAGTCTATATGTATAGAAAGCCCAAGATCGAGGACTCCTTGGCCAGAAGTATGTTCAGGAGGTCAAAACCTCTGAATAGCTGATTTATCATCAAAAGGATTCTAGAACTTTATATGGTTTGAAAAATTTTGAGGACACTTTGACCACAAATAAGTTCAAAAGGTCAGATGTGTACATCTATATGGCTTATGAAGCATCAGAAGGAGTCTATGAGTATGTATAGAAAGCTCAAGATCGAGTACACTTTGGCCAGAAATATGTTCCGTAGGTCAACAGGGGACCTCTGAATAGCTGATTTATCATCAAAAGGATTCTATAACTTTATATAGTTTGAAAGATTTTGAGGACACTTTGACCACAAATAAGTTCAAAAGGTCAGATATGGACATCTATATGGTTTATGAAGTTTCAAAAGTATTCTATGAGTATTTATAGAAAGCCCAAGATCGACTCTTTGGCCAGAAATATTTTCAGCAGGTCAATTATGGACTTCTGTAAGACTGATTTAACATCAGAAGGAGTCGATACGTTTATAATAGTAAAAAACATTTTGAGGATTCTTTGGCCAAAAATATGCTCAATTGGTCTTATATGGTCTACAGTCTGGCTGATATAACATCATGAGAAGTCTGTATAGTTTGAGAAATATGTATAGTAAGGTAAATGTTCAAGGTCTCTGGCCAGAAATATGTTCAGAAGGTTAAATATGGACTGATTTAACATAAGAAGGAGTCTATATTCGTTTATGGTAGACAACATCATTTTGAGAACTCTTTTGTCAATGATTTATTATCAGAAGGAGACTATAACTTTATATAGTTTGAAAAATTTTGAGGACACTTTGACCAGAAATAAGTTTAAAAGGTAAGCCATAAGCCATATAGATATCCATATAGATATCCATGGCTTATGAAGCATCAGGAGTCAAAATGATGTATGTATAGAAATCGAGGACTCTTTGGCCAGAAATATGTTACTTTGGTCAAATATGGACTTCTGTATTGGCTGATCAGGAGTCGAAGAGTATGTATAGAAAGTTAACATCAGTTGACTGAATGTATAAGTAGATTAATTAATGTGCAGTAAAGGAAAAAAGGTTTTGCTTTACAATGGACACAATTAACTCATTCCTTTGGACAACGATAGAATGCACGGTAGAATACCGGAATATATAGATAATGCACTTTTCGCATTGCATTGCACACCAGAACTAACTCCTTCCCATGTTCATAAAGAGATAACATTTTGCATTGCATTGCACAAAACGATCGTTTGTCTCAACGATCAATGTTGTGCATTGAAGAGTAACATATAGGCTAAATGCATGCATTGTATTGCATTGCACACCAGAACTAACTCCTTCCCATGTTCATTAAAGATATAACATATGTTGTTGCATTGCACAAACGATCTATCGTTGTGCATCATTGAAGAAAAACATATGGACTTCTATCCCTGCATTGCACACCAAAACTAACTCCTTCCCATGTTCATTAAAGAGATAACATCTGTTGTTGCATTGCATTGCACAAACGATCTAACGTTGTGCAATGAAGAATAACATTTATGCACTTTTTGCATTGCATTGCACAGCAGAACTAACCTCTTCCCATGTTCATAAAGAGATAACATTTTGCATTGCATTGCACAAAACGATCGTTTGTCTCAGAGATCAATGTTGTGCATTGAAGAATAACATATAGGCTAAATGCATGCATTGTATTGCATTGCACACCAGAACTAACTCCTTCCCTTGTTCATTTAAGAGATAACACATGTTGCATTGCATTGCATTGCAAAAACGATCTAACGTTGTGCATTGAAGAATAACATTTATGTACTTTTTGCATTGCATTGCACACTGAAACTAACTCCTTCCCATGTTCAGTAAAGAGATAACATGTTGCATTGCATTGAATTGCATTGCATTGCAGAAACGATCTAACGCTGTGCACTGAAGAATAACATTTAGGGTATGGCACTTTTGGCATTGCATTGCACACCAGATCTTACTCCTTCAAATGTTCATTGAAGAGATAACATTTTGCATTGCATTGCGCAAACGATCTAACGTTGTGCATTGAAGAGAAACATAGACCATGCACTTTTTACATTGCATTGAATTGCACACCAGAACTAACTCTTTCCCATGTTCACTAAAGAGATAACATGTTGCATTGCGTTGCATTTCAGAAACGATCTAATGTTGTGCACTGAATAATAACATTTATGCACTTTTTGCATTGCACACCAGAACTAACTCCTTCAAATGTTAGAAAAGTTAGTTATGGTGTGCAATGCAATGCAATGCAATGCAAAAAGTGAATAGCCAATGTTACTCTTCAATGCAAAACGTTAGATCGTTTGTGCATAACATATGTTATCTCTTTAATGAACATGGGCAGGAGTTCGGGTGTGCAATGCAATACAATGCATGCATATAGCCTATATGTTATTCTTCAATGCACAACGTTATGCAATGCACAATGCAATTCAAAATGTTATCTCTTTAATAAGCATTTGAAGGTGTTAGTTCTGGTGTGCAATGCGATGCATTGCAAAAGGTGCATAAATGTTATTCAGTGCACAGCGTTAAATCGTTTGTGCAAAGCAATGCAATGTTGCATAACATATGTTATCTTTTTAATGAACATGGGAAGGAGTTAGTTCGGCTGTACATGCAACACAATCCATGCATTTAGCTATGTCAACTATGTCATTCTTCAATGCACAACGTTAGATCGTTTGTGCAATGCAATGCAACATGTTATCTCTTTAATAAACATTTGAAGGAGTTAGTTCTTGTGTGCAATGCAATGCAAAGCAATGCAAAAAATGCATGGCCTATGTTACTCTTCAATGCACAACGTTAGATCGTTTGTGCAATGCAATGCAAAATGATATCTCTTTAATAAACATGGGAAGTAGTTAGTTCTGGAGTGCAATGCAATGCAATGCAAAAAGTGCATAGCCTATATGTTATTCTTCAGTGCACAGCGTTAGATCGTTTGTGCAATGCAATGCAACATGTTATCCCTTTAATGAACATGGGAAGGAGCTAGTTCTGGTGTGCAATGCAATGCAAAGCAAAAAGTGAATAGCCTATGTTACTCTTCAATGCACAAACAATGAAATGTTGCATAACATATGTTATCTCTTTAATGAACATGGGACGGAGTTAGTTCGGGTGTGCAATGCAATACAATGCATGCATTTAGCCTATATGTTATTCTTCAATGCACAACGTTAGATCGTGCAAAATGTTATCTCTTTAATAAACATTTGAAGGAGTTAGTTCTGGTGTGCAATGCAATGCAAAAATGCATAAATGTTATTCTTTAGTGCACAGTGTTAGGTCGTTTGTGCAAAGCAATATAATGTTGCATAACATATGTTATCGTTTGTGCAATGCAATACAACATCATTGCACCTTATTTCTTTAAAGAAAATGGGATTGATTTAGTTCTGGTGTGCAATCCAATGCAAGAATTGCATGACCTATATTATTCTTCAATGCACAACGTTAGATCGTTTGTGCAATGCAAAATGTTATCTCTTTAATAAACATTTGAAGGAGTTAGTTCTGGTGTGCAATGCAATACAATGCAAAAAGTGCATAAATATTCTTCAGTGCACAACGTTAGATCGTTTCTGCAAAACAATGAAATGTTGCATAACATATGTTATCTCTTTTATGAACATGGGAAGGAGTTAGTTCGGGTGTGCAATGCAATACAATGCATGCATGTAGCCTATATGTTATTCTTCAATGCACAACGTTATGCAATGCACAATGCAATTCAAAATGTTATCTCTTTAATAAGCATTTGAAGGTGTTAGTTCTGGTGTGCAATGCGATGCAATGCAAAAAGTGCATAAATGTTATTCAGAGCACAGCGTTAAATCGTTTGTGCAAAGCAATGCAATGTTGCATAACATATGTTATCTTTTTAATGAACATGGGAAGGAGTTAGTTCGGCTGTACATGCAACACAATCCATGCATTTAGCTATGTCAACTATGTCATTCTTCAATGCACAACGTTAGATCGTTTGTGCAATGCAATGCAACATGTTATCTCTTTAATAAACATTTGAAGGAGTTAGTTCTTGTGTGCAATGCAATGCAAAGCAATGCAAAAAATGCATGGCCTATGTTACTCTTCAATGCACAACGTTAGATCGTTTGTGCAATGCAATGCAAAATGTTATCTCTTTAATAAACATGGGAAGTAGTTAGTTCTGGAGTGCAATGCAATGCAATGCAAAAAGTGCATAGCCTATATGTTATTCTTCAGTGCACAGCGTTAGATCGTTTGTGCAATGCAATGCAACATGTTATCCCTTTAATGAACATGGGAAGGAGCTAGTTCTGGTGTGCAATGCAATGCAAAGCAAAAAGTGAATAGCCTATGTTACTCTTCAATGCACAAACAATGAAATGTTGCATAACATATGTTATCTCTTTAATGAACATGGGACGGAGTTAGTTCGGGTGTGCAATGCAATACAATGCATGCATTTAGCCTATATGTTATTCTTCAATGCACAACATTAGATCGTGCAAAATGTTATCTCTTTAATAAACATTTGAACGAGTTAGTTCTGGTGTGCAATGCAATGCAAAAATGCATAAATGTTATTCTTTAGTGCACAGTGTTAGGTCGTTTGTGCAAAGCAATATAATGTTGCATAACATAGGTTATCGTTTGTGCAATGCAATACAACATCATTGCACCTTATTTCTTTAAAGAAAATGGGATTGATTTAGTTCTGGTGTGCAATCCAATGCAAGAATTGCATAACCTATATTATTCTTCAATGCACAACGTTAGATCGTTTGTGCAATGCAAAATGTTATCTCTTTAATAAACATTTGAAGGAGTTAGTTCTGGTGTGCAATGCAATACAATGCAAAAAGTGCATAAATATTCTTCAGTGCACAACTTTAGATCGTTTCTGCAAAACAATGAAATGTTGCATAACATATCTCTGTTATGAACATGGGAAGGAGTTAGTTCGGGTGTGCAATGCAATACAATGCATGCATTTAGTCTATATGTTATTCTTCAATGCACAAAGTTAGATCGTTTGTGCAATGCAATAAAAAATGTTATCTCTTTAATAAATATTTGAAGGAGTTAGTTGTGGTGTGCATAGCAATGCAATGCAAAAAGTGCATGGCCTATATGTTATTCTTCAGTGCACAACGTTAGATCGTTTGTGCAATGCAATGCAAAATGTTATCTCTTTAGTAAACATTTGAAGGAGTTAGTTCTGGTGTGCAATGCAAAGCAATGCAAAAGTGCATAGCCTATATATTATTCTTCAATGCACAGCGTTAGATCGTTTGTGCAGTACAATGCAATGCAACATGTTATCCCTTTAATGAACATGGGAAGGAGTTAGTTCTGGTGTGCAATGCAAAGCAATGCAAAAGTGCATAGCCTATATATTATTCTTCAATGCACAGCGTTAGATCGTTTGTGCAGTACAATGCAATGCAACATGTTATCCCTTTAATGAACATGGGAAGGAGTTAGTTCTGGTGTGCAATGCATAAAGTGCATAGCCTGTATGTTATTCTTCAATGCACAACGTAAGATCGTTTGTGCAATGCAATGCAACAACACTTGTTATCTCTTTAATGAACATGGGAATGAAATAGCCTATATGTTATTGTTCAGTGGACAACGTTAGATCCTTTGTGCAATGCATAAATGTTATATCTTTAATGAACATGGGAAGGAGTTAGTTCTGGTGTGCAATGCAATGCGAAAAGTGCTTTATCTATATGTTTATTCTTCAGTGCATTCCAAAGTTGCCCAACGACAGAATGCACTTAGGAATAAACATATAGATAAAGCACTTTTCGCATTGCATTGCACACCAGAACTAACTCCCATAATTGTGTCCATTGTAAAGCAACAGCTAGTGCAATGATTTTCCTTCACTGCACATTAACCTACTTATACATTCAGTCAACTGATGTTAACTTTCTATACATACTCTTCGACTCCTGATGTACGTAAGTACATGTTTGTCCAAAGTAACATATTTCTGGTCAAACAGTCCTCGATTTCTATACATACTCATTGACTCCTGATGCTTCATAAGCCAATATAGATATCCATACAGATATGGCTTATGGCTTACCTTTTGAAATTATTTGTGGTCAAAGTGTCCTCAAAATTTTTCAAACTATATAAAGTTATAGAATTCTTTTGATGATAAATCAGCTATTCAGAAGTCCCCTTTTGACCTCCTGAACATATTTCTGGCCAAAGAGTCCTCAATCTTGGGCTTTCTATATATACTAATAGACTCCCTTTGATGCTTCAAAATCCATATAGATGTCCATATCTGACCTTTTGAACTTATTTGTGGTCAAAGGGTCCTCAAAATCTTTTAAACTACATAAAGTTATAGAATCCTTTTGATGATAAATCAGCTATTCAGAGGTTTTGACCTCCTGAACATATTTCTGGCCAAAGAGTCCTCGATCTTGGGCTTTCTATACATACTCTCATAGACTCCTTCTGATGCATCATAAGCCATATAGATGTCCATATCAGACCTTTTGAACTTATTTGTGGTCAAAGGGTCCTCACAAGTTTTCAAACTATATAAAGTTATAGAATTCTTTTTATGATAAATCAGCTATTCAGAGGTCCCCTTTTGACCTCCTGAACATATTTCTGGCAAAAGAGTACTCGATCTTGGGCTTTCTATACATACTCATAGACTCCTTCTGATGCTTCATAAGCCATATATATATGTCCATATGACCTTTTGAACTTATTTGTGGTCAAAGTGTCCTCCAAATTTTTCAAACTATATAAAGTTATAGAATTCTTTTGATGATAAATCAGCTATTCAGAGGTCCCCTTTTGACCTCCTGAACATATTTCTGGCCAAAGAGTCCTCGATATTGGGCTTTCTATACATACTCATAGACTCTTTCTGATGCTTCATAAGCCATATAGATGTCCATATCTGATCTTTTGAACCTATTTGTGGTCAAAGTGTCCTCCAAATTTTTCAAACTATATAAAGTTATAGAGTTCTTTTGATGATAAATCAGCTATTCAGAGGTCCCCTTTTGACCTCCTGAACATATTTCTGGCAAAAGAGTCCTCGATCTTGGGCTTTCTATATATACTAATAGACTCCCTTTGATGCTTCAAAATCCATATAGATGTCCATATCTGACCTTTTGAACTTATTTGTGGTCAAAGGGTCCTCAAAATCTTTTAAACGACATAAAGTTATAGAATCCTTTTGATGATAAATCAGCTATTCAGAGGTTTTGACCTCCTGAACATATTTCTGGCCAAAGAGTCCTCGATCTTGGGCTTTCTATACATGCTCATAGACTCCTTCTGATGCATCATAAGCAATATAGATGTCCATATCTGACCTTTTGAACTTATTTGTGGTCAAAGGGTCCTCAAAAGTTTTCAAACTATATAAAGTTATAGAATTCTTTTTATGATAAATCAGCTATTCAGAGGTCCCCTTTTGACCTCCTGAACATATTTCTGGCCAAAGAGTCCTCGATCTTGGGCTTTCTATACATACTCATAGACTCCTTCTGATTTTTAATAAGCCATATAGATGTCCATATCTGACCTTTTCAACCTATTTGTGGTCAAAGTGTCCTCAAAATTTTTCAAACTATATAAAGTTATAGAATTGTTTTGATGATAAATCAGCTATTCAGAGGTCCCCTTTTGACCTCCTGAACATATTTCTGGCCAAAGAGTCCTCGATCTTGGGCTTTCTAAATATACTCATAGACTCCCTCTGATGCTTCAAAAGCCACATAGATGTCCATATCTGACCTTTTGAACTTATTTCTGGTCAAAGGGTCCTAAAAAGTTTTTAAACTATAGAAAGTTATAGACTCTTTCTGATGATAAATCAGCTATTCAGAGTTCCCCTTTTGACCTACTGAACATATTTCTGGCCAAAGAGTCCTAAAAGACATACAATACATTCAGACTGATATCTTCGGATGTTTTATCCTCCTGACAAAAGACCATATTTGACATACTGAATTTTTTTCTGGCCAAGGAGTATTCGAAACTTGGGCTTTCTATACATACTCCTTCTGATGCTTCATAAGCCATATATATGTCCATATCTGACCTTTTGAACTTATTTGTGGTCAAAGGGTCCTCAAAATTTTTCAAACTATATAAAGTTATAGAATCCTTTTGATGATAAATCAGCTATTCAGATGTCACCGTTTGACCTCCTGAACATATTTCTGGCCAAAGAGTCCTCGATCTTGGGCTTTCTATATATACTAATAGACTCCCTTTGATGCTTCAAAATCCATATAGATGTCCATATCTGACCTTTTGAACTTATTTGTGGTCAAAGTGTCCTCAATATTTTTCAAACTATATAAAGTTATAGAATTCTTTTGATGATAAATCAGCTATTCAGAGGTCCCCTTTTGACCTCCTGAACATATTTCTGGCCAAAGAGTCCTCGATCTTGGGATTTCTATATATACTCATAGACTCCCTTTGATTCTTCAAAATCCATACAGATGTCCATATCTGACCTTTTGAACTTATTTGTGGTCAAAGTGTCCTCCAAATTTTTCAAACTATATAAAGTTATAGAATTCTTTTTATGATAAATCAACTATTCAGAGGTACCCTTTTGACCTCCTGAACATATTTCTGGCAAAAGAGTACTCGATCTTGGGCTTTCTATACATACTCATAGACTCCTTCTGATGCTTCATAAGCCATATATATATGTCCATATGACCTTTTGAACTTATTTGTGGTCAAAGTGTCCTCCAAATTTTTCAAACTATATAAAGTTATAGAATTCTTTTGATGATAAATCAGCTATTCAGAGGTCCCCTTTTGACCTCCTGACAATATTTCTCGCCAAAGAGTCCTCGATCTTGGGCTTTCTATATATACTCATAGACTCCTTCTGATGCTTCATAAGCCATATAGATGTCCATATCTGACCTTTTGAACTTATTTGTGGTCAAAGGGTCCTCAAAATGTTTTAAACTACATAAAGTTATAGAATCCTTTTGATGATAAATCAGCTATTCAGAGGTTTTGACCTCCTGAACATATTTCTGGCCAAAGAGTCCTCAATCTTGGGCTTTCTATACATACTCATAGACTCCTTCTGATGAATCATAAGCCATATATATGTCCATATCTGACCTTTTGAACTTATTTGTGGTCAAAGGGTCCTCAAAATTTTTCAAACTATATAAACTTATAGAATTCTTTTGATGACAAATCAGCTATTCAGAGGTCCCCTTTTGACCTCCTGAACATATTTCTGGCCAATGAGTCCTCGATCTTGGGCTTTCTATACATACTCATAGACTCCTTCTGATGCTTCATAAGCCATATGTCCATATCTGACCTTTTGAACCTATTTGTGGTCAAAGTGTCCTCAAAAATTTTCAAACTATATAAAGCTTTAGACTCCTTTTGATGATAAATCAGTATTTCATGGGGCCCCTTTTGACCTCCTGAACATATTTCTGGCCAAAGAGTCCTCGATCTTGGGCTTTCTATATATATACTCATACACTCCCAATGATGCTTCAAAATCCATATAGATGTCCATATCTGACCTTTTGAACTTATTTCTGGTCAAAGGGTCCTCAAAATTTTTCAAACTATATAAAGTTATAGAATTCTTTTGATGATAAATCAGCTATTCAGAGGTCCCCTTTTGACCTCCTGAACATATTTCTGGCCAAAGAGGCCTCGATCTTGGGCTTTCTATACATACTCATAGACTCCTTCTGATGCTTCATAAGCCATATAGATGTCCATATCTGACCTTTTGAACGTATTTGTGGTCAAAGGGTCCTCAAAATTTTTCAAACTATATAAAGATAGAATCCTTTTGATGATAAATCAGCTAATTCAGAGGTTTTGACCTCTTGAACATATTTCTGGCCAAAGAATCCTCGATCTTGGGCTTTCTATACATACTAATAGACTCCGTCTGATGCATCATAAGCCATATAGATGTCCATATCTGACCTTTTGAACTTATTTGTGGTCAAAGGGTCCTCAAAATGTTTCAAACTCTATAAAGTTATAGAATTCTTTTGATGATAAATCAGATATTCAGAGGTCCCCTTTTGACCTCCTGAACATATTTCTGGCCAAAGAGTCCTCGATATTGGGCTTTCTATACATACTCATAGACTCCCTCTGATGCTTCATAAGCCATATAGATGTCCATATCTGACCTTTTGAACCTATTTGTGGTCAAAATGTCCTCAAAATTTTTCAAACGATATAAAGTTATAGAATTCTTTTGATGATAAATCAGCTATTCAGAGGTCCCCTTTTGACCTCCTGAACATATTTCTGGCCAAAGAGTCCTCGATCCTGGGCTTTCTATATATACTCATAGACTCCCTTTGATGCTTCAAAATCCATATAGATGTCCATATCTGACCTTTTGAACTTATTTGTGGTCAAAGTGTCCTCAATATTTTTCAAACTATATAAAGTTATAGAATTCTTTTGATGATAAATCAGCTATTCAGAGGTCCCCTTTTGACCTCCTGAACATATTTCTGGCCAAAGAGTCCTCGATCTTGGGATTTCTATATATACTCATAGACTCCCTTTGATGCTTCAAAATCCATACAGATGTCCATATCTGACCTTTTGAACTTATTTGTGGTCAAAGTGTCCTCAAAATTTTTCAAACTATATAAAGTTATAGAATTCTTTTGATGATAAATCAGCTATTCAGAGGTCCCCTTTTGACCTCCTGAACATATTTCTGGCCAAAGAGTCCTCGATCCTGGGCTTTCTATATATACTCATAGACTCCCTTTGATGCTTCAAAATCCATATAGATGTCCATATCTGACCTTTTGAACTTATTTGTGGTCAAAGTGTCCTCAATATTTTTCAAACTATATAAAGTTATAGAATTCTTTTGATGATAAATCAGCTATTCAGAGGTCCCCTTTTGACCTCCTGAACATATTTCTGGCCAAAGAGTCCTCGATCTTGGGATTTCTATATATACTCATAGACTCCCTTTGATGCTTCAAAATCCATACAGATGTCCATATCTGACCTTTTGAACTTATTTGTGGTCAAAGTGTCCTCAAAATTTTTCAAACTATATAAAGTTATAGAATTCTTTTGATGATAAATCAGCTATTCAGAGGTCCCCTTTTGACCTTCTGAACATATTTCTGGCCAAAGAGTCCTCGATCTTGGGCTTTCTATACATACTCATAGACTCCTTCTGATGCATCATAAGCCATATAGATGTCCATATCTGACCTTTTGAACTTATTTGTGGTCAAAGGGTCCTCAAAATTTTTCAAACTATATAAAGTTATAGAATTCTTTTTATGATAAATCAACTATTCATAGGTCCCCTTTTGAGCTCCTGAACATATTTCTGGCAAAAGAGTACTCGATCTTGGGCTTTCTATACATACTCATAGACTCCTTCTGATGCTTCATAAGCCATATATATATGTCCATATGACCTTTTGAACTTATTTGTGGTCAAAGTGTCCTCAAAATTTTTCAAACTATATAAAGTTATAGAATTCTTTTGATGATAAATCAGCTATTCAGAGGTCCCCTTTTGACCTCCTGACAATATTTCTCGCCAAAGAGTCCTCGATCTTGGGCTTTCTATATATACTCATAGACTCCTTCTGATGCTTCATAAGCCATATAGATGTCCATATCTGACCTTTTGAACTTATTTGTGGTCAAAGGGTCCTCAAAAATGTTTTAAACTACGTAGTGTTATAGAATCCTTTTGATGATAAATCAGCTATTCAGAGGTTTTGACCTCCTGAACATATTTCTGGCCAAAAAGTCCTCGATCTTGGGCTTTCTATACATACTCATAGACTCCTTCTGATGCATCATAAGCCATATATATGTCCATATCTGACCTTTTGAACTTATTTGTGGTCAAAGGGTCCTCAACATTTTTCAAACTATATAAAGTTATAGAATTCTTTTGATGACAAATCAGCTATTCAGAGGTCCCCTTTTGACCTCCTGAACATATTTCTGGCCAAAGAGTCCTCGATCTTGGGCTTTCTATATATACTCATAGACTCCTTCTGATGCTTCATAAGCCATATAGATGTCCATATCTGACCTTTTGAACTTATTTGTGGTCAAAGGGTCCTCAAAATGTTTTAAACTACATAGTGTTATAGAATCCTTTTGATGATAAATCAGCTATTCAGAGGTTTTGACCTCCTGAACATATTTCTGGCCAAAAAGTCTTCGATCTTGGGCTTTCTATACATACTCATAGACTCCTTCTGATGCATCATAAGCCATATATATGTCCATATCTGACCTTTTGAACTTATTTGTGGTCAAAGGGTCCTCAACATTTTTCAAACTATATAAAGTTATAGAATTCTTTTGATGACAAATCAGCTATTCAGAGGTCCCCTTTTGACCTCCTGAACATATTTCTGGCCAAAGAGTCCTCGATCTTGGGCTTTCTATTCATACTCATAGACTCCTTCTGATGCTTCATAAGCCATATAGATGTCCATATCTGACCTTTTGAACCTATTTGTGGTCAAGGTGTCCTCAAAAATTTTCAAACTATATAAAGCTATAGACTCCTTTTGATGATAAATCAGTATTTCATGGGGCCCCTTTTGACCACCTGAACATATTTCTGGCCAAAGAGTCCTCGATCTTGGGCTTTCTATATATATACTCATAGACTCCCAATGATGCTTCAAAATCCATATAGATGTCCATATCTGACCTTTTGAACTTATTTCTGGTCAAAGGGTCCTCAAAATTTTTCAAACTATATAAAGTTATAGAATTCTTTTTATGATAAATCAGCTATTCAGAGGTCCCCTTTTGACCTCCTGAACATATTTTTGGCCAAAGAGTCCTCGATATTGGGCTTTCTATACATACTCATAGACTCTTTCTGATGCTTCATAAGCCATATAGATGTCCATATCTGACCTTTTGAACCTATTTGTGGTCAAAGTGTCCTCAAAATTTTTCAAACTATATAAAGTTATAGAATTCTTTTGATGATAAATCAGCTATTCAGAGGTCCCCTTTTGACCTCCTGACAATATTTCTCGCCAAAGAGTCCTCGATCTTGGGCTTTCTGTATATACTCATAGACTCCTTCTGATGCTTCATAAACCATATAGATGTCCATATCTGACCTTTTGAACTTATTTGTGGTCAAAGGGTCCTCAAAATGTTTTAAACTACATAAAGTTATAGAATCCTTTTGATGATAAATCAGCTATTCAGAGGTTTTGACCTCCTGAACATATTTCTGGCCAAAGAGTCCTCGATCTTGGGCTTTCTATACATACTCATAGACTCCTTCTGATGCATCATAAGCCATATATATGTCCATATCTGACCTTTTGAACTTATTTGTGGTCAAAGGGTCCTCAAAATTTTTCAAACTATATAAAGTTATAGAATTCTGTTGACGACAAATCAGCTATTCAGAGGTCCCCTTTTGACCTCCTGAACATATTTCTGGCCAAAGAGTCCTCGATCTTGGGCTTTCTATTCATACTCATAGACTCCTTCTGATGCTTCATAAGCCATATAGATGTCCATATCTGACCTTTTGAACCTATTTGTGGTCAAAGTGTCCTCAAAAATTTTCAAACTATATAAAGCTATAGACTCCTTTTGATGATAAATCAGTATTTCATGGGGCCCCTTTTGACCTCCTGAACATATTTCTGGCCAAAGAGTCCTCGATCTTGGGCTTTCTATATATATACTCATAGACTCCCAATGATGCTTCAAAATCCATATAGATGTCCATATCTGACCTTTTGAACTTATTTCTGGTCAAAGGGTCCTCAAAATTTTTCAAACTATATAAAGTTATAGAATTCTTTTTATGATAAATCAGCTATTGAGAGGTCCCCTTTTGACCTCCTGAACATATTTCTGGCCAAAGAGTCCTCGATCTTGGGCTTTCTATACATACTCATAGACTCCTTCTGATGCTTCATAAGCCATAGAGATGTCCACATCTGACCTTTTGAACTTATTTGTGGTCAAGGGTCCTCAAAATTTTTCAAACTATATAAAGTTATAGAATCCTTTTGATGAAAAATGAGCGATTCAGAGGTTTTGACCTCCTGAACATATTTCTGGCCAAAGAATCCTCGATCTTGGGCTTTCTATACATACTCATAGACTCCGTCTGATGCATCATAAGCCATATAGATGTCCGTATCTGACCTTTTGAACGTATTTGTGGTCAAAGGGTCCTCAAAATTTTTCAAACTATATAAAGATAGAATCCTTTTGATGATAAATCAGCTATTCAGAGGTTTTGACCTCCTGAACATATTTCTGGCCAAAGAATCCTCGATCTTGGGCTTTCTATACATACTAATAGACTCCGTCTGATGCATCATAAGCCATATAGATGTCCATATCTGACCTTTTGAACTTATTTGTGGTCAAAGGGTCCTCAAAATGTTTCAAACTATATAAAGTTATAGAATTCTTTTGATGATAAATCAGATATTCAGAGGTCCCCTTTTGACCTCCTGAACATATTTCTGGACAAAGAGTCCTCGATCTTGGGCTTTCTATATATACTCATAGACTCCCTTTGATGCTTCAAAATCCATATAGATGTCCATATCTGACCTTTTGAACTTATTTGTGGTCAAAGTGTCCTCATTATTTTTCAAACTATATAAAGTTATAGAATTCTTTTGATGATAAATCAGCTATTCAGAGGTCCCCTTTTGACCTCCTGAACATATTTCTGGCCAAAGAGTCCTCGATCTTGGGATTTCTTTATATACTCATAGACTCCTTTTGATGCTTCAAAATCCATATAGATGTCCATATCTGACCTTTTGAACTTATTTGTGGTCAAAGTGTCCTCAAAATTTTTCAAACTATATAAAGTTATAGAATTCTTTTGATGATTAATCAGCTATTCAGAGGTCCCCTTTTGACCTTCTGAACATATTTCTGGCCAAAGAGTCCTCGATCTTGGGCTTTCTATACATCATAGACTCCTTCTGATGCATCATAAGCCATATAGATGTCCATATCTGACCTTTTGAACTTATTTGTGGTCAAAGGGTCCTCAAAAGTTTTCAAACTATATAAAGTTATAGAATTCTTTTGATGATAAATCAGTATTTCATGGGGCCCCTTTTGACCTCCTGAACATATTTCTGGCCAAAGAGTCCTCGATCTTGGGCTTTCTATACATACTCATAGACTCCTTCTGATGCTTTATAAGCCATATAGATATCCATATCTGACCTTTTGAACTTATTTGTGTTCAGTGTCCTCAAAATTTTTCAAACTATATAAAGTTATAGAATTCTTTTGATGATAAATCAGCTATTCAGAGGTCCCCTTTTGACCTCCTGAACATATTTCTCACCAAAGAGTCCTCGATCTTGGGCTTTCTATACATACTCATAGACTCCTTCTGATGCTTCATAAGCCATATAGATGTACATATCTGACCTTTTGAACTTATTTGTGGTCAAAGTGTCCTCAAAATTTTTCAAACTATATAAAGTTCTAGAATCCTTTTGATGATAAATCAGCTATTCAGAGGTTTTGACCTCCTGAACATACTTCTGGCCAAAGAGTCCTCGATCTTGGGCTTTCTATACATACTCATAGACTCCTTCTGATGCATCATAAGCCATATAGATTTCCATCTCTGACCTTTTGAACTCATTTGTGGTCAAATGTCCTCAAAATTTTTCAAACTATATAAAGTTATAGAATTCTTATGATGATAAATCAGCTATTCAGAGGTCCTCTTTTGACCTCCTGAACATATTTCTGGCCAAAGAGTCCTCGATCTTGGGCTTTCTATATATACTCATAGACTCCCTCTGATGCTTCAAAAGCCACATAGATGTCCATATCTGACCTTTTGAACTTATTTCTGGTCAAAGGGTCCTAAAAAGTTTTTAAACTATATAAAGTTATAGTCTCTTTCTGATGATAAATCAGCTATTCAGAGGTCCCCTTTTGATCTACTGAACATATTTCTTGCCAAAGAGTCCTAAAAGATTAATACAATACATTCAGACTGATATCTTCGGATGTTATATCCTCCTGACAAAAGTCCATATTTGACATACTGAATATTTTTCTGGCCAAGGAGTATTCGAAACTTGGGCTTTCTATACATACTCCTTCTGATGCTTCATAAGCCATATAAATGTCCATATCTGACCTTTTGAACTTATTTGTGGTCAAAGGGTCCTCAAAATGTTTTAAACTATATAAAGTTATAGAATCCTTTTGATGATAAATCAGCTATTCAGAGGTTTTGACCTCAAGAACATATTTCTGGCCAAAGAGTCCTCGATCTTGGGCTTTCTATATATACTCATAGACTCCTTCTGATGCATCATAAGCCATATAGATGTCCATATCTGACTTTTTGAACTTATTTGTGGCCAAAGGGTCCTCAAAATTTTTCAAACTATATAAAGTTATAGAATTCTTTTTATGATAAATCACCTATTCAGAGGTCCTCTTTTGACCTCCTGAACTTATTTCTGGCAAAAGAGTCCTCAATCTTGGGCATTCTATACATACTCAAAGACTCCTGATGTTTCATAAGCCATATATATATGTCCATATGACCTTTTGAACTTATTTGTGGTCAAAGTGTCCTCAAAATTTTTCAAACTATTTAAAGTTATAGAATTCTTTTGATGATAAATCAGCTATTCAGAGGTCCCCTTTTGACCTACTGAACATTTTTCTGGCCAAAGAGTCCTAAAAGATTAATACAATACATTCAGACTGACATCTTCGGATGTTATATCCTCCTGACAAAAGTCCATATTTGACATACTGTATTTTTTTCTGGCCAAGGAGTATTCGAAACTTGGACTTTCTATACCTTCTGATGCTTCATAAGCCATATATATGTCCATATCTGACCTTTTGAACTTATTTGTGGTCAAAGTATCCTCAAAATATTTCAAACTATATAAAGTAATAGACTCCTTTTGATGATAAATCAGCTATACAGAGGTTCCCTTTTGACCTCCTGAAGATATGGACATCTATATGGCTTATGATGCATCAGAAGGAGTCTATGAGTATGTATAGAAAGCCCAAGATCGAGGACTCTTTGGCCAGAAATATGTTCAGGAGGTCAAAACCTCTGAATAGCTGATTTATCATCAAAAGGATTCTATAACTTTATATAGTTTGAAAACTTTTGAGGACACTTTGACCACGAATAAGTTCAAAAGGTCAGATATGGACATCTATATGGCTTATGAAGCATCAGAAGGAGTCTATATGTATAGAAAGCCCAAGATCGAGGACTCTTTGGCCAGAAATATGTTCAGGAGGTCAAAAGGGGACCTCTGAATAGCTGATTTATCATCAAAAGAATTCTATAACTTTATATAGTTTGAAAAATTTGGAGGACACTGACCACAAATAAGTTCAAAAGGTCAGATATGGACATCTATATGGCTTATGAAGCATCAGAAGGAGTATGTATAGAAAGCCCAAGTTTCGAATACTCCTTGGCCAGAAAAAAATTCAGTATGTCAAATATGGACTTTTGTCAGGAGGATATAACATCCGAAGATATCAGTCTGAATGTATTGTATTAATCTTTTAGGACTCTTTGGCCAGAAATATGTTCAGTAGGTCAAAAGGGGACCTCTGAATAGCTGATTTATCATCAGAAAGAGTCTATAACTTTATATAGTTTGAAAACTTTTGAGGACCCTTTGACCAGAAATAAGTTCAAAAGGTCAGATATGGAAATCTATATGGCTTTTGAAGCATCAGAGGGAGTCTATGAGTATATATAGAAAGCCCAAGATCGAGGACTCTTTGGCGAGAAATATGTTCAGGAGGTCAAATGACCTCTGAATAGCTGATTTATCATCAAAAGAATTCTATAACTTTATATAGTTTGAAAAATTTTGAGGACACTTTGACCACAAATAAGTTCAAAAGGTCAGATATGGACATCTATATGGCTTATGAAGCATCAGAAGGAGTCTATGAGTATGTATAGAAAGCCCAAGATCGAGGACTCTTTGGCCAGAAATATGTTCAGGAGGTCAAAAGGGGACCTCTAGCTGATTTATCATCAAAAGAATTCTATAACTTTATATAGTTTGAACAATTTTGAGGACCCTTTGACCAGAATTAAGTTCAAAAGGTCAGATATGGACATCTATATAGATTTTGAAGCATCAGAGGGAGTCTATGAGTATATACACTGTAAAAAATTTCTAACCCTCCCAAATCAAAAATTACAAGTGACCGATACCATCTAAATTTTTCAATTGGCCCAAGTGAAATTCTGTAAATTTCAATTGGCCCAAGTGAAAATCTGTAAATTTAATTTTAGAATTTACAGAATTTCACTTGGTCCAATTGAAAAATTTAGATGTTATCGGTCACTTGAAATTTTTGATTTGGGAGGGTTAGAAATTTTTTTAAGTGTATAGAAAGCCCAAGATCGAGGACTCTTTGGTGAGAAATATGTTCAGGAGGTCAAAAGGGGACCTCTGAATAGCTGATTTATCATCAAAAGAATTCTATAACTTTATATAGTTTGAAAAATTTTGAGGACACTTTGACCACAAATAAGTTCAAAAGGTCAGATATGGACATCTATATGGCTTATGAAGCATCAGAAGGAGTCTATGAGTATGTATAGAAAGCCCAAGATCGAGGACTCTTTGGCCAGAAATATGTTCAGGAGGTCAAAAGGGGACCTCTAGCTGATTTATCATCAAAAGAATTCTATAACTTTATATAGTTTGAACAATTTTGAGGACCCTTTGACCAGAATTAAGTTCAAAAGGTCAGATATGGACATCTATATAGATTTTGAAGCATCAGAGGGAGTCTATGAGTATATACACTGTAAAAAATTTCTAACCCTCCCAAATCAAAAATTACAAGTGACCGATACCATCTAAATTTTTCAATTGGCCCAAGTGAAATTCTGTAAATTTCAATTGGCCCAAGTGAAAATCTGTAAATTTAATTTTAGAATTTACAGAATTTCACTTGGTCCAATTGAAAAATTTAGATGTTATCGGTCACTTGAAATTTTTGATTTGGGAGGGTTAGAAATTTTTTTAAGTGTATAGAAAGCCCAAGATCGAGGACTCTTTGGTGAGAAATATGTTCAGGAGGTCAAAAGGGGACCTCTGAATAGCTGATTTATCATCAAAAGAATTCTATAACTTTATATAGTTTGAAAAATTTTGAGGACACTTTGACCACAAATAAGTTCAAAAGGTCAGATATGGACATCTATGTGGCTTATGAAGCATCAGATGGAGTCTATGAGTATGTATAGAAAGCCCAATATCGAGGACTCTTTGGCCAGAAATATGTTCAGGAGGTCAAAAGGGGCCCCATGAAATACTGATTTATCATCAAAAGGAGTCTATAACTTTATATAGTTTGAAAATTTTTGAGGACACTTTGACCACAAATAAGTTCAAAAGGTCAGATATGGACATCTATATGGTTTATGAAGCATCAGAAGGAGTCTATGAGTATGTATAGAAAGCAAAAGATCGAGGACTCTTTGGCCAGAAATATGTTCAGGAGGTCAAAACCTCTGAATAGCTGATTTATCATCAAAAGGATTCGACAACTTTATATAGTTTGAAAAATTTTGAGGACCCTTTGACCACAAATAAGTTCAAAAGGTCAGATATGGACATCTATATGGATTATGAAGCATCAGAAGGAGTCTATGAGTATGTATAGAAAGCCCAAGATCGAGTACTCTTTGGCCAGAAATATGTTCAGTAGGTCAAAAGGGGACCTCTGAATAGCTGATTTATCATAAAAAGAATTCTATAACTTTATATAGTTTGAAAAATTTTGAGGACCCTTTGACCAGAAATAAGTTCAAAAGGTCAGATATGGACATCTATATAGATTTTGAAGCATCAGAGGGAATCTATGAGTATATATAGAAAGCCCAAGATCGAGGACTCTTTGGTGAGAAATATGTTCAGGAGGTCAAAAGGGGACCTCTGAATAGCTGATTTATCATCAAAAGAATTCTATAACTTTATATAGTTTGAAAATTTTTGAGGACACTTTGACCACAAATAAGTTCAAAAGGTAAGATATGGACATCTATATGGCTTATGAAGAATCAGAAGGAGTATGTATAGAAAGCCCAAGTTTCGAATACTCCTTGGCCAGAAAAAAATTCAGTATGTCAAATATGGTCTTTTGTCAGGACGATATAACATCCGAAGATATCAGTCTGAATGTATTGTATTAATCTTTTAGGACTCTTTAGCCAGAAATTTGTTCAGTAGGTCAAAAGGGGACCTCTGAATAGCTGATTTATCATCAGAAAGAGTCTATAACTTTATATAGTTTAAAAACTTTTTAGGACCCTTTGACCAGAAATAAGTTCAAAAGGTCAGATATGGACATCTATGTGGCTTTTGAAGCATCAGAGGGAGTCTATGAGTATATATAGAAAGCCCAAGATCGAGGACTCTTTGGCCAGAAATATGTTCAGGAGGTCAAAAGGGGACCCATGAATAGCTGATTTATCATCAAAAGGAGTCTATAACTTTATATAGTTTGAAAAATTTTGAGGACACTTTGACCACAAATAAGTTCAAAAGGTCAGATATGGACATCTATATGGCTTATGATGCATCAGAAGGAGTCTATGAGTATGTATAGAAAGCCCAAGATTGAGGATTCTTTGGCCAGAAATATGTTCAGGAGGTCAAAACCTCTGAATAGCTGATTTATCATCAAAAGGATTCTAGAACTTAATATAGTTTGAAAAATTTTGAGGACACTTTGACCACAAATAAGTTCAAAAGGTCAGATATGGACATCTATATGGCTTATGAAGCATCAGAAGGAGTCTATGAGTATGTATAGAAAGCCCAAGATCGAGGACTCTTTGGCCAGAAATATGTTCAGGAGGTCAAAAGGGGACCTCTAGCTGATTTATCATCAAAAGAATTCTATAACTTTATATAGTTTGAACAATTTTGAGGACCCTTTGACCAGAATTAAGTTCAAAAGGTCAGATATGGACATCTATATAGATTTTGAAGCATCAGAGGGAGTCTATGAGTACATACACTGTAAAAAATGTCTAACCCTCCCAAATCAAAAATTTCAAGTGACCGATACCATCTAAATTTTTCAATTGGCCCAAGTGAAATTCTGTAAATTTCAATTGGCCCAAGTGAAAATCTGTAAATTTAATTTTAGAATTTACAGAATTTCACTTGGTCCAATTGAAAAATTTAGATGTTATCGGTCACTTGAAATTTTTGATTTGGGAGGGTTAGAAATTTTTTTAAGTGTATAGAAAGCCCAAGATCGAGGACTCTTTGGTGAGAAATATGTTCAGGAGGTCAAAAGGGGACCTCTGAATAGCTGATTTATCATCAAAAGAATTCTATAACTTTATATAGTTTGAAAAATTTTGAGGACACTTTGACCACAAATAAGTTCAAAAGGTCAGATATGGACATCTATGTGGCTTATGAAGCATCAGATGGAGTCTATGAGTATGTATAGAAAGCCCAATATCGAGGACTCTTTGGCCAGAAATATGTTCAGGAGGTCAAAAGGGGCCCCATGAAATACTGATTTATCATCAAAAGGAGTCTATAACTTTATATAGTTTGAAAATTTTTGAGGACACTTTGACCACAAATAAGTTCAAAAGGTCAGATATGGACATCTATATGGTTTATGAAGCATCAGAAGGAGTCTATGAGTATGTATAGAAAGCAAAAGATCGAGGACTCTTTCGCCAGAAATATGTTCAGGAGGTCAAAACCTCTGAATAGCTGATTTATCATCAAAAGGATTCGACAACTTTATAAAGTTTGAAAAATTTTGAGGACCCTTTGACCACAAATAGGTTCAAAAGGTCAGATATGGACATCTATATGGATTATGAAGCATCAGAGGGAGTCTATGAGTATGTATAGAAAGCCCAAGATCGAGGACTCTTTGGCCAGAAATATGTTCAGGAGGTCAAAAGGGGACCTCTGAATAGCTGATTTATCATAAAAAGAATTCTATAACTTTATATAGTTTGAAAAATTTTGAGGACCCTTTGACCAGAAATAAGTTCAAAAGGTCAGATATGGACATCTATATAGATTTTGAAGCATCAGAGGGAATCTATGAGTATATATAGAAAGCGCAAGATCGAGGACTCTTTGGTGAGAAATATGTTCAGGAGGTCAAAAGGGGACCTCTGAATAGCTGATTTATCATCAAAAGAATTCTATAACTTTATATAGTTTGAAAAATTTTGAGGACCCTTTGACCAGAAATAAGTTCAAAGGGTCAGATATGGACATCTACATGGCTTATGAAGCATCAGAAGGAGTCTATGAGTATGTATAGAAAGCCCAATATCAAGGACTCTTTGGCCAGAAATATGTTCAGGAGGTCAAAAGGGGCCCCATGAAATACTGATTTATCATCAAAAGGAGTCTATAAATTTATATAGTTTGAAAATTTTTGAGGACACTTTGACCACAAATAAGTTCAAAAGGTAAGATATGGACATCTATATGGCTTATGAAGCATCAGAAGGAGTATGTATAGAAAGCCCAAGTTTCGAATACTCCTTGGCCAGAAAAAAATTCAGTATGTCAAATATGGTCTTTTGTCAGGACGATATAACATCCGAAGATATCAGTCTGAATGTATTGTATTAATCTTTTAGGACTCTTTAGCCAGAAATTTGTTCAGTAGGTCAAAAGGGGACCTCTGAATAGCTGATTTATCATCAGAAAGAGTCTATAACTTTATATAGTTTAAAAACTTTTTAGGACCCTTTGACCAGAAATAAGTTCAAAAGGTCAGATATGGACATCTATGTGGCTTTTGAAGCATCAGAGGGAGTCTATGAGTATATATAGAAAGCCCAAGATCGAGGACTCTTTGGCCAGAAATATGTTCAGGAGGTCAAAAGGGGACCCATGAATAGCTGATTTATCATCAAAAGGAGTCTATAACTTTATATAGTTTGAAAAATTTTGAGGACACTTTGACCACAAATAAGTTCAAAAGGTCAGATATGGACATCTATATGGCTTATGATGCATCAGAAGGAGTCTATGAGTATGTATAGAAAGCCCAAGATTGAGGACTCTTTGGCCAGAAATATGTTCAGGAGGTCAAAACCTCTGAATAGCTGATTTATAATCAAAAGGATTCTAGAACTTTATATAGTTTTAAAAATTTTTGAGGACACTTTGACCACAAATAAGTTCAAAAGGTCAGATATGGACATCTATATGGCTTATGAAGCATCAGAAGGAGTCTATGAGTATGTATCGAAAGCCCAAGATCGAGGACTCTTTGGCCAGAAGTATGTTCAGGAGGTCAAAACCTCTGAATAGCTGATTTATCATCAAAAGGATTCTAGAACTTTATATAGTTTGAAAAATTTTGAGGACACTTTGACCACAAATAAGTTCAAAAGGTCAGATATGTACATCTATATGGCTTATGAAGCATCAGAAGGAGTCTATATGTATAGAAAGCATAAGATCGAGGACTCTTTGACCAGAAATATGTTCAGGAGGTCAAAAGGGGACCTCTGAATAGCTGATTTATCATCAAAAGAATTCTATATCTTTATATAGCTTGAAAAATTTTGAGGACACTTTGACCACAAATAAGTTCAAAAGGACAGATATGGACATCTATATGGCTTATGAAGCATCAGAAGAAGTATGTATAGAAAGCCCAAGTTTCGAATACTCCTTGGCCAGAAAAAAATTCAGTATGTCAAATATGGACTTTTGTCAGGAGGATATAGAATCCCAAGATATCAGTCTGAAGATATCAGTATTAATCTTTTAGGACTCTTTGGCCAGAAATATGTTCAGGAGGTCAAAACCTCTGAATAGCTGATTTATCATCAAAAGAATTCTATAACTTTATATAGTTTGAAAAATTTGGAGGACACTTTGACCACAAATAAGTTCAAAAGGTCAAATATGGACATCTATATGGCTTATGAAGCATCAGAAGGAGTCTATGAGTATGTATCGAAAGCCCAAGGTCGAGGACTCTTTGGCCAGAAATATGTTCAGGAGGTCAAAAGAGGACCTCTGAATAGCTGATTTATCATCATAAGAATTCTATAACTTTATATAGTTTGAAAAATTTTGAGGACATTTGACCACAAATGAGTTCAAAAGGTCAGAGATGGACATCTATATGGCTTATGAAGCATCAGAAGTAGTCTATATGTATAGAAAGCCCAAGATCGAGGACTCTTTGGCCAGAAATATGTTCAGGAGGTCAAAAGGGGACCTCTGAGTAGCTGATTTATCATCATAAGAATTCTATAACTTTATATAGTTTGAAAAATTTTGAGGACATTTGACCACAAATGAGTTCAAAAGGTCAGAGATGGACATCTATATGGCTTATGAAGCATCAGAAGGAGTCTATATGTATAGAAAGCCCAAGATCGAGGACTCTTTGGCCAGAAGTATGTTCAGGAGGTCAAAACCTCTGAATAGCTGATTTATCATCAAAAGGATTCTAGAACTTTATATAGTTTGAAAAATTTTGAGGACACTTTGACCACAAATAAGTTCAAAAGGTCAGATATGTACATCTATATGGCTTATGAAGCATCAGAAGGAGTCTATATGTATAGAAAGCCCAAGATCGAGGACTCTTTGGCCAGAAATATGTTCAGGAGGTCAAAAGGGGACCTCTGAATAGCTGATTTATCATCAAAAGAATTCTATAACTTTATATAGTTTGAAAACTTTTGAGGACCCTTTGACCAGAAATAAGTTCAAAAGGTCAGATATGGAAATCTATATGGCTTTTGAAGCATCAGAGGGAGTCTGTGAGTATATATAGAAAGCCCAAGATCGAGGACTCTTTGGCGAGATATATGTTCAGGAGGTCAAAACCTCTGAATAGCTGATTTATCATCAAAAGGATTCTATAACTTTATATAGTTTGAAAAATTTTGAGGACACTTTGACCACAAATAAGTTCAAAAGGTAAGATATGGACATCTATATGGCTTATGATGCATCAGAAGGAGTCTATGAGTATGTATAGAAAGCCCAAAATCGAGGACTCTTTGGCCAGAAATATGTTCAGGAGGTCAAAACCTCTGAATAGCTGATTTATCATCAAAAGGATTCTATAACTTTATATAGTTTGAAAAATGTTGAGGACACTTTGACCACAAATAAGTTCAAAAGGTCAGATATGGACATCTATATGGCTTATGAAGCATCAGAAGGAATCTATGAGTATGTATAGAAAGCCCAAGATCGAGGACTCTTTGGCCAGAAATATGTTCAGGAGGTCAAAACCTCTGAATAGTTGATTTATCATCAAAAGGATTCTAGAACTTTATATAGTTTGAAAACTTTTGAGGACACTTTGACCACAAATAAGTTAAAAATGTCAGATATGGACATCTATATGGCTTATGAAGCATCAGAAGGAGTCTATGAGTATGTATCGAAAGCCCAAGGTCGAGGACTCTTTGGCCAGAAATATGTTCAGGAGGTCAAAAGAGGACCTCTGAATAGCTGATTTATCATCATAAGAATTCTATAACTTTATATAGTTTGAAAAATTTTGATTACATTTGACCACAAATGAGTTCAAAAGGTCAGAGATGGACATCTATATGGCTTATGAAGCATCAGAAGGAGTCTATATGTATAGAAAGCCCAAGATTGAGGACTCTTTGGCCAGAAATATGTTCAGGAGGTCAAAAGGGGACCTCTGAGTAGCAGATTTATCATCATAAGAATTCTATAACTTTATATAGTTTGAAAAATTTTGAGGACATTTGACCACAAATGAGTTCAAAAGGTCAGAGATGGACATCTATATGGCTTATGAAGCATCAGAAGGAGTCTATATGTATAGAAAGCCCAAGATCGAGGACTCTTTGGCCAGAAGTATGTTCAGGAGGTCAAAACCTCTGAATATCTGATTTATCATCAAAAGGATTCTAGAACTTTATATAGTTTGAAAAATTTTGAGGACACTTTGACCACAAATAAGTTCAAAAGGTCAGATGTGTACATCTATATGGCTTATGAAGCATCAGAAGGAGTCTATATGTATAGAAAGCCCAAGATCGAGGACTCTTTGGCCAGAAATATGTTCAGGAGGTCAAAACCTCTGAATAGTTGATTTATCATCAAAAGGATTCTAGAACTTTATATAGTTTGAAAAATTTTGAGGACACTTTGACCACAAATAAGTTAAAAATGTCAGATATGGACATCTATATGGCTTATGAAGCATCAGAAGGAGTCTATGAGTATGTATAGAAAGCTCAAGATCGAGTACACTTTGGCCAGAAATATGTTCCGTAGGTCAACAGGGGACCTCTGAATAGCTGATTTATCATCAAAAGGATTCTATAACTTTATATAGTTTGAAAGATTTTGAGGACACTTTGACCACAAATAAGTTCAAAAGGTCAGATATGGACATCTATATGGTTTATGAAGTTTCAAAAGTATTCTATGAGTATTTATAGAAAGCCCAAGATCGACTCTTTGGCCAGAAATATTTTCAGCAGGTCAATTATGGACTTCTGTAAGACTGATTTAACATCAGAAGGAGTCGATACGTTTATAATAGTAAAAAACATTTTGAGGATTCTTTGGCCAAAAATATGCTCAATTGGTCTTATATGGTCTACAGTCTGGCTGATATAACATCATGAGAAGTCTGTATAGTTTGAGAAATATGTATAGTAAGGTAAATGTTCAAGGTCTCTGGCCAGAAATATGTTCAGAAGGTTAAATATGGACTGATTTAACATAAGAAGGAGTCTATATTCGTTTATGGTAGACAACATCATTTTGAGAACTCTTTTGTCAATGATTTATTATCAGAAGGAGACTATAATTTTATATAGTTTGAAAAATTTTGAGGACACTTTGACCAGAAATAAGTTTAAAAGGTAAGCCATAAGCCATATAGATATCCATATAGATATCCATGGCTTATGAAGCATCAGGAGTCAAAATGATGTATGTATAGAAATCGAGGACTCTTTGGCCAGAAATATGTTACTTTGGTCAAATATGGACTTCTGTATTGGCTGATCAGGAGTCGAAGAGTATGTATAGAAAGTTAACATCAGTTGACTGAATGTATAAGTAGATTAATTAATGTGCAGTAAAGGAAAAAAGGTTTTGCTTTACAATGGACACAATTAACTCATTCCTTTGGACAACGATAGAATGCACGGTAGAATACCGGAACATATAGATAATGCACTTTTCGCATTGCATTGCACACCAGAACTAACTCCTTCCCATGTTCATAAAGAGATAACATTTTGCATTGCATTGCACAAAACGATCGTTTGTCTCAACGATCAATGTTGTGCATTGAAGAGTAACATATAGGCTAAATGCATGCATTGTATTGCATTGCACACCAGAACTAACTCCTTCCCATGTTCATTAAAGATATAACATATGTTGTTGCATTGCACAAACGATCTATCGTTGTGCATCATTGAAGAAAAACATATGGACTTCTATCCCTGCATTGCACACCAAAACTAACTCCTTCCCATGTTCATTAAAGAGATAACATCTGTTGTTGCATTGCATTGCACAAACGATCTAACGTTGTGCAATGAAGAATAACATTTATGCACTTTTTGCATTGCATTGCACAGCAGAACTAACCTCTTCCCATGTTCATAAAGAGATAACATTTTGCATTGCATTGCACAAAACGATCGTTTGTCTCAGAGATCAATGTTGTGCATTGAAGAATAACATATAGGCTAAATGCATGCATTGTATTGCATTGCACACCAGAACTAACTCCTTCCCTTGTTCATTTAAGAGATAACACATGTTGCATTGCATTGCATTGCAAAAACGATCTAACGTTGTGCATTGAAGAATAACATTTATGTACTTTTTGCATTGCATTGCACACTGAAACTAACTCCTTCCCATGTTCAGTAAAGAGATAACATGTTGCATTGCATTGAATTGCATTGCATTGCAGAAACGATCTAACGCTGTGCACTGAAGAATAACATTTAGGGTATGGCACTTTTGGCATTGCATTGCACACCAGATCTTACTCCTTCAAATGTTCATTGAAGAGATAACATTTTGCATTGCATTGCGCAAACGATCTAACGTTGTGCATTGAAGAGAAACATAGACCATGCACTTTTTACATTGCATTGAATTGCACACCAGAACTAACTCTTTCCCATGTTCACTAAAGAGATAACATGTTGCATTGCGTTGCATTTCAGAAACGATCTAATGTTGTGCACTGAATAATAACATTTATGCACTTTTTGCATTGCACACCAGAACTAACTCCTTCAAATGTTAGAAAAGTTAGTTACGGTGTGCAATGCAATGCAATGCAAAAAGTGAATAGCCAATGTTACTCTTCAATGCAAAACGTTAGATCGTTTGTGCATAACATATGTTATCTCTTTAATGAACATGGGCAGGAGTTCGGGTGTGCAATGCAATACAATGCATGCATATAGCCTATATGTTATTCTTCAATGCACAACGTTATGCAATGCACAATGCAATTCAAAATGTTATCTCTTTAATAAGCATTTGAAGGTGTTAGTTCTGGTGTGCAATGCGATGCATTGCAAAAGGTGCATAAATGTTATTCAGTGCACAGCGTTAAATCGTTTGTGCAAAGCAATGCAATGTTGCATAACATATGTTATCTTTTTAATGAACATGGGAAGGAGTTAGTTCGGCTGTACATCCAACACAATCCATGCATTTAGCTATGTCAACTATGTCATTCTTCAATGCACAACGTTAGATCGTTTGTGCAATGCAATGCAACATGTTATCTCTTTAATAAACATTTGAAGGAGTTAGTTCTTGTGTGCAATGCAATGCAAAGCAATGCAAAAAATGCATGGCCTATGTTACTCTTCAATGCACAACGTTAGATCGTTTGTGCAATGCAATGCAAAATGATATCTCTTTAATAAACATGGGAAGTAGTTAGTTCTGGAGTGCAATGCAATGCAATGCAAAAAGTGCATAGCCTATATGTTATTCTTCAGTGCACAGCGTTAGATCGTTTGTGCAATGCAATGCAACATGTTATCCCTTTAATGAACATGGGAAGGAGCTAGTTCTGGTGTGCAATGCAATGCAAAGCAAAAAGTGAATAGCCTATGTTACTCTTCAATGCACAAACAATGAAATGTTGCATAACATATGTTATCTCTTTAATGAACATGGGACGGAGTTAGTTCGGGTGTGCAATGCAATACAATGCATGCATTTAGCCTATATGTTATTCTTCAATGCACAACGTTAGATCGTGCAAAATGTTATCTCTTTAATAAACATTTGAAGGAGTTAGTTCTGGTGTGCAATGCAATGCAAAAATGCATAAATGTTATTCTTTAGTGCACAGTGTTAGGTCGTTTGTGCAAAGCAATATAATGTTGCATAACATATGTTATCGTTTGTGCAATGCAATACAACATCATTGCACCTTATTTCTTTAAAGAAAATGGGATTGATTTAGTTCTGGTGTGCAATCCAATGCAAGAATTGCATAACCTATATTATTCTTCAATGCACAACGTTAGATCGTTTGTGCAATGCAAAATGTTATCTCTTTAATAAACATTTGAAGGAGTTAGTTCTGGTGTGCAATGCAATACAATGCAAAAAGTGCATAAATATTCTTCAGTGCACAACGTTAGATCGTTTCTGCAAAACAATGAAATGTTGCATAACATATGTTATCTCTTTTATGAACATGGGAAGGAGTTAGTTCGGGTGTGCAATGCAATACAATGCATGCATGTAGCCTATATGTTATTCTTCAATGCACAACGTTATGCAATGCACAATGCAATTCAAAATGTTATCTCTTTAATAAGCATTTGAAGGTGTTAGTTCTGGTGTGCAATGCGATGCAATGCAAAAAGTGCATAAATGTTATTCAGAGCACAGCGTTAAATCGTTTGTGCAAAGCAATGCAATGTTGCATAACATATGTTATCTTTTTAATGAACATGGGAAGGAGTTAGTTCGGCTGTACATGCAACACAATCCATGCATTTAGCTATGTCAACTATGTCATTCTTCAATGCACAACGTTAGATCGTTTGTGCAATGCAATGCAACATGTTATCTCTTTAATAAACATTTGAAGGAGTTAGTTCTTGTGTGCAATGCAATGCAAAGCAATGCAAAAAATGCATGGCCTATGTTACTCTTCAATGCACAACGTTAGATCGTTTGTGCAATGCAATGCAAAATGTTATCTCTTTAATAAACATGGGAAGTAGTTAGTTCTGGAGTGCAATGCAATGCAATGCAAAAAGTGCATAGCCTATATGTTATTCTTCAGTGCACAGCGTTAGATCGTTTGTGCAATGCAATGCAACATGTTATCCCTTTAATGAACATGGGAAGGAGCTAGTTCTGGTGTGCAATGCAATGCAAAGCAAAAAGTGAATAGCCTATGTTACTCTTCAATGCACAAACAATGAAATGTTGCATAACATATGTTATCTCTTTAATGAACATGGGACGGAGTTAGTTCGGGTGTGCAATGCAATACAATGCATGCATTTAGCCTATATGTTATTCTTCAATGCACAACATTAGATCGTGCAAAATGTTATCTCTTTAATAAACATTTGAACGAGTTAGTTCTGGTGTGCAATGCAATGCAAAAATGCATAAATGTTATTCTTTAGTGCACAGTGTTAGGTCGTTTGTGCAAAGCAATATAATGTTGCATAACATAGGTTATCGTTTGTGCAATGCAATACAACATCATTGCACCTTATTTCTTTAAAGAAAATGGGATTGATTTAGTTCTGGTGTGCAATCCAATGCAAGAATTGCATAACCTATATTATTCTTCAATGCACAACGTTAGATCGTTTGTGCAATGCAAAATGTTATCTCTTTAATAAACATTTGAAGGAGTTAGTTCTGGTGTGCAATGCAATACAATGCAAAAAGTGCATAAATATTCTTCAGTGCACAACTTTAGATCGTTTCTGCAAAACAATGAAATGTTGCATAACATATCTCTGTTATGAACATGGGAAGGAGTTAGTTCGGGTGTGCAATGCAATACAATGCATGCATTTAGTCTATATGTTATTCTTCAATGCACAAAGTTAGATCGTTTGTGCAATGCAATAAAAAATGTTATCTCTTTAATAAATATTTGAAGGAGTTAGTTGTGGTGTGCATAGCAATGCAATGCAAAAAGTGCATGGCCTATATGTTATTCTTCAGTGCACAACGTTAGATCGTTTGTGCAATGCAATGCAAAATGTTATCTCTTTAGTAAACATTTGAAGGAGTTAGTTCTGGTGTGCAATGCAAAGCAATGCAAAAGTGCATAGCCTATATATTATTCTTCAATGCACAGCGTTAGATCGTTTGTGCAGTACAATGCAATGCAACATGTTATCCCTTTAATGAACATGGGAAGGAGTTAGTTCTGGTGTGCAATGCAAAGCAATGCAAAAGTGCATAGCCTATATATTATTCTTCAATGCACAGCGTTAGATCGTTTGTGCAGTACAATGCAATGCAACATGTTATCCCTTTAATGAACATGGGAAGGAGTTAGTTCTGGTGTGCAATGCATAAAGTGCATAGCCTGTATGTTATTCTTCAATGCACAACGTAAGATCGTTTGTGCAATGCAATGCAACAACACTTGTTATCTCTTTAATGAACATGGGAATGAAATAGCCTATATGTTATTGTTCAGTGGACAACGTTAGATCCTTTGTGCAATGCATAAATGTTATATCTTTAATGAACATGGGAAGGAGTTAGTTCTGGTGTGCAATGCAATGCGAAAAGTGCTTTATCTATATGTTTATTCTTCAGTGCATTCCAAAGTTGCCCAACGACAGAATGCATTTAGGAATAAACATATAGATAAAGCACTTTTCGCATTGCATTGCACACCAGAACTAACTCCCATAATTGTGTCCATTGTAAAGCAACAGCTAGTGCAATGATTTTCCTTCACTGCACATTAACCTACTTATACATTCAGTCAACTGATGTTAACTTTCTATACATACTCTTCGACTCCTGATGTACGTAAGTACATGTTTGTCCAAAGTAACATATTTCTGGCCAAACAGTCCTCGATTTCTATACATACTCATTGACTCCTGATGCTTCATAAGCCAATATAGATATCCATACAGATATGGCTTATGGCTTACCTTTTGAAATTATTTGTGGTCAAAGTGTCCTCAAAATTTTTCAAACTATATAAAGTTATAGAATTCTTTTGATGATAAATCAGCTATTCAGAAGTCCCCTTTTGACCTCCTGAACATATTTCTGGCCAAAGAGTCCTCGATCTTGGGCTTTCTATATATACTAATAGACTCCCTTTGATGCTTGAAAATCCATATAGATGTCCATATCTGACCTTTTGAACTTATTTGTTGTCAAAGGGTCCTCAAAATCTTTTAAACTACATAAAGTTATAGAATCCTTTTGATGATAAATCAGCTATTCAGAGGTTTTGACCTCCTGAACATATTTCTGGCCAAAGAGTCCTCGATCTTGGGCTTTCTATACATACTCTCATAGACTCCTTCTGATGCATCATAAGCCATATAGATGTCCATATCTGACCTTTTGAACTTATTTGTGGTCAAAGGGTCCTCAAAAGTTTTCAAACTATATAAAGTTATAGAATTCTTTTTATGATAAATCAGCTATTCAGAGGTCCCCTTTTGACCTCCTGAACATATTTCTGGCAAAAGAGTACTCGATCTTGGGCTTTCTATACATACTCATAGACTCCTTCTGATGCTTCATAAGCCATATATATATGTCCATATGACCTTTTGAACTTATTTGTGGTCAAAGTGTCCTCCAAATTTTTCAAACTATATAAAGTTATAGAATTCTTTTGATGATAAATCAGCTATTCAGAGGTCCCCTTTTGACCTCCTGAACATATTTCTGGCCAAAGAGTCCTCGATATTGGGCTTTCTATACATACTCAGACTCTTTCTGATGCTTCATAAGCCATATAGATGTCCATATCTGATCTTTTGAACCTATTTGTGGTCAAAGTGTCCTCCAAATTTTTCAAACTATATAAAGTTATAGAGTTCTTTTGATGATAAATCAGCTATTCAGAGGTCCCCTTTTGACCTCCTGAACATATTTCTGGCAAAAGAGTCCTCGATCTTGGGCTTTCTATACATACTCATAGACTCCTTCTGATGCTTCATAAGCCATATATATATGTCCATATGACCTTTTGAACTTATTTGTGGTCAAAGTGTCCTCCAAATTTTTCAAACTATATAAAGTTATAGAGTTCTTTTGATGATAAATCAGCTATTCAGAGGTCCCCTTTTGACCTCCTGAACATATTTCTGGCAAAAGAGTCCTCGATCTTGGGCTTTCTATACATATAGACTCCTTCTGATGCATCATAAGCCATATAGATGTCCATATCTGACCTTTTGAACTTATTTGTGGTCAAAGGGTCCTCAAAATCTTTTAAACTACATAAAGTTATAGAATCCTTTTGATGATAAATCAGCTATTCAGAGGTTTTGACCTCCTGAACATATTTCTGGCCAAAGAGTCCTCGATCTTTCTATACATGCTCATAGACTCCTTCTGATGCATCATAAGCCATATAGATGTCCATATCTGACCTTTTGAACTTATTTGTGGTCAAAGGGTCCTCAAACGTTTTCAAACTATATAAAGTTATAGAATTCTTTTTATGATAAATCAGCTATTCAGAGGTCCCCTTTTGACCTCCTGAACATATTTCTGGCCAAAGAGTCCTCGATCTTGGGCTTTCTATACATACTCATAGACTCCTTCTGATTTTTCATAAGCCATATAGATGTCCATATCTGACCTTTTCAACCTATTTGTGGTCAAAGTGTCCTCAAAATTTTTCAAACTATATAAAGTTATAGAATTCTTTTGATGATAAATCAGCTGTTCAGAGGTCCCCTTTTGACCTCCTGAACATATTTCTGGCCAAAGAGTCCTCGATCTTGGGCTTTCTAAATATACTCATAGACTCCCTCTGATGCTTCAAAAGCCACATAGATGTCCATATCTGACCTTTTGAACTTATTTCTGGTCAAAGGGTCCTAAAAAGTTTTTAAACTATAGAAAGTTATAGACTCTTTCTGATGATAAATCAGCTATTCAGAGTTCCCCTTTTGACCTACTGAACATATTTCTGGCCAAAGAGTCCTAAAAGACATACAATACATTCAGACTGATATCTTCGGATGTTATATCCTCCTGACAAAAGACCATATTTGACATACTGAATTTTTTTCTGGCCAAGGAGTATTCGAAACTTGGGCTTTCTATACATACTCCTTCTGATGCTTCATAAGCCATATATATGTCCATATCTGACCTTTTGAACTTATTTGTGGTCAAAGGGTCCTCAAAATTTTTCAAACTATATAAAGTTATAGAATCCTTTTGATGATAAATCAGCTATTCAGAGGTTTGCACCTCCTGAACATATTTCTGGCCAAAGAGTCCTCGATCTTGGGCTTTCTATACATACTCATAGACTCCATCTGATGCATCATAAGCCATATATATGTCCATATCTGACCTTTTGAACTTATTTCTGGTCAAAGGGTCCTCAAAAGTTTTCAAACTATATAAAGTTATAGATTCTTTTGATGATAAATCAGCTATTCAGAGGTCCCCTTTTGACCTCCTGAACATATTTCTGGCCAAAGAGTCCTCGATCTTGGGATTTCTATATATACTCATAGACTCCCTTTGATTCTTCAAAATCCATACAGATGTCCATATCTGACCTTTTGAACTTATTTGTGGTCAAAGTGTCCTCCAAATTTTTCAAACTATATAAAGTTATAGAATTCTTTTTATGATAAATCAACTATTCAGAGGTCCCCTTTTGACCTCCTGAACATATTTCTGGCAAAAGAGTACTCGATCTTGGGCTTTCTATACATACTCATAGACTCCTTCTGATGCTTCATAAGCCATATATATATATGTCCATATGACCTTTTGAACTTATTTGTGGTCAAAGTGTCCTCCAAATTTTTCAAACTATATAAAGTTATAGAATTCTTTTGATGATAAATCAGCTATTCAGAGGTCCCCTTTTGACCTCCTGACAATATTTCTCGCCAAAGAGTCCTCGATCTTGGGCTTTCTATATATACTCATAGACTCCTTCTGATGCTTCATAAGCCATATAGATGTCCATATCTGACCTTTTGAACTTATTTGTGGTCAAAGGGTCCTCAAAATGTTTTAAACTACATAAAGTTATAGAATCCTTTTGATGATAAATCAGCTATTCAGAGGTTTTGACCTCCTGAACATATTTCTGGCCAAAGAGTCCTCGATCTTGGGCTTTCTATACATACTCATAGACTCCTTCTGATGAATCATAAGCCATATATATGTCCATATCTGACCTTTTGAACTTATTTGTGGTCAAAGGGTCCTCAAAATTTTTCAAACTATATAAACTTATAGAATTCTTTTGATGACAAATCAGCTATTCAGAGGTCCCCTTTTGACCTCCTGAACATATTTCCTGCCAAAGAGTCCTCGATCTTGGGCTTTCTATACATACTCATAGACTCCTTCTGATGCTTCATAAGCCATATGTCCATATCTGACCTTTTGAACCTATTTGTGGTCAAAGTGTCCTCAAAAATGTTCAAACTATATAAAGCTTTAGACTCCTTTTGATGATAAATCAGTATTTCATGGGGCCCCTTTTGACCTCCTGAACATATTTCTGGCCAAAGAGTCCTCGATCTTGGGCTTTCTATATATATACTCATATACTCCCAATGATGCTTCAAAATCCATATAGATGTCCATATCTGACCTTTTGAACTTATTTCTGGTCAAAGGGTCCTCAAAATTTTTCAAACTATATAAAGTTATAGAATTCTTTTGATGATAAATCAGCTATTCAGAGGTCCCCTTTTGACCTCCTGAACATATTTCTGGCCAAAGAGGCCTCGATCTTGGGCTTTCTATACATACTCATAGACTCCTTCTGATGCTTCATAAGCCATATAGATGTCCATATCTGACCTTTTGAACGTATTTGTGGTCAAAGGGTCCTCAAAATTTTTCAAACTATATAAAGATAGAATCCTTTTGATGATAAATCAGCTATTCAGAGGTTTTGACCTCTTGAACATATTTCTGGCCAAAGAATCCTCGATCTTGGGCTTTCTATACATACTAATAGACTCCGTCTGATGCATCATAAGCCATATAGATGTCCATATCTGACCTTTTGAACTTATTTGTGGTCAAAGGGTCCTCAAAATTTTTCAAACTATATAAAGTTATAGAATTCTTTTGATGATAAATCAGCTATTCAGAGGTCCCCTTTTGACCTTCTGAACATATTTCTGGCCAAAGAGTCCTCGATCTTGGGCTTTCTATACATACTCATAGACTCCTTCTGATGCATCATAAGCCATATAGATGTCCATATCTGACCTTTTGAACTTATTTGTGGTCAAAGGGTCCTCAAAATTTTTCAAACTATATAAAGTTATAGAATTCTTTTTATGATAAATCAACTATTCAGAGGTCCCCTTTTGAGCTCCTGAACATATTTCTGGCAAAAGAGTACTCGATCTTGGGCTTTCTATACATACTCATAGACTCCTTCTGATGCTTCATAAGCCATATATATATGTCCATATGACCTTTTGAACTTATTTGTGGTCAAAGTGTCCTCAAAATTTTTCAAACTATATAAAGTTATAGAATTCTTTTGATGATAAATCAGCTATTCAGAGGTCCCCTTTTGACCTCCTGAACATATTTCTCGCCAAAGAGTCCTCGATCTTGGGCTTTCTATATATACTCATAGACTCCTTCTGATGCATCATAAGCCATATAGATGTCCATATCTGACCTTTTGAACTTATTTGTGGTCAAAGGGTCCTCAAAATGTTTTAAACTACATAGTGTTATAGAATCCTTTTGATGATAAATCAGCTATTCAGAGGTTTTGACCTCCTGAACATATTTCTGGCCAAAGAGTCCTCGATCTTGGGCTTTCTATACATACTCATAGACTCCTTCTGATGCATCATAAGCCATATATATGTCCATATCTGACCTTTTGAACTTATTTGTGGTCAAAGGGTCCTCAACATTTTTCAAACTATATAAAGTTATAGAATTCTTTTGATGACAAATCAGCTATTCAGAGGTCCCCTTTTGACCTCCTGAACATATTTCTGGCCAAAGAGTCCTCGATCTTGGGCTTTCTATTCATACTCATAGACTCCTTCTGATGCTTCATAAGCCATATAGATGTCCATATCTGACCTTTTGAACCTATTTGTGGTCAAAGTGTCCTCAAAAATTTTCAAACTATATAAAGCTATAGACTCCTTTTGATGATAAATCAGTATTTCATGGGGCCCCTTTTGACCACCTGAACATATTTCTGGCCAAAGAGTCCTCGATCTTGGACTTTCTATATATATACTCATAGACTCCCAATGATGCTTCAAAATCCATATAGATGTCCATATCTGACCTTTTGAACTTATTTCTGGTCAAAGGGTCCTCAAAATTTTTCAAACTATATAAAGTTATAGAATTCTTTTTATGATAAATCAGCTATTCAGAGGTCCCCTTTTGACCTCCTGAACATATTTCTGGCCAAAGAGTCCTCGATATTGGGCTTTCTATACATACTCATAGACTCTTTCTGATGCTTCATAAGCCATATAGATGTCCATATCTGACCT
The DNA here is from genome assembly GCF_949319135.1 of Squalius cephalus. Classification (NCBI taxonomy): domain Eukaryota; kingdom Metazoa; phylum Chordata; class Actinopteri; order Cypriniformes; family Leuciscidae; genus Squalius; species Squalius cephalus. Next base: position 26,962,641 of record NC_137137.1, read on the forward strand.
TTTGAACCTATTTGTGGTCAAAGTGTCCTCAAAATTTTTCAAACTATATAAAGTTATAGAATTCTTTTAATGATAAATCAGCTATTCAGAGGTCCCCTTTTGACCTCCTGACAATATTTCTCGCCAAAGAGTCCTCGATCTTGGGCTTTCTGTATATACTCATAGACTCCTTCTGATGCTTCATAAACCATATAGATGTCCATATCTGACCTTTTGAACTTATTTGTGGTCAAAGGGTCCTCAAAATGTTTTAAACTACATAAAGTTATAGAATCCTTTTGATGATAAATCAGCTATTCAGAGGTTTTGACCTCCTGAACATATTTCTGGCCAAAGAGTCCTCGATCTTGGGCTTTCTATACATACTCATAGACTCCTTCTGATGCATCATAAGCCATATATATGTCCATATCTGACCTTTTGAACTTATTTGTGGTCAAAGGGTCCTCAAAAATTTTCAAACTATATAAAGTTATAGAATTCTTTTGACGACAAATCAGCTATTCAGAGGTCCCCTTTTGACCTCCTGAACATATTTCTGGCCAAAGAGTCCTCGATCTTGGGCTTTCTATTCATACTCATAGACTCCTTCTGATGCTTCATAAGCCATATAGATGTCCATATCTGACCTTTTGAACCTATTTGTGGTCAAAGTGTCCTCAAAAATTTTCAAACTATATAAAGCTATAGACTCCTTTTGATGATAAATCAGTATTTCATGGGGCCCCTTTTGACCTCCTGAACATATTTCTGGCCAAAGAGTCCTCGATCTTGGGCTTTCTATATATATACTCATAGACTCCCAATGATGCTTCAAAATCCATATAGATGTCCATATCTGACCTTTTGAACTTATTTCTGGTCAAAGGGTCCTCAAAATTTTTCAAACTATATAAAGTTATAGAATTCTTTTTATGATAAATCAGCTATTCAGAGGTCCCCTTTTGACCTCCTGAACATATTTCTGGCCAAAGAGTCCTCGATCTTGGGCTTTCTATACATACTCATAGACTCCTTCTGATGCTTCATAAGCCATAGAGATGTCCACATCTGACCTTTTGAACTTATTTGTGGTCAAGGGTCCTCAAAATTTTTCAAACTATATAAAGTTATAGAATCCTTTTGATGAAAAATGAGCGATTCAGAGGTTTTGACCTCCTGAACATATTTCTGGCCAAAGAATCCTCGATCTTGGGCTTTCTATACATACTCATAGACTCCGTCTGATGCATCATAAGCCATATAGATGTCCGTATCTGACCTTTTGAACGTATTTGTGGTCAAAGGGTCCTCAAAATTTTTCAAACTATATAAAGATAGAATCCTTTTGATGATAAATCAGCTATTCAGAGGTTTTGACCTCCTGAACATATTTCTGGCCAAAGAATCCTCGATCTTGGGCTTTCTATACATACTAATAGACTCCGTCTGATGCATCATAAGCCATATAGATGTCCATATCTGACCTTTTGAACTTATTTGTGGTCAAAGGGTCCTCAAAATGTTTCAAACTATATAAAGTTATAGAATTCTTTTGACGATAAATCAGATATTCAGAGGTCCCCTTTTGACCTCCTGAACATATTTCTGGCCAAAGAGTCCTCGATCTTGGGCTTTCTATATATACTCATAGACTCCCTTTGATGCTTCAAAATCCATATAGATGTCCATATCTGACCTTTTGAACTTATTTGTGGTCAAAGTGTCCTCATTATTTTTCAAACTATATAAAGTTATAGAATTCTTTTGATGATAAATCAGCTATTCAGAGGTCCCCTTTTGACCTCCTGAACATATTTCTGGCCAAAGAGTCCTCGATCTTGGGATTTCTATATATACTCATAGACTCCCTTTGATGCTTCAAAATCCATATAGATGTCCATATCTGACCTTTTGAACTTATTTGTGGTCAAAGTGTCCTCAAAATTTTTCAAACTATATAAAGTTATAGAATTCTTTTGATGATAAATCAGCTATTCAGAGGTCCCCTTTTGACCTTCTGAACATATTTCTGGCCAAAGAGTCCTCGATCTTGGGCTTTCTATACATCATAGACTCCTTCTGATGCATCATAAGCCATATAGATGTCCATATCTGACCTTTTGAACTTATTTGTGGTCAAAGGGTCCTCAAAAGTTTTCAAACTATATAAAGTTATAGAATTCTTTTGATGATAAATCAGTATTTCATGGGGCCCCTTTTGACCTCCTGAACATATTTCTGGCCAAAGAGTCCTCGATCTTGGGCTTTCTATATATACTCATAGACTCCCTTTGATGCTTCAAAATCCATATAGATGTCCATATCTGACCTTTTGAACTTATTTGTGGTCAAAGTGTCCTCATTATTTTTCAAACTATATAAAGTTATAGAATTCTTTTGATGATAAATCAGCTATTCAGAGGTCCCCTTTTGACCTCCTGAACATATTTCTGGCCAAAGAGTCCTCGATCTTGGGATTTCTATATATACTCATAGACTCCCTTTGATGCTTCAAAATCCATATAGATGTCCATATCTGACCTTTTGAACTTATTTGTGGTCAAAGTGTCCTCCAAATTTTTCAAACTATATAAAGTTATAGAATTCTTTTGATGATAAATCAGCTATTCAGAGGTCCCCTTTTGACCTTCTGAACATATTTCTGGCCAAAGAGTCCTCGATCTTGGGCTTTCTATACATCATAGACTCCTTCTGATGCATCATAAGCCATATAGATGTCCATATCTGACCTTTTGAACTTATTTGTGGTCAAAGGGTCCTCAAAAGTTTTCAAACTATATAAAGTTATAGAATTCTTTTGATGATAAATCAGTATTTCATGGGGCCCCTTTTGACCTCCTGAACATATTTCTGGCCAAAGAGTCCTCGATCTTGGGCTTTCTATACATACTCATAGACTCCTTCTGATGCTTTATAAGCCATATAGATATCCATATCTGACCTTTTGAACTTATTTGTGTTCAGTGTCCTCAAAATTTTTCAAACTATATAAAGTTATAGAATTCTTTTGATGATAAATCAGCTATTCAGAGGTCCCCTTTTGACCTCCTGAACATATTTCTCACCAAAGAGTCCTCGATCTTGGGCTTTCTATACATACTCATAGACTCCTTCTGATGCTTCATAAGCCATATATATGTCCATTTCTGACCTTTTGAACTTATTTGTGGTCAAAGGGTCCTCAAAATGTTTTAAACTATATAAAGTTATAGAATACTTTTGATGATAAATCAGCTATTCAGAGGTTTTGACCTCCTGAACATATTTCTGGCCAAAGAATCCTCGATCTTGGGCTTTCTATACATACTCATAGACTCCTTCTGATGCATCATAAGCCATATAGATGTCCATATCTGACCTTTTGAACTTATTTGTGGTCAAAGGGTCCTCAAAATGTTTCAAACTATATAAAGTTATAGAATTCTTTTGATGATAAATCAGCTATTCAGAGGTCCCCTTTTGACCTCCTGAACATATTTCTGGCCAAAGAGTCCTCGATCTTGGGCTTTCTATACATACTCATAGACTCCTTCTGATGCTTCATAAGCCATATAGATGTCCATATCTGACCTTTTGAACCTATTTGTGGTCAAAGTGTCCTCAAAATTTTTCAAACTATATAAAGTTATAGAATTCTTTTGATGATAAATCAGCTATTCAGAGGTCCCCTTTTGACCTCTTGAACATATTTCTGGCCAAAGAGTCCTCGATCTTGGGCTTTCTATATATACTCATAGACTCCCTCTGATGCTTCAAAAGCCACATAGATGTCCATATCTGACCTTTTGAACTTATTTCTGGTCAAAGGGTCCTAAAAAGTTTTTAAACTATATAAAGTTATAGTCTCTTTCTGATGATAAATCAGCTATTCAGAGGTCCCCTTTTGATCTACTGAACATATTTCTTGCCAAAGAGTCCTAAAAGATTAATACAATACATTCAGACTGATATCTTCGGATGTTATATCCTACTGACAAAAGTCCATATTTGACATACTGAATATTTTTCTGGCCAAGGAGTATTCGAAACTTGGGCTTTCTATACATACTCCTTCTGATGCTTCATAAGCCATATAAATGTCCATATCTGACCTTTTGAACTTATTTGTGGTCAAAGGGTCCTCAAAATGTTTTAAACTATATAAAGTTATAGAATCCTTTTGATGATAAATCAGCTATTCAGAGGTTTTGACCTCAAGAACATATTTCTGGCCAAAGAGTCCTCGATCTTGGGCTTTCTATATATACTCATAGACTCCTTCTGATGCATCATAAGCCATATAGATGTCCATATCTGACTTTTTGAACTTATTTGTGGCCAAAGGGTCCTCAAAATTTTTCAAACTATATAAAGTTATAGAATTTTTTTTATGATAAATCACCTATTCAGAGGTCCTCTTTTGACCTCCTGAACTTATTTCTGGCAAAAGAGTCCTCAATCTTGGGCTTTCTATACATACTCAAAGACTCCTGATGTTTCATAAGCCATATATATATGTCCATATGACCTTTTGAACTTATTTGTGGTCAAAGTGTCCTCAAAATTTTTCAAACTATTTAAAGTTATAGAATTCTTTTGATGATAAATCAGCTATTCAGAGGTCCCCTTTTGACCTACTGAACATATTTCTGGCCAAAGAGTCCTAAAAGATTAATACAATACATTCAGACTGACATCTTCGGATGTTATATCCTCCTGACAAAAGTCCATATTTGACATACTGTATTTTTTTCTGGCCAAGGAGTATTCGAAACTTGGACTTTCTATACCTTCTGATGCTTCATAAGCCATATATATGTCCATATCTGACCTTTTGAACTTATTTGTGGTCAAAGTATCCTCAAAATATTTCAAACTATATAAAGTAATAGACTCCTTTTGATGATAAATCAGCTATACAGAGGTTCCCTTTTGACCTCCTGAAGATATGGACATCTATATGGCTTATGATGCATCAGAAGGAGTCTATGAGTATGTATAGAAAGCCCAAGATCGAGGACTCTTTGGCCAGAAATATGTTCAGGAGGTCAAAACCTCTGAATAGCTGATTTATCATCAAAAGGATTCTATAACTTTATATAGTTTGAAAACTTTTGAGGACACTTTGACCACGAATAAGTTCAAAAGGTCAGATATGGACATCTATATGGCTTATGAAGCATCAGAAGGAGTCTATATGTATAGAAAGCCCAAGATCGAGGACTCTTTGGCCAGAAATATGTTCAGGAGGTCAAAAGGGGACCTCTGAATAGCTGATTTATCATCAAAAGAATTCTATAACTTTATATAGTTTGAAAAATTTGGAGGACACTGACCACAAATAAGTTCAAAAGGTCAGATATGGACATCTATATGGCTTATGAAGCATCAGAAGGAGTATGTATAGAAAGCCCAAGTTTCGAATACTCCTTGGCCAGAAAAAAATTCAGTATGTCAAATATGGACTTTTGTCAGGAGGATATAACATCCGAAGATATCAGTCTGAATGTATTGTATTAATCTTTTAGGACTCTTTGGCCAGAAATATGTTCAGTAGGTCAAAAGGGGACCTCTGAATAGCTGATTTATCATCAGAAAGAGTCTATAACTTTATATAGTTTGAAAAATTTGGAGGACACTTTGACCACAAATAAGTTCAAAAGGTCAAATATGGACATCTATATGGCTTATGAAGCATCAGAAGGAGTCTATGAGTATGTATCGAAAGCCCAAGGTCGAGGACTCTTTGGCCAGAAATATGTTCAGGAGGTCAAAAGAGGACCTCTGAATAGCTGATTTATCATCATAAGAATTCTATAACTTTATATAGTTTGAAAAATTTTGAGGACATTTGACCACAAATGAGTTCAAAAGGTCAGAGATGGACATCTATATGGCTTATGAAGCATCAGAAGGAGTCTATATGTATAGAAAGCCCAAGATCGAGGACTCTTTGGCCAGAAGTATGTTCAGGAGGTCAAAACCTCTGAATAGCTGATTTATCATCAAAAGGATTCTAGAACTTTATATAGTTTGAAAAATTTTGAGGACACTTTGACCACAAATAAGTTCAAAAGGTCAGATATGTACATCTATATGGCTTATGAAGCATCAGAAGGAGTCTATATGTATAGAAAGCCCAAGATCGAGGACTCTTTGGCCAGAAATATGTTCAGGAGGTCAAAACCTCTGAATAGCTGATTTATCATCAAAAGGATTCTATAACTTTATATAGTTTGAAAACATTTGAGGACACTTTGACCACAAATAAGTTCAAAAGGTCAGATATGGACATCTATATGGCTTATGAAGCATCAGAAGGAGTCTATATGTATAGAAAGCCCAAGATCGAGGACTCTTTGGCCAGAAATATGTTCAGGAGGTCAAAAGGGGACCTGTGAATAGCTGATTTATCATCAAAAGAATTCTATAACTTTATATAGTTTGAAAACTTTTGAGGACCCTTTGACCAGAAATAAGTTCAAAAGGTCAGATATGGAAATCTATATGGCTTTTGAAGCATCAGAGGGAGTCTATGAGTATATATAGAAAGCCCAAGATCGAGGACTCTTTGGCGAGATATATGTTCAGGAGGTCAAAACCTCTGAATAGCTGATTTATCATCAAAAGGATTCTATAACTTTATATAGTTTGAAAAATTTTGAGGACACTTTGACCACAAATAAGTTCAAAAGGTAAGATATGGACATCTATATGGCTTATGATGCATCAGAAGGAGTCTATGAGTATGTATAGAAAGCCCAAAATCGAGGACTCTTTGGCCAGAAATATGTTCAGGAGGTCAAAACCTCTGAATAGCTGATTTATCATCAAAAGGATTCTATAACTTTATATAGTTTGAAAAATGTTGAGGACACTTTGACTACAAATAAGTTCAAAAGGTCAGATATGGACATCTATATGGCTTATGAAGCATCAGAAGGAATCTATGAGTATGTATAGAAAGCCCAAGATCGAGGACTCTTTGGCCAGAAATATGTTCAGGAGGTCAAAACCTCTGAATAGTTGATTTATCATCAAAAGGATTCTAGAACTTTATATAGTTTGAAAACTTTTGAGGACACTTTGACCACAAATAAGTTAAAAATGTCAGATATGGACATCTATATGGCTTATGAAGCATCAGAAGGAGTCTATGAGTATGTATCGAAAGCCCAAGGTCGAGGACTCTTTGGCCAGAAATATGTTCAGGAGGTCAAAAGAGGACCTCTGAATAGCTGATTTATCATCATAAGAATTCTATAACTTTATATAGTTTGAAAAATTTTGAGGACATTTGACCACAAATGAGTTCAAAAGGTCAGAGATGGACATCTATATGGCTTATGAAGCATCAGAAGGAGTCTATATGTATAGAAAGCCCAAGATCGAGGACTCTTTGGCCAGAAATATGTTCAGGAGGTCAAAAGGGGACCTCTGAGTAGCAGATTTATCATCATAAGAATTCTATAACTTTATATAGTTTGAAAAATTTTGAGGACATTTGACCACAAATGAGTTCAAAAGGTCAGAGATGGACATCTATATGGCTTATGAAGCATCAGAAGGAGTCTATATGTATAGAAAGCCCAAGATCGAGGACTCTTTGGCCAGAAGTATGTTCAGGAGGTCAAAACCTCTGAATAGCTGATTTATCATCAAAAGGATTCTAGAACTTTATATGGTTTGAAAAATTTTGAGGACACTTTGACCACAAATAAGTTCAAAAGGTCAGATGTGTACATCTATATGGCTTATGAAGCATCAGAAGGAGTCTATATGTATAGAAAGCCCAAGATCGAGGACTCTTTGGCCAGAAATATGTTCAGGAGGTCAAAAGGGGACCTCTGAATAGCTGATTTATCATCAAAAGAATTCTATAACTTTATATAGTTTGAAAACTTTTGAGGACCCTTTGACCAGAAATAAGTTCAAAAGGTAAGATATGGACATCTATATGGCTTATGATGCATCAGAAGGAGTCTATGAGTATGTATAGAAAGCCCAAAATCGAGGACTCTTTGGCCAGAAATATGTTCAGGAGGTCAAAACCTCTGAATAGCTGATTTATCATCAAAAGGATTCTATAACTTTATATAGTTTGAAAAATGTTGAGGACACTTTGACCACAAATAAGTTCAAAAGGTCAGATATGGACATCTATATGGCTTATGAAGCATCAGAAGGAATCTATGAGTATGTATAGAAAGCCCAAGATCGAGGACTCTTTGGCCAGAAATATGTTCAGGAGGTCAAAACCTCTGAATAGTTGATTTATCATCAAAAGGATTCTAGAACTTTATATAGTTTGAAAACTTTTGAGGACACTTTGACCACAAATAAGTTAAAAATGTCAGATATGGACATCTATATGGCTTATGAAGCATCAGAAGGAGTCTATGAGTATATATAGAAAGCCCAAGATCGAGGACTCTTTGGCGAGAAATATGTTCAGGAGGTCAAAACCTCTGAATAGCTGATTTATCATCAAAAGGATTCTATAACTTTATATAGTTTGAAAAATTTTGAGGACACTTTGACCACAAATAAGTTCAAAAGGTCAGATATGGACATCTATATGGCTTATGATGCATCAGAAGGAGTCTATGAGTATGTATAGAAAGCCCAAGATCGAGGACTCTTTGGCCAGAAATATGTTCAGGAGGTCAAAACCTCTGAATAGCTGATTTATCATCAAAAGGATTCTATAACTTTATATAGTTTGAAAAATGTTGAGGACACTTTGACTACAAATAAGTTCAAAAGGTCAGATATGGACATCTATATGGCTTATGAAGCATCAGAAGGAATCTATGAGTATGTATAGAAAGCCCAAGATCGAGGACTCTTTGGCCAGAAATATGTTCAGGAGGTCAAAACCTCTGAATAGTTGATTTATCATCAAAAGGATTCTAGAACTTTATATAGTTTGAAAACTTTTGAGGACACTTTGACCACAAATAAGTTAAAAATGTCAGATATGGACATCTATATGGCTTATGAAGCATCAGAAGGAGTCTATGAGTATGTATCGAAAGCCCAAGGTCGAGGACTCTTTGGCCAGAAATATGTTCAGGAGGTCAAAAGAGGACCTCTGAATAGCTGATTTATCATCATAAGAATTCTATAACTTTATATAGTTTGAAAAATTTTGAGGACATTTGACCACAAATGAGTTCAAAAGGTCAGAGATGGACATCTATATGGCTTATGAAGCATCAGAAGGAGTCTATATGTATAGAAAGCCCAAGATCGAGGACTCTTTGGCCAGAAGTATGTTCAGGAGGTCAAAACCTCTGAATAGCTGATTTATCATCAAAAGGATTCTAGAACTTTATATGGTTTGAAAAATTTTGAGGACACTTTGACCACAAATAAGTTCAAAAGGTCAGATGTGTACATCTATATGGCTTATGAAGCATCAGAAGGAGTCTATATGTATAGAAAGCCCAAGATCGAGGACTCTTTGGCCAGAAATATGTTCAGGAGGTCAAAAGGGGACCTCTGAATAGCTGATTTATCATCAAAAGAATTCTATAACTTTATATAGTTTGAAAACTTTTGAGGACCCTTTGACCAGAAATAAGTTCAAAAGGTAAGATATGGACATCTATATGGCTTATGATGCATCAGAAGGAGTCTATGAGTATGTATAGAAAGCCCAAAATCGAGGACTCTTTGGCCAGAAATATGTTCAGGAGGTCAAAACCTCTGAATAGCTGATTTATCATCAAAAGGATTCTATAACTTTATATAGTTTGAAAAATGTTGAGGACACTTTGACCACAAATAAGTTCAAAAGGTCAGATATGGACATCTATATGGCTTATGAAGCATCAGAAGGAATCTATGAGTATGTATAGAAAGCCCAAGATCGAGGACTCTTTGGCCAGAAATATGTTCAGGAGGTCAAAACCTCTGAATAGTTGATTTATCATCAAAAGGATTCTAGAACTTTATATAGTTTGAAAACTTTTGAGGACACTTTGACCACAAATAAGTTAAAAATGTCAGATATGGACATCTATATGGCTTATGAAGCATCAGAAGGAGTCTATGAGTATATATAGAAAGCCCAAGATCGAGGACTCTTTGGCGAGAAATATGTTCAGGAGGTCAAAACCTCTGAATAGCTGATTTATCATCAAAAGGATTCTATAACTTTATATAGTTTGAAAAATTTTGAGGACACTTTGACCACAAATAAGTTCAAAAGGTCAGATATGGACATCTATATGGCTTATGATGCATCAGAAGGAGTCTATGAGTATGTATAGAAAGCCCAAGATCGAGGACTCTTTGGCCAGAAATATGTTCAGGAGGTCAAAACCTCTGAATAGCTGATTTATCATCAAAAGGATTCTATAACTTTATATAGTTTGAAAAATGTTGAGGACACTTTGACTACAAATAAGTTCAAAAGGTCAGATATGGACATCTATATGGCTTATGAAGCATCAGAAGGAATCTATGAGTATGTATAGAAAGCCCAAGATCGAGGACTCTTTGGCCAGAAATATGTTCAGGAGGTCAAAACCTCTGAATAGTTGATTTATCATCAAAAGGATTCTAGAACTTTATATAGTTTGAAAACTTTTGAGGACACTTTGACCACAAATAAGTTAAAAATGTCAGATATGGACATCTATATGGCTTATGAAGCATCAGAAGGAGTCTATGAGTATGTATCGAAAGCCCAAGGTCGAGGACTCTTTGGCCAGAAATATGTTCAGGAGGTCAAAAGAGGACCTCTGAATAGCTGATTTATCATCATAAGAATTCTATAACTTTATATAGTTTGAAAAATTTTGAGGACATTTGACCACAAATGAGTTCAAAAGGTCAGAGATGGACATCTATATGGCTTATGAAGCATCAGAAGGAGTCTATATGTATAGAAAGCCCAAGATCGAGGACTCTTTGGCCAGAAATATGTTCAGGAGGTCAAAAGGGGACCTCTGAGTAGCAGATTTATCATCATAAGAATTCTATAACTTTATATAGTTTGAAAAATTTTGAGGACATTTGACCACAAATGAGTTCAAAAGGTCAGAGATGGACATCTATATGGCTTATGAAGCATCAGAAGGAGTCTATATGTATAGAAAGCCCAAGATCGAGGACTCCTTGGCCAGAAGTATGTTCAGGAGGTCAAAACCTCTGAATAGCTGATTTATCATCAAAAGGATTCTAGAACTTTATATGGTTTGAAAAATTTTGAGGACACTTTGACCACAAATAAGTTCAAAAGGTCAGATGTGTACATCTATATGGCTTATGAAGCATCAGAAGGAGTCTATATGTATAGAAAGCCCAAGATCGAGGACTCTTTGGCCAGAAATATGTTCAGGAGGTCAAAAGGGGACCTCTGAATAGCTGATTTATCATCAAAAGAATTCTATAACTTTATATAGTTTGAAAACTTTTGAGGACCCTTTGACCAGAAATAAGTTCAAAAGGTAAGATATGGACATCTATATGGCTTATGATGCATCAGAAGGAGTCTATGAGTATGTATAGAAAGCCCAAAATCGAGGACTCTTTGGCCAGAAATATGTTCAGGAGGTCAAAACCTCTGAATAGCTGATTTATCATCAAAAGGATTCTATAACTTTATATAGTTTGAAAAATGTTGAGGACACTTTGACCACAAATAAGTTCAAAAGGTCAGATATGGACATCTATATGGCTTATGAAGCATCAGAAGGAATCTATGAGTATGTATAGAAAGCCCAAGATCGAGGACTCTTTGGCCAGAAATATGTTCAGGAGGCCAAAACCTCTGAATAGTTGATTTATCATCAAAAGGATTCTAGAACTTTATATAGTTTGAAAACTTTTGAGGACACTTTGACCACAAATAAGTTAAAAATGTCAGATATGGACATCTATATGGCTTATGAAGCATCAGAAGGAGTCTATGAGTATATATAGAAAGCCCAAGATCGAGGACTCTTTGGCGAGAAATATGTTCAGGAGGTCAAAACCTCTGAATAGCTGATTTATCATCAAAAGGATTCTATAACTTTATATAGTTTGAAAAATTTTGAGGACACTTTGACCACAAATAAGTTCAAAAGGTCAGATATGGACATCTATATGGCTTATGATGCATCAGAAGGAGTCTATGAGTATGTATAGAAAGCCCAAGATCGAGGACTCTTTGGCCAGAAATATGTTCAGGAGGTCAAAACCTCTGAATAGCTGATTTATCATCAAAAGGATTCTATAACTTTATATAGTTTGAAAAATGTTGAGGACACTTTGACCACAAATAAGTTCAAAAGGTCAGATATGGACATCTATATGGCTTATGAAGCATCAGAAGAAATCTATGAGTATGTATAGAAAGCCCAAGATCGAGGACTCTTTGGCCAGAAATATGTTCAGGAGGTCAAAACCTCTGAATAGTTGATTTATCATCAAAAGGATTCTAGAACTTTATATAGTTTGAAAAATTTTGAGGACACTTTGACCACAAATAAGTTAAAAATGTCAGATATGGACATCTATATGGCTTATGAAGCATCAGAAGGAGTCTATGAGTATGTATAGAAAGCTCAAGATCGAGTACACTTTGGCCAGAAATATGTTCCGTAGGTCAACAGGGGACCTCTGAATAGCTGATTTATCATCAAAAGGATTCTATAACTTTATATAGTTTGAAAGATTTTGAGGACACTTTGACCACAAATAAGTTCAAAAGGTCAGATATGGACATCTATATGGTTTATGAAGTTTCAAAAGTATTCTATGAGTATTTATAGAAAGCCCAAGATCGACTCTTTGGCCAGAAATATTTTCAGCAGGTCAATTATGGACTTCTGTAAGACTGATTTAACATCAGAAGGAGTCGATACGTTTATAATAGTAAAAAACATTTTGAGGATTCTTTGGCCAAAAATATGCTCAATTGGTCTTATATGGTCTACAGTCTGGCTGATATAACATCATGAGAAGTCTGTATAGTTTGAGAAATATGTATAGTAAGGTAAATGTTCAAGGTCTCTGGCCAGAAATATGTTCAGAAGGTTAAATATGGACTGATTTAACATAAGAAGGAGTCTATATTCGTTTATGGTAGACAACATCATTTTGAGAACTCTTTTGTCAATGATTTATTATCAGAAGGAGACTATAACTTTATATAGTTTGAAAAATTTTGAGGACACTTTGACCAGAAATAAGTTTAAAAGGTAAGCCATAAGCCATATAGATATCCATATAGATATCCATGGCTTATGAAGCATCAGGAGTCAAAATGATGTATGTATAGAAATCGAGGACTCTTTGGCCAGAAATATGTTACTTTGGTCAAATATGGACTTCTGTATTGGCTGATCAGGAGTCGAAGAGTATGTATAGAAAGTTAACATCAGTTGACTGAATGTATAAGTAGATTAATTAATGTGCAGTAAAGGAAAAAAGGTTTTGCTTTACAATGGACACAATTAACTCATTCCTTTGGACAACGATAGAATGCACGGTAGAATACCGGAACATATAGATAATGCACTTTTCGCATTGCATTGCACACCAGAACTAACTCCTTCCCATGTTCATAAAGAGATAACATTTTGCATTGCATTGCACAAAACGATCGTTTGTCTCAACGATCAATGTTGTGCATTGAAGAGTAACATATAGGCTAAATGCATGCATTGTATTGCATTGCACACCAGAACTAACTCCTTCCCATGTTCATTAAAGATATAACATATGTTGTTGCATTGCACAAACGATCTATCGTTGTGCATCATTGAAGAAAAACATATGGACTTCTATCCCTGCATTGCACACCAAAACTAACTCCTTCCCATGTTCATTAAAGAGATAACATCTGTTGTTGCATTGCATTGCACAAACGATCTAACGTTGTGCAATGAAGAATAACATTTATGCACTTTTTGCATTGCATTGCACAGCAGAACTAACCTCTTCCCATGTTCATAAAGAGATAACATTTTGCATTGCATTGCACAAAACGATCGTTTGTCTCAGAGATCAATGTTGTGCATTGAAGAATAACATATAGGCTAAATGCATGCATTGTATTGCATTGCACACCAGAACTAACTCCTTCCCTTGTTCATTTAAGAGATAACACATGTTGCATTGCATTGCATTGCAAAAACGATCTAACGTTGTGCATTGAAGAATAACATTTATGTACTTTTTGCATTGCATTGCACACTGAAACTAACTCCTTCCCATGTTCAGTAAAGAGATAACATGTTGCATTGCATTGAATTGCATTGCATTGCAGAAACGATCTAACGCTGTGCACTGAAGAATAACATTTAGGGTATGGCACTTTTGGCATTGCATTGCACACCAGATCTTACTCCTTCAAATGTTCATTGAAGAGATAACATTTTGCATTGCATTGCGCAAACGATCTAACGTTGTGCATTGAAGAGAAACATAGACCATGCACTTTTTACATTGCATTGAATTGCACACCAGAACTAACTCTTTCCCATGTTCACTAAAGAGATAACATGTTGCATTGCGTTGCATTTCAGAAACGATCTAATGTTGTGCACTGAATAATAACATTTATGCACTTTTTGCATTGCACACCAGAACTAACTCCTTCAAATGTTAGAAAAGTTAGTTATGGTGTGCAATGCAATGCAATGCAATGCAAAAAGTGAATAGCCAATGTTACTCTTCAATGCAAAACGTTAGATCGTTTGTGCATAACATATGTTATCTCTTTAATGAACATGGGCAGGAGTTCGGGTGTGCAATGCAATACAATGCATGCATATAGCCTATATGTTATTCTTCAATGCACAACGTTATGCAATGCACAATGCAATTCAAAATGTTATCTCTTTAATAAGCATTTGAAGGTGTTAGTTCTGGTGTGCAATGCGATGCATTGCAAAAGGTGCATAAATGTTATTCAGTGCACAGCGTTAAATCGTTTGTGCAAAGCAATGCAATGTTGCATAACATATGTTATCTTTTTAATGAACATGGGAAGGAGTTAGTTCGGCTGTACATCCAACACAATCCATGCATTTAGCTATGTCAACTATGTCATTCTTCAATGCACAACGTTAGATCGTTTGTGCAATGCAATGCAACATGTTATCTCTTTAATAAACATTTGAAGGAGTTAGTTCTTGTGTGCAATGCAATGCAAAGCAATGCAAAAAATGCATGGCCTATGTTACTCTTCAATGCACAACGTTAGATCGTTTGTGCAATGCAATGCAAAATGATATCTCTTTAATAAACATGGGAAGTAGTTAGTTCTGGAGTGCAATGCAATGCAATGCAAAAAGTGCATAGCCTATATGTTATTCTTCAGTGCACAGCGTTAGATCGTTTGTGCAATGCAATGCAACATGTTATCCCTTTAATGAACATGGGAAGGAGCTAGTTCTGGTGTGCAATGCAATGCAAAGCAAAAAGTGAATAGCCTATGTTACTCTTCAATGCACAAACAATGAAATGTTGCATAACATATGTTATCTCTTTAATGAACATGGGACGGAGTTAGTTCGGGTGTGCAATGCAATACAATGCATGCATTTAGCCTATATGTTATTCTTCAATGCACAACGTTAGATCGTGCAAAATGTTATCTCTTTAATAAACATTTGAAGGAGTTAGTTCTGGTGTGCAATGCAATGCAAAAATGCATAAATGTTATTCTTTAGTGCACAGTGTTAGGTCGTTTGTGCAAAGCAATATAATGTTGCATAACATATGTTATCGTTTGTGCAATGCAATACAACATCATTGCACCTTATTTCTTTAAAGAAAATGGGATTGATTTAGTTCTGGTGTGCAATCCAATGCAAGAATTGCATAACCTATATTATTCTTCAATGCACAACGTTAGATCGTTTGTGCAATGCAAAATGTTATCTCTTTAATAAACATTTGAAGGAGTTAGTTCTGGTGTGCAATGCAATACAATGCAAAAAGTGCATAAATATTCTTCAGTGCACAACGTTAGATCGTTTCTGCAAAACAATGAAATGTTGCATAACATATGTTATCTCTTTTATGAACATGGGAAGGAGTTAGTTCGGGTGTGCAATGCAATACAATGCATGCATGTAGCCTATATGTTATTCTTCAATGCACAACGTTATGCAATGCACAATGCAATTCAAAATGTTATCTCTTTAATAAGCATTTGAAGGTGTTAGTTCTGGTGTGCAATGCGATGCAATGCAAAAAGTGCATAAATGTTATTCAGAGCACAGCGTTAAATCGATTGTGCAAAGCAATGCAATGTTGCATAACATATGTTATCTTTTTAATGAACATGGGAAGGAGTTAGTTCGGCTGTACATGCAACACAATCCATGCATTTAGCTATGTCAACGATGTCATTCTTCAATGCACAACGTTAGATCGTTTGTGCAATGCAATGCAACATGTTATCTCTTTAATAAACATTTGAAGGAGTTAGTTCTTGTGTGCAATGCAATGCAAAGCAATGCAAAAAATGCATGGCCTATGTTACTCTTCAATGCACAACGTTAGATCGTTTGTGCAATGCAATGCAAAATGTTATCTCTTTAATAAACATGGGAAGTAGTTAGTTCTGGAGTGCAATGCAATGCAATGCAAAAAGTGCATAGCCTATATGTTATTCTTCAGTGCACAGCGTTAGATCGTTTGTGCAATGCAATGCAACATGTTATCCCTTTAATGAACATGGGAAGGAGCTAGTTCTGGTGTGCAATGCAATGCAAAGCAAAAAGTGAATAGCCTATGTTACTCTTCAATGCACAAACAATGAAATGTTGCATAACATATGTTATCTCTTTAATGAACATGGGACGGAGTTAGTTCGGGTGTGCAATGCAATACAATGCATGCATTTAGCCTATATGTTATTCTTCAATGCACAACATTAGATCGTGCAAAATGTTATCTCTTTAATAAACATTTGAACGAGTTAGTTCTGGTGTGCAATGCAATGCAAAAATGCATAAATGTTATTCTTTAGTGCACAGTGTTAGGTCGTTTGTGCAAAGCAATATAATGTTGCATAACATAGGTTATCGTTTGTGCAATGCAATACAACATCATTGCACCTTATTTCTTTAAAGAAAATGGGATTGATTTAGTTCTGGTGTGCAATCCAATGCAAGAATTGCATAACCTATATTATTCTTCAATGCACAACATTAGATCGTTTGTGCAATGCAAAATGTTATCTCTTTAATAAACATTTGAAGGAGTTAGTTCTGGTGTGCAATGCAATACAATGCAAAAAGTGCATAAATATTCTTCAGTGCACAACTTTAGATCGTTTCTGCAAAACAATGAAATGTTGCATAACATATCTCTGTTATGAACATGGGAAGGAGTTAGTTCGGGTGTGCAATGCAATACAATGCATGCATTTAGTCTATATGTTATTCTTCAATGCACAAAGTTAGATCGTTTGTGCAATGCAATAAAAAATGTTATCTCTTTAATAAATATTTGAAGGAGTTAGTTGTGGTGTGCATAGCAATGCAATGCAAAAAGTGCATGGCCTATATGTTATTCTTCAGTGCACAACGTTAGATCGTTTGTGCAATGCAATGCAAAATGTTATCTCTTTAGTAAACATTTGAAGGAGTTAGTTCTGGTGTGCAATGCAAAGCAATGCAAAAGTGCATAGCCTATATATTATTCTTCAATGCACAGCGTTAGATCGTTTGTGCAGTACAATGCAATGCAACATGTTATCCCTTTAATGAACATGGGAAGGAGTTAGTTCTGGTGTGCAATGCAAAGCAATGCAAAAGTGCATAGCCTATATATTATTCTTCAATGCACAGCGTTAGATCGTTTGTGCAGTACAATGCAATGCAACATGTTATCCCTTTAATGAACATGGGAAGGAGTTAGTTCTGGTGTGCAATGCATAAAGTGCATAGCCTGTATGTTATTCTTCAATGCACAACGTAAGATCGTTTGTGCAATGCAATGCAACAACACTTGTTATCTCTTTAATGAACATGGGAATGAAATAGCCTATATGTTATTGTTCAGTGGACAACGTTAGATCCTTTGTGCAATGCATAAATGTTATATCTTTAATGAACATGGGAAGGAGTTAGTTCTGGTGTGCAATGCAATGCGAAAAGTGCTTTATCTATATGTTTATTCTTCAGTGCATTCCAAAGTTGCCCAACGACAGAATGCACTTAGGAATTAACATATAGATAAAGCACTTTTCGCATTGCATTGCACACCAGAACTAACTCCCATAATTGTGTCCATTGTAAAGCAACAGCTAGTGCAATGATTTTCCTTCACTGCACATTAACCTACTTATACATTCAGTCAACTGATGTTAACTTTCTATACATACTCTTCGACTCCTGATGTACGTAAGTACATGTTTGTCCAAAGTAACATATTTCTGGCCAAACAGTCCTCGATTTCTATACATACTCATTGACTCCTGATGCTTCATAAGCCAATATAGATATCCATACAGATATGGCTTATGGCTTACCTTTTGAAATTATTTGTGGTCAAAGTGTCCTCAAAATTTTTCAAACTATATAAAGTTATAGAATTCTTTTGATGATAAATCAGCTATTCAGAAGTCCCCTTTTGACCTCCTGAACATATTTCTGGCCAAAGAGTCCTCAATCTTGGGCTTTCTATATATACTAATAGACTCCCTTTGATGCTTCAAAATCCATATAGATGTCCATATCTGACCTTTTGAACTTATTTGTGGTCAAAGGGTCCTCAAAATCTTTTAAACTACATAAAGTTATAGAATCCTTTTGATGATAAATCAGCTATTCAGAGGTTTTGACCTCCTGAACATATTTCTGGCCAAAGAGTCCTCGATCTTGGGCTTTCTATACATACTCTCATAGACTCCTTCTGATGCATCATAAGCCATATAGATGTCCATATCTGACCTTTTGAACTTATTTGTGGTCAAAGGGTCCTCACAAGTTTTCAAACTATATAAAGTTATAGAATTCTTTTTATGATAAATCAGCTATTCAGAGGTCCCCTTTTGACCTCCTGAACATATTTCTGGCAAAAGAGTACTCGATCTTGGGCTTTCTATACATACTCATAGACTCCTTCTGATGCTTCATAAGCCATATATATATGTCCATATGACCTTTTGAACTTATTTGTGGTCAAAGTGTCCTCCAAATTTTTCAAACTATATAAAGTTATAGAATTCTTTTGATGATAAATCAGCTATTCAGAGGTCCCCTTTTGACCTCCTGAACATATTTCTGGCCAAAGAGTCCTCGATATTGGGCTTTCTATACATACTCATAGACTCTTTCTGATGCTTCATAAGCCATATAGATGTCCATATCTGATCTTTTGAACCTATTTGTGGTCAAAGTGTCCTCCAAATTTTTCAAACTATATAAAGTTATAGAGTTCTTTTGATGATAAATCAGCTATTCAGAGGTCCCCTTTTGACCTCCTGAACATATTTCTGGCAAAAGAGTCCTCGATCTTGGGCTTTCTATACATACTCATAGACTCCTTCTGATGCTTCATAAGCCATATATATATATGTCCATATGACCTTTTGAACTTATTTGTGGTCAAAGTGTCCTCCAAATTTTTCAAACTATATAAAGTTATAGAGTTCTTTTGATGATAAATCAGCTATTCAGAGGTCCCCTTTTGACCTCCTGAACATATTTCTGGCAAAAGAGTCCTCGATCTTGGGCTTTCTATATATACTAATAGACTCCCTTTGATGCTTCAAAATCCATATAGATGTCCATATCTGACCTTTTGAACTTATTTGTGGTCAAAGGGTCCTCAAAATCTTTTAAACTACATAAAGTTATAGAATCCTTTTGATGATAAATCAGCTATTCAGAGGTTTTGACCTCCTGAACATATTTCTGGCCAAAGAGTCCTCGATCTTGGGCTTTCTATACATGCTCATAGACTCCTTCTGATGCATCATAAGCAATATAGATGTCCATATCTGACCTTTTGAACTTATTTGTGGTCAAAGGGTCCTCAAAAGTTTTCAAACTATATAAAGTTATAGAATTCTTTTTATGATAAATCAGCTATTCAGAGGTCCCCTTTTGACCTCCTGAACATATTTCTGGCCAAAGAGTCCTCGATCTTGGGCTTTCTATACATACTCATAGACTCCTTCTGATTTTTAATAAGCCATATAGATGTCCATATCTGACCTTTTCAACCTATTTGTGGTCAAAGTGTCCTCAAAATTTTTCAAACTATATAAAGTTATAGAATTGTTTTGATGATAAATCAGCTATTCAGAGGTCCCCTTTTGACCTCCTGAACATATTTCTGGCCAAAGAGTCCTCGATCTTGGGCTTTCTAAATATACTCATAGACTCCCTCTGATGCTTCAAAAGCCACATAGATGTCCATATCTGACCTTTTGAACTTATTTCTGGTCAAAGGGTCCTAAAAAGTTTTTAAACTATAGAAAGTTATAGACTCTTTCTGATGATAAATCAGCTATTCAGAGTTCCCCTTTTGACCTACTGAACATATTTCTGGCCAAAGAGTCCTAAAAGACATACAATACATTCAGACTGATATCTTCGGATGTTATATCCTCCTGACAAAAGACCATATTTGACATACTGAATTTTTTTCTGGCCAAGGAGTATTCGAAACTTGGGCTTTCTATACATACTCCTTCTGATGCTTCATAAGCCATATATATGTCCATATCTGACCTTTTGAACTTATTTGTGGTCAAAGGGTCCTCAAAATTTTTCAAACTATATAAAGTTATAGAATCCTTTTGATGATAAATCAGCTATTCAGAGGTTTGCACCTCCTGAACATATTTCTGGCCAAAGAGTCCTCGATCTTGGGCTTTCTATACATACTCATAGACTCCATCTGATGCATCATAAGCCATATATATGTCCATATCTGACCTTTTGAACTTATTTCTGGTCAAAGGGTCCTCAAAAGTTTTCAAACTATATAAAGTTATAGACTCTTTCTGATGATAAATCAGCTATTCAGAGGTCCCCTTTTGACCTACTGAACATATTTCTGGCCAAAGAGTCCTAAAAGATTAATACAATACATTCAGACTGATATCTTCGGATGTTATATCCTCCTGAAAAAAGACCATATTTGACATACTGAATTTTTTCCTGGCCAAGGAGTATTCGAAACTTGGGCTTTCTATACATACTCCTTCTGATGCTTCATAAGCCATATAGATGTCCATATCTGACCTTTTGAACTTATTTGTGGTCAAAGTGTCCTCAAAAATTTTAAAACTATGTAAAGTTATAGAATTCTTTTGATGATAAATCAGCTATTCAGATGTCACCGTTTGACCTCCTGAACATATTTCTGGCCAAAGAGTCCTCGATCTTGGGCTTTCTATACTAATAGACTCCCTTTGATGCTTCAAAATCCATATAGATGTCCATATCTGACCTTTTGAACTTATTTGTGGTCAAAGTGTCCTCAATATTTTTCAAACTATATAAAGTTATAGAATTCTTTTGATGATAAATCAGCTATTCAGAGGTCCCCTTTTGACCTCCTGAACATATTTCTGGCCAAAGAGTCCTCGATCTTGGGATTTCTATATATACTCATAGACTCCCTTTGATTCTTCAAAATCCATACAGATGTCCATATCTGACCTTTTGAACTTATTTGTGGTCAAAGTGTCCTCCAAATTTTTCAAACTATATAAAGTTATAGAATTCTTTTTATGATAAATCAACTATTCAGAGGTCCCCTTTTGACCTCCTGAACATATTTCTGGCAAAAGAGTACTCGATCTTGGGCTTTCTATACATACTCATAGACTCCTTCTGATGCTTCATAAGCCATATATATATGTCCATATGACCTTTTGAACTTATTTGTGGTCAAAGTGTCCTCCAAATTTTTCAAACTATATAAAGTTATAGAATTCTTTTGATGATAAATCAGCTATTCAGAGGTCCCCTTTTGACCTCCTGACAATATTTCTCGCCAAAGAGTCCTCGATCTTGGGCTTTCTATATATACTCATAGACTCCTTCTGATGCTTCATAAGCCATATAGATGTCCATATCTGACCTTTTGAACTTATTTGTGGTCAAAGGGTCCTCAAAATGTTTTAAACTACATAAAGTTATAGAATCCTTTTGATGATAAATCAGCTATTCAGAGGTTTTGACCTCCTGAACATATTTCTGGCCAAAGAGTCCTCGATCTTGGGCTTTCTATACATACTCATAGACTCCTTCTGATGAATCATAAGCCATATATATGTCCATATCTGACCTTTTGAACTTATTTGTGGTCAAAGGGTCCTCAAAATTTTTCAAACTATATAAACTTATAGAATTCTTTTGATGACAAATCAGCTATTCAGAGGTCCCCTTTTGACCTCCTGAACATATTTCTGGCCAATGAGTCCTCGATCTTGGGCTTTCTATACATACTCATAGACTCCTTCTGATGCTTCATAAGCCATATGTCCATATCTGACCTTTTGAACCTATTTGTGGTCAAAGTGTCCTCAAAAATGTTCAAACTATATAAAGCTTTAGACTCCTTTTGATGATAAATCAGTATTTCATGGGGCCCCTTTTGACCTCCTGAACATATTTCTGGCCAAAGAGTCCTCGATCTTGGGCTTTCTATATATATATACTAATATACTCCCAATGATGCTTCAAAATCCATATAGATGTCCATATCTGACCTTTTGAACTTATTTCTGGTCAAAGGGTCCTCAAAATTTTTCAAACTATATAAAGTTATAGAATTCTTTTGATGATAAATCAGCTATTCAGAGGTCCCCTTTTGACCTCCTGAACATATTTCTGGCCAAAGAGGCCTCGATCTTGGGCTTTCTATACATACTCATAGACTCCTTCTGATGCTTCATAAGCCATATAGATGTCCATATCTGACCTTTTGAACGTATTTGTGGTCAAAGGGTCCTCAAAATTTTTCAAACTATATAAAGATAGAATACTTTTGATGATAAATCAGCTATTCAGAGGTTTTGAATTCTTGAACATATTTCTGGCCAAAGAATCCTCGATCTTGGGCTTTCTATACATACTAATTGACTACGTCTGATGCATCATAAGCCATATAGATGTCCATATCTGACCTTTTGAACTTATTTGTGGTCAAAGGGTCCTCAAAATGTTTCAAACTCTATAAAGTTATAGAATTCTTTTGATGATAAATCAGATATTCAGAGGTCCCCTTTTGACCTCCTGAACATATTTCTGGCCAAAGAGTCCTCGATCCTGGGCTTTCTATATATACTCATAGACTCCCTTTGATGCTTCAAAATCCATATAGATGTCCATATCTGACCTTTTGAACTTATTTGTGGTCAAAGTGTCCTCAATATTTTTCAAACTATATAAAGTTATAGAATTCTTTTGATGATAAATCAGCTATTCAGAGGTCCCCTTTTGACCTCCTGAACATATTTCTGGCCAAAGAGTCCTCGATCTTGGGATTTCTATATATACTCATAGACTCCCTTTGATGCTTCAAAATCCATACAGATGTCCATATCTGACCTTTTGAACTTATTTGTGGTCAAAGTGTCCTCAAAATTTTTCAAACTATATAAAGTTATAGAATTCTTTTGATGATAAATCAGCTATTCAGAGGTCCCCTTTTGACCTCCTGAACATATTTCTGGCCAAAGAGTCCTCGATCCTGGGCTTTCTATATATACTCATAGACTCCCTTTGATGCTTCAAAATCCATATAGATGTCCATATCTGACCTTTTGAACTTATTTGTGGTCAAAGTGTCCTCAATATTTTTCAAACTATATAAAGTTATAGAATTCTTTTGATGATAAATCAGCTATTCAGAGGTCCCCTTTTGACCTCCTGAACATATTTCTGGCCAAAGAGTCCTCGATCTTGGGATTTCTATATATACTCATAGACTCCCTTTGATGCTTCAAAATCCATACAGATGTCCATATCTGACCTTTTGAACTTATTTGTGGTCAAAGTGTCCTCAAAATTTTTCAAACTATATAAAGTTATAGAATTCTTTTGATGATAAATCAGCTATTCAGAGGTCCCCTTTTGACCTTCTGAACATATTTCTGGCCAAAGAGTCCTCGATCTTGGGCTTTCAATACATACTCATAGACTCCTTCTGATGCATCATAAGCCATATAGATGTCCATATCTGACCTTTTGAACTTATTTGTGGTCAAAGGGTCCTCAAAATTTTTCAAACTATATAAAGTTATAGAATTCTTTTTATGATAAATCAACTATTCAGAGGTCCCCTTTTGAGCTCCTGAACATATTTCTGGCAAAAGAGTACTCGATCTTGGGCTTTCTATATATACTCATAGACTCCCAATGATGCTTCAAAATCCATATAGATGTCCATATCTGACCTTTTGAACTTATTTCTGGTCAAAGGGTCCTCAAAATTTTTCAAACTATATAAAGTTATAGAATTCTTTTTATGATAAATCAGCTATTCAGAGGTCCCCTTTTGACCTCCTGAACATATTTCTGGCCAAAGAGTCCTCGATCTTGGGCTTTCTATACATACTCATAGACTCCTTCTGATGCTTCATAAGCCATAGAGATGTCCACATCTGACCTTTTGAACTTATTTGTGGTCAAGGGTCCTCAAAATTTTTCAAACTATATAAAGTTATAGAATCCTTTTGATGAAAAATGAGCGATTCAGAGGTTTTGACCTCCTGAACATATTTCTGGCCAAAGAATCCTCGATCTTGGGCTTTCTATACATACTCATAGACTCCGTCTGATGCATCATAAGCCATATAGATGTCCGTATCTGACCTTTTGAACGTATTTGTGGTCAAAGGGTCCTCAAAAATTTTCAAACTATATAAAGATAGAATCCTTTTGATGATAAATCAGCTATTCAGAGGTTTTGACCTCCTGAACATATTTCTGGCCAAAGAATCCTCGATCTTGGGCTTTCTATACATACTAATAGACTCCGTCTGATGCATCATAAGCCATATAGATGTCCATATCTGACCTTTTGAACTTATTTGTGGTCAAAGGGTCCTCAAAATGTTTCAAACTATATAAAGTTATAGAATTCTTTTGATGATAAATCAGATATTCAGAGGTCCCCTTTTAACCTCCTGAACATATTATCTGACCTTTTGAACTTATTTGTGGTCAAAGGGTCCTCAAAAGTTTTCAAACTATATAAAGTTATAGAATTCTTTTGATGATAAATCAGTATTTCATGGGGCCCCTTTTGACCTCCTGAACATATTTCTGGCCAAAGAGTCCTCGATCTTGGGCTTTCTATACATACTCATAGACTCCTTCTGATGCTTTATAAGCCATATAGATATCCATATCTGACCTTTTGAACTTATTTGTGTTCAGTGTCCTCAAAATTTTTCAAACTATATAAAGTTATAGAATTCTTTTGATGATAAATCAGCTATTCAGAGGTCCCCTTTTGACCTCCTGAACATATTTCTCACCAAAGAGTCCTCGATCTTGGGCTTTCTATACATACTCATAGACTCCTTCTGATGCTTCATAAGCCATATATATGTCCATTTTTGACCTTTTGAACTTATTTGTGGTCAAAGGGTCCTCAAAATGTTTTAAACTATATAAAGTTATAGAATACTTTTGATGATAAATCAGCTATTCAGAGGTTTTGACCTCCTGAACATATTTCTGGCCAAAGAATCCTCGATCTTGGGCTTTCTATACATACTCATAGACTCCTTCTGATGCATCATAAGCCATATAGATGTCCATATCTGACCTTTTGAACTTATTTGTGGTCAAAGGGTCCTCAAAATGTTTCAAACTATATAAAGTTATAGAATTCTTTTGATGATAAATCAGCTATTCAGAGGTCCCCTTTTGACCTCCTGAACATATTTCTGGCCAAAGAGTCCTCGATCTTGGGCTTTCTATACATACTCATAGACTCCTTCTGATGCTTCATAAGCCATATAGATGTCCATATCTGACCTTTTGAACCTATTTGTGGTCAAAGTGTCCTCAAAAATTTTCAAACTATATAAAGCTATAGACTCCTTTTGATGATAAATCAGTATTTCATGGGGCCCCTTTTGACCACCTGAACATATTTCTGGCCAAAGAGTCCTCGATCTTGGACTTTCTATATATATACTCATAGACTCCCAATGATGCTTCAAAATCCATATAGATGTCCATATCTGACCTTTTGAACTTATTTCTGGTCAAAGGGTCCTCAAAATCTTTCAAACTATATAAAGTTATAGAATTCTTTTTATGATAAATCAGCTATTCAGAGGTCCCCTTTTGACCTCCTGAACATATTTCTGGCCAAAGAGTCCTCGATATTGGGCTTTCTATACATACTCATAGACTCTTTCTGATGCTTCATAAGCCGTATAGATGTCCATATCTGACCTTTTGAACCTATTTGTGGTCAAAGTGTCCTCAAAATTTTTCAAACTATATAAAGTTATAGAATTCTTTTGATGATAAATCAGCTATTCAGAGGTCCCCTTTTGACCTCCTGACAATATTTCTCGCCAAAGAGTCCTCGATCTTGGGCTTTCTGTATATACTCATAGACTCCTTCTGATGCTTCATAAACCATATAGATGTCCATATCTGACCTTTTGAACTTATTTGTGGTCAAAGGGTCCTCAAAATGTTTTAAACTACATAAAGTTATAGAATCCTTTTGATGATAAATCAGCTATTCAGAGGTTTTGACCTCCTGAACATATTTCTGGCCAAAGAGTCCTCGATCTTGGGCTTTCTATACATACTCATAGACTCCTTCTGATGCATCATAAGCCATATATATGTCCATATCTGACCTTTTGAACTTATTTGTGGTCAAAGGGTCCTCAAAAATTTTCAAACTATATAAAGTTATAGAATTCTTTTGACGACAAATCAGCTATTCAGAGGTCCCCTTTTGACCTCCTGAACATATTTCTGGCCAAAGAGTCCTCGATCTTGGGCTTTCTATTCATACTCATAGACTCCTTCTGATGCTTCATAAGCCATATAGATGTCCATATCTGACCTTTTGAACCTATTTGTGGTCAAAGTGTCCTCAAAAATTTTCAAACTATATAAAGCTATAGACTCCTTTTGATGATAAATCAGTATTTCATGGGGCCCCTTTTGACCTCCTGAACATATTTCTGGCCAAAGAGTCCTCGATCTTGGGCTTTCTATATATATACTCATAGACTCCCAATGATGCTTCAAAATCCATATAGATGTCCATATCTGACCTTTTGAACTTATTTCTGGTCAAAGGGTCCTCAAAATTTTTCAAACTATATAAAGTTATAGAATTCTTTTTATGATAAATCAGCTATTCAGAGGTCCCCTTTTGACCTCCTGAACATATTTCTGGCCAAAGAGTCCTCGATCTTGGGCTTTCTATACATACTCATAGACTCCTTCTGATGCTTCATAAGCCATAGAGATGTCCACATCTGACCTTTTGAACTTATTTGTGGTCAAGGGTTCTCAAAATTTTTCAAACTATATAAAGTTATAGAATCCTTTTGATGAAAAATGAGCGATTCAGAGGTTTTGACCTCCTGAACATATTTCTGGCCAAAGAATCCTCGATCTTGGGCTTTCTATACATACTCATAGACTCCGTCTGATGCATCATAAGCCATATAGATGTCCGTATCTGACCTTTTGAACGTATTTGTGGTCAAAGGGTCCTCAAAATTTTTCAAACTATATAAAGATAGAATCCTTTTGATTATAAATCAGCTATTCAGAGGTTTTGACCTCCTGAACATATTTCTGGCCAAAGAATCCTCGATCTTGGGCTTTCTATACATACTAATAGACTCCGTCTGATGCATCATAAGCCATATAGATGTCCATATCTGACCTTTTGAACTTATTTGTGGTCAAAGGGTCCTCAAAATGTTTCAAACTATATAAAGTTATAGAATTCTTTTGATGATAAATCAGATATTCAGAGGTCCCCTTTTGACCTCCTGAACATATTTCTGGCCAAAGAGTCCTCGATCTTGGGCTTTCTATATATACTCATAGACTCCCTTTGATGCTTCAAAATCCATATAGATGTCCATATCTGACCTTTTGAACTTATTTGTGGTCAAAGTGTCCTCATTATTTTTCAAACTATATAAAGTTATAGAATTCTTTTGATGATAAATCAGCTATTCAGAGGTCCCCTTTTGACCTCCTGAACATATTTCTGGCCAAAGAGTCCTCGATCTTGGGATTTCTATATATACTCATAGACTCCCTTTGATGCTTCAAAATCCATATAGATGTCCATATCTGACCTTTTGAACTTATTTGTGGTCAAAGTGTCCTCAAAATTTTTCAAACTATATAAAGTTATAGAATTCTTTTGATGATAAATCAGCTATTCAGAGGTCCCCTTTTGACCTTCTGAACATATTTCTGGCCAAAGAGTCCTCGATCTTGGGCTTTCTATACATCATAGACTCCTTCTGATGCATCATAAGCCATATAGATGTCCATATCTGACCTTTTGAACTTATTTGTGGTCAAAGGGTCCTCAAAAGTTTTCAAACTATATAAAGTTATAGAATTCTTTTGATGATAAATCAGTATTTCATGGGGCCCCTTTTGACCTCCTGAACATATTTCTGGCCAAAGAGTCCTCGATCTTGGGCTTTCTATATATACTCATAGACTCCCTTTGATGCTTCAAAATCCATATAGATGTCCATATCTGACCTTTTGAACTTATTTGTGGTCAAAGTGTCCTCATTATTTTTCAAACTATATAAAGTTATAGAATTCTTTTGATGATAAATCAGCTATTCAGAGGTCCCCTTTTGACCTCCTGAACATATTTCTGGCCAAAGACTCCTCGATCTTGGGATTTCTATATATACTCATAGACTCCCTTTGATGCTTCAAAATCCATATAGATGTCCATATCTGACCTTTTGAACTTATTTGTGGTCAAAGTGTCCTCAAAATTTTTCAAACTATATAAAGTTATAGAATTCTTTTGATGATAAATCAGCTATTCAGAGGTCCCCTTTTGACCTTCTGAACATATTTCTGGCCAAAGAGTCCTCGATCTTGGGCTTTCTATACATCATAGACTCCTTCTGATGCATCATAAGCCATATAGATGTCCATATCTGACCTTTTGAACTTATTTGTGGTCAAAGGGTCCTCAAAAGTTTTCAAACTATATAAAGTTATAGAATTCTTTTGATGATAAATCAGTATTTCATGGGGCCCCTTTTGACCTCCTGAACATATTTCTGGCCAAAGAGTCCTCGATCTTGGGCTTTCTATACATACTCATAGACTCCTTCTGATGCTTTATAAGCCATATAGATATCCATATCTGACCTTTTGAACTTATTTGTGTTCAGTGTCATCAAAATTTTTCAAACTATATAAAGTTATAGAATTCTTTTGATGATAAATCAGCTATTCAGAGGTCCCCTTTTGACCTCCTGAACATATTTCTCACCAAAGAGTCCTCGATCTTGGGCTTTCTATACATACTCATAGACTCCTTCTGATGCTTCATAAGCCATATATATGTCCATTTCTGACCTTTTGAACTTATTTGTGGTCAAAGGGTCCTCAAAATGTTTTAAACTATATAAAGTTATAGAATACTTTTGATGATAAATCAGCTATTCAGAGGTTTTGACCTCCTGAACATATTTCTGGCCAAAGAATCCTCGATCTTGGGCTTTCTATACATACTCATAGACTCCTTCTGATGCATCATAAGCCATATAGATGTCCATATCTGACCTTTTGAACTTATTTGTGGTCAAAGGGTCCTCAAAATGTTTCAAACTATATAAAGTTATAGAATTCTTTTGATGATAAATCAGCTATTCAGAGGTCCCCTTTTGACCTCCTGAACATATTTCTGGCCAAAGAGTCCTCGATCTTGGGCTTTCTATACATACTCATAGACTCCTTCTGATGCTTCATAAGCCATATAGATGTCCATATCTGACCTTTTGAACCTATTTGTGGTCAAAGTGTCCTCAAAATTTTTCAAACTATATAAAGTTATAGAATTCTTTTGATGATAAATCAGCTATTCAGAGGTCCCCTTTTGACCTCTTGAACATATTTCTGGCCAAAGAGTCCTCGATCTTGGGCTTTCTATATATACTCATAGACTCCCTCTGATGCTTCAAAAGCCACATAGATGTCCATATCTGACCTTTTGAACTTATTTCTGGTCAAAGGGTCCTAAAAAGTTTTTAAACTATATAAAGTTATAGTCTCTTTCTGATGATAAATCAGCTATTCAGAGGTCCCCTTTTGATCTACTGAACATATTTCTTGCCAAAGAGTCCTAAAAGATTAATACAATACATTCAGACTGATATCTTCGGATGTTATATCCTCCTGACAAAAGTCCATATTTGACATACTGAATATTTTTCTGGCCAAGGAGTATTCGAAACTTGGGCTTTCTATACATACTCCTTCTGATGCTTCATAAGCCATATAAATGTCCATATCTGACCTTTTGAACTTATTTTTGGTCAAAGGGTCCTCAAAATGTTTTAAACTATATAAAGTTATAGAATCCTTTTGATGATAAATCAGCTATTCAGAGGTTTTGACCTCAAGAACATATTTCTGGCCAAAGAGTCCTCGATCTTGGGCTTTCTATATATACTCATAGACTCCTTCTGATGCATCATAAGCCATATAGATGTCCATATCTGACTTTTTGAACTTATTTGTGGCCAAAGGGTCCTCAAAATTTTTCAAACTATATAAAGTTATAGAATTTTTTTTATGATAAATCACCTATTCAGAGGTCCTCTTTTGACCTCCTGAACTTATTTCTGGCAAAAGAGTCCTCAATCTTGGGCTTTCTATACATACTCAAAGACTCCTGATGTTTCATAAGCCATATATATATGTCCATATGACCTTTTGAACTTATTTGTGGTCAAAGTGTCCTCAAAATTTTTCAAACTATTTAAAGTTATAGAATTCTTTTGATGATAAATCAGCTATTCAGAGGTCCCCTTTTGACCTACTGAACATATTTCTGGCCAAAGAGTCCTAAAAGATTAATACAATACATTCAGACTGACATCTTCGGATGTTATATCCTCCTGACAAAAGTCCATATTTGACATACTGTATTTTTTTCTGGCCAAGGAGTATTCGAAACTTGGACTTTCTATACCTTCTGATGCTTCATAAGCCATATATATGTCCATATCTGACCTTTTGAACTTATTTGTGGTCAAAGTATCCTCAAAATATTTCAAACTATATAAAGTAATAGACTCCTTTTGATGATAAATCAGCTATACAGAGGTTCCCTTTTGACCTCCTGAAGATATGGACATCTATATGGCTTATGATGCATCAGAAGGAGTCTATGAGTATGTATAGAAAGCCCAAGATCGAGGACTCTTTGGCCAGAAATATGTTCAGGAGGTCAAAACCTCTGAATAGCTGATTTATCATCAAAAGGATTCTATAACTTTATATAGTTTGAAAACTTTTGAGGACACTTTGACCACGAATAAGTTCAAAAGGTCAGATATGGACATCTATATGGCTTATGAAGCATCAGAAGGAGTCTATATGTATAGAAAGCCCAAGATCGAGGACTCTTTGGCCAGAAATATGTTCAGGAGGTCAAAAGGGGACCTCTGAATAGCTGATTTATCATCAAAAGAATTCTATAACTTTATATAGTTTGAAAAATTTGGAGGACACTGACCACAAATAAGTTCAAAAGGTCAGATATGGACATCTATATGGCTTATGAAGCATCAGAAGGAGTATGTATAGAAAGCCCAAGTTTCGAATACTCCTTGGCCAGAAAAAAATTCAGTATGTCAAATATGGACTTTTGTCAGGAGGATATAACATCCGAAGATATCAGTCTGAATGTATTGTATTAATCTTTTAGGACTCTTTGGCCAGAAATATGTTCAGTAGGTCAAAAGGGGACCTCTGAATAGCTGATTTATCATCAGAAAGAGTCTATAACTTTATATAGTTTGAAAACTTTTGAGGACCCTTTGACCAGAAATAAGTTCAAAAGGTCAGATATGGAAATCTATATGGCTTTTGAAGCATCAGAGGGAGTCTATGAGTATATATAGAAAGCCCAAGATCGAGGACTCTTTGGCGAGAAATATGTTCAGGAGGTCAAATGACCTCTGAATAGCTGATTTATCATCAAAATAATTCTATAACTTTATATAGTTTGAAAAATTTTGAGGACACTTTGACCACAAATAAGTTCAAAAGGTCAGATATGGACATCTATATGGCTTATGAAGCATCAGAAGGAGTCTATGAGTATGTATAGAAAGCCCAAGATCGAGGACTCTTTGGCCAGAAATATGTTCAGGAGGTCAAAAGGGGACCTCTAGCTGATTTATCATCAAAAGAATTCTATAACTTTATATAGTTTGAACAATTTTGAGGACCCTTTGACCAGAATTAAGTTCAAAAGGTCAGATATGGACATCTATATAGATTTTGAAGCATCAGACGGAGTCTATGAGTATATACACTGTAAAAAATTTCTAACCCTCCCAAATCAAAAATTACAAGTGACCGATACCATCTAAATTTTTCAATTGGCCCAAGTGAAATTCTGTAAATTTCAATTGGCCCAAGTGAAAATCTGTAAATTTAATTTTAGAATTTACAGAATTTCACTTGGTCCAATTGAAAAATTTAGATGTTATCGGTCACTTGAAATTTTTGATTTGGGAGGGTTAGAAATTTTTTTAAGTGTATAGAAAGCCCAAGATCGAGGACTCTTTGGTGAGAAATATGTTCAGGAGGTCAAAAGGGGACCTCTGAATAGCTGATTTATCATCAAAAGAATTCTATAACTTTATATAGTTTGAAAAATTTTGAGGACACTTTGACCACAAATAAGTTCAAAAGGTCAGATATGGACATCTATGTGGCTTATGAAGCATCAGATGGAGTCTATGAGTATGTATAGAAAGCCCAATATCGAGGACTCTTTGGCCAGAAATATGTTCAGGAGGTCAAAAGGGGCCCCATGAAATACTGATTTATCATCAAAAGGAGTCTATAACTTTATATAGTTTGAAAATTTTTGAGGACACTTTGACCACAAATAAGTTCAAAAGGTCAGATATGGACATCTATATGGTTTATGAAGCATCAGAAGGAGTCTATGAGTATGTATAGAAAGCAAAAGATCGAGGACTCTTTGGCCAGAAATATGTTCAGGAGGTCAAAACCTCTGGATAGCTGATTTATCATCAAAAGGATTCGACAACTTTATATAGTTTGAAAAATTTTGAGGACCCTTTAACCACAAATAAGTTCAAAAGGTCAGATATGGACATCTATATGGATTATGAAGCATCAGAAGGAGTCTATGAGTATGTATAGAAAGCCCAAGATCGAGGACTCTTTGGCCAGAAATATGTTCAGGAGGTCAAAAGGGGACCTCTGAATAGCTGATTTATCATCAAAAGAATTCTATAACTTTATATAGTTTGAAAAATTTTGAGGACACTTTGATCACATGTATGTATAGAAAGCCCAAGTTTCGAATACTCCTTGGCCAGAAAAAAATTCAGTATGTCAAATATGGACTTTTGTCAGGAGGATATAGAATCCCAAGATATCAGTCTGAAGATATCAGTATTAATCTTTTAGGACTCTTTGGCCAGAAATATGTTCAGGAGGTCAAAACCTCTGAATAGCTGATTTATCATCAAAAGAATTCTATAACTTTATATAGTTTGAAAAATTTGGAGGACACTTTGACCACAAATAAGTTCAAAAGGTCAAATATGGACATCTATATGGCTTATGAAGCATCAGAAGGAGTCTATGAGTATGTATCGAAAGCCCAAGGTCGAGGACTCTTTGGCCAGAAATATGTTCAGGAGGTCAAAAGAGGACCTCTGAATAGCTGATTTATCATCATAAGAATTCTATAACTTTGTATAGTTTGAAAAATTTTGAGGACATTTGACCACAAATGAGTTCAAAAGGTCAGAGATGGACATCTATATGGCTTATGAAGCATCAGAAGGAGTCTATATGTATAGAAAGCCCAAGATCGAGGACTCTTTGGCCAGAAGTATGTTCAGGAGGTCAAAACCTCTGAATAGCTGATTTATCATCAAAAGGATTCTAGAACTTTATATAGTTTGAAAAATTTTGAGGACACTTTGACCACAAATAAGTTCAAAAGGTCAGATATGTACATCTATATGGCTTATGAAGCATCAGAAGGAGTCTATATGTATAGAAAGCCCAAGATCGAGGACTCTTTGGCCAGAAATATGTTCAGGAGGTCAAAACCTCTGAATAGCTGATTTATCATCAAAAGGATTCTATAACTTTATATAGTTTGAAAACTTTTGAGGACACTTTGACCACAAATAAGTTCAAAAGGTCAGATATGGACATCTATATGGCTTATGAAGCATCAGAAGGAGTCTATATGTATAGAAAGCCCAAGATCGAGGACTCTTTGGCCAGAAATATGTTCAGGAGGTCAAAAGGGGACCTCTGAATAGCTGATTTATCATCAAAAGAATTCTATAACTTTATATAGTTTGAAAACTTTTGAGGACCCTTTGACCAGAAATAAGTTCAAAAGGTCAGATATGGAAATCTATATGGCTTTTGAAGCATCAGAGGGAGTCTATGAGTATATATAGAAAGCCCAAGATCGAGGACTCTTTGGCGAGATATATGTTCAGGAGGTCAAAACCTCTGAATAGCTGATTTATCATCAAAAGGATTCTATAACTTTATATAGTTTGAAAAATTTTGAGGACACTTTGACCACAAATAAGTTCAAAAGGTAAGATATGGACATCTATATGGCTTATGATGCATCAGAAGGAGTCTATGAGTATGTATAGAAAGCCCAAAATCGAGGACTCTTTGGCCAGAAATATGTTCAGGAGGTCAAAACCTCTGAATAGCTGATTTATCATCAAAAGGATTCTATAACTTTATATAGTTTGAAAAATGTTGAGGACACTTTGACTACAAATAAGTTCAAAAGGTCAGATATGGACATCTATATGGCTTATGAAGCATCAGAAGGAATCTATGAGTATGTATAGAAAGCCCAAGATCGAGGACTCTTTGGCCAGAAATATGTTCAGGAGGTCAAAACCTCTGAATAGTTGATTTATCATCAAAAGGATTCTAGAACTTTATATAGTTTGAAAACTTTTGAGGACACTTTGACCACAAATAAGTTAAAAATGTCAGATATGGACATCTATATGGCTTATGAAGCATCAGAAGGAGTCTATGAGTATGTATCGAAAGCCCAAGGTCGAGGACTCTTTGGCCAGAAATATGTTCAGGAGGTCAAAAGAGGACCTCTGAATAGCTGATTTATCATCATAAGAATTCTATAACTTTATATAGTTTGAAAAATTTTGAGGACATTTGACCACAAATGAGTTCAAAAGGTCAGAGATGGACATCTATATGGCTTATGAAGCATCAGAAGGAGTCTATATGTATAGAAAGCCCAAGATCGAGGACTCTTTGGCCAGAAATATGTTCAGGAGGTCAAAAGGGGACCTCTGAGTAGCAGATTTATCATCATAAGAATTCTATAACTTTATATAGTTTGAAAAATTTTGAGGACATTTGACTACAAATGAGTTCAAAAGGTCAGAGATGGACATCTATATGGCTTATGAAGCATCAGAAGGAGTCTATATGTATAGAAAGCCCAAGATCGAGGACTCCTTGGCCAGAAGTATGTTCAGGAGGTCAAAACCTCTGAATAGCTGATTTATCATCAAAAGGATTCTAGAACTTTATATGGTTTGAAAAATTTTGAGGACACTTTGACCACAAATAAGTTCAAAAGGTCAGATGTGTACATCTATATGGCTTATGAAGCATCAGAAGGAGTCTATATGTATAGAAAGCCCAAGATCGAGGACTCTTTGGCCAGAAATATGTTCAGGAGGTCAAAAGGGGACCTCTGAATAGCTGATTTATCATCAAAAGAATTCTATAACTTTATATAGTTTGAAAACTTTTGAGGACCCTTTGACCAGAAATAAGTTCAAAAGGTAAGATATGGACATCTATATGGCTTATGATGCATCAGAAGGAGTCTATGAGTATGTATAGAAAGCCCAAAATCGAGGACTCTTTGGCCAGAAATATGTTCAGGAGGTCAAAACCTCTGAATAGCTGATTTATCATCAAAAGGATTCTATAACTTTATATAGTTTGAAAAATGTTGAGGACACTTTGACCACAAATAAGTTCAAAAGGTCAGATATGGACATCTATATGGCTTATGAAGCATCAGAAGGAATCTATGAGTATGTATAGAAAGCCCAAGATCGAGGACTCTTTGGCCAGAAATATGTTCAGGAGGCCAAAACCTCTGAATAGTTGATTTATCATCAAAAGGATTCTAGAACTTTATATAGTTTGAAAACTTTTGAGGACACTTTGACCACAAATAAGTTAAAAATGTCAGATATGGACATCTATATGGCTTATGAAGCATCAGAAGGAGTCTATGAGTATATATAGAAAGCCCAAGATCGAGGACTCTTTGGCGAGAAATATGTTCAGGAGGTCAAAACCTCTGAATAGCTGATTTATCATCAAAAGGATTCTATAACTTTATATAGTTTGAAAAATTTTGAGGACACTTTGACCACAAATAAGTTCAAAAGGTCAGATATGGACATCTATATGGCTTATGATGCATCAGAAGGAGTCTATGAGTATGTATAGAAAGCCCAAGATCGAGGACTCTTTGGCCAGAAATATGTTCAGGAGGTCAAAACCTCTGAATAGCTGATTTATCATCAAAAGGATTCTATAACTTTATATAGTTTGAAAAATGTTGAGGACACTTTGACCACAAATAAGTTCAAAAGGTCAGATATGGACATCTATATGGCTTATGAAGCATCAGAAGAAATCTATGAGTATGTATAGAAAGCCCAAGATCGAGGACTCTTTGGCCAGAAATATGTTCAGGAGGTCAAAACCTCTGAATAGTTGATTTATCATCAAAAGGATTCTAGAACTTTATATAGTTTGAAAAATTTTGAGGACACTTTGACCACAAATAAGTTAAAAATGTCAGATATGGACATCTATATGGCTTATGAAGCATCAGAAGGAGTCTATGAGTATGTATAGAAAGCTCAAGATCGAGGACTCTTTGGCGAGAAATATGTTCAGGAGGTCAAAACCTCTGAATAGCTGATTTATCATCAAAAGGATTCTATAACTTTATATAGTTTGAAAGATTTTGAGGACACTTTGACCACAAATAAGTTCAAAAGGTCAGATATGGACATCTATATGGTTTATGAAGTTTCAAAAGTATTCTATGAGTATTTATAGAAAGCCCAAGATCGACTCTTTGGCCAGAAATATTTTCAGCAGGTCAATTATGGACTTCTGTTAATTAAGAAGACTGACTTCAATTAATTAAGAAGAAGACTTCAATTAAGACTGATTTAACATCAGAAGGAGTCGATACGTTTATAATAGTAAAAAACATTTTGAGGATTCTTTGGCCAAAAATATGCTCAATTGGTCTTATATGGTCTACAGTCTGGCTGATATAACATCATGAGAAGTCTGTATAGTTTGAGAAATATGTATAGTAAGGTAAATGTTCAAGGTCTCTGGCCAGAAATATGTTCAGAAGGTTAAATATGGACTGATTTAACATAAGAAGGAGTCTATATTCGTTTATGGTAGACAACATCATTTTGAGAACTCTTTTGTCAATGATTTATTATCAGAAGGAGACTATAACTTTATATAGTTTGAAAAATTTTGAGGACACTTTGACCAGAAATAAGTTTAAAAGGTAAGCCATAAGCCATATAGATATCCATATAGATATCCATGGCTTATGAAGCATCAGGAGTCAAAATGATGTATGTATAGAAATCGAGGACTCTTTGGCCAGAAATATGTTACTTTGGTCAAATATGGACTTCTGTATTGGCTGATCAGGAGTCGAAGAGTATGTATAGAAAGTTAACATCAGTTGACTGAATGTATAAGTAGATTAATTAATGTGCAGTAAAGGAAAAAAGGTTTTGCTTTACAATGGACACAATTAACTCATTCCTTTGGACAACGATAGAATGCACGGTAGAATACCGGAACATATAGATAATGCACTTTTCGCATTGCATTGCACACCAGAACTAACTCCTTCCCATGTTCATAAAGAGATAACATTTTGCATTGCATTGCACAAAACGATCGTTTGTCTCAACGATCAATGTTGTGCATTGAAGAGTAACATATAGGCTAAATGCATGCATTGTATTGCATTGCACACCAGAACTAACTCCTTCCCATGTTCATTAAAGATATAACATATGTTGTTGCATTGCACAAACGATCTATCGTTGTGCATCATTGAAGAAAAACATATGGACTTCTATCCCTGCATTGCACACCAAAACTAACTCCTTCCCATGTTCATTAAAGAGATAACATCTGTTGTTGCATTGCATTGCACAAACGATCTAACGTTGTGCAATGAAGAATAACATTTATGCACTTTTTGCATTGCATTGCACAGCAGAACTAACCTCTTCCCATGTTCATAAAGAGATAACATTTTGCATTGCATTGCACAAAACGATCGTTTGTCTCAGAGATCAATGTTGTGCATTGAAGAATAACATATAGGCTAAATGCATGCATTGTATTGCATTGCACACCAGAACTAACTCCTTCCCTTGTTCATTTAAGAGATAACACATGTTGCATTGCATTGCATTGCAAAAACGATCTAACGTTGTGCATTGAAGAATAACATTTATGTACTTTTTGCATTGCATTGCACACTGAAACTAACTCCTTCCCATGTTCAGTAAAGAGATAACATGTTGCATTGCATTGAATTGCATTGCATTGCAGAAACGATCTAACGCTGTGCACTGAAGAATAACATTTAGGGTATGGCACTTTTGGCATTGCATTGCACACCAGATCTTACTCCTTCAAATGTTCATTGAAGAGATAACATTTTGCATTGCATTGCGCAAACGATCTAACGTTGTGCATTGAAGAGAAACATAGACCATGCACTTTTTACATTGCATTGAATTGCACACCAGAACTAACTCTTTCCCATGTTCACTAAAGAGATAACATGTTGCATTGCGTTGCATTTCAGAAACGATCTAATGTTGTGCACTGAATAATAACATTTATGCACTTTTTGCATTGCACACCAGAACTAACTCCTTCAAATGTTAGAAAAGTTAGTTATGGTGTGCAATGCAATGCAATGCAATGCAAAAAGTGAATAGCCAATGTTACTCTTCAATGCAAAACGTTAGATCGTTTGTGCATAACATATGTTATCTCTTTAATGAACATGGGCAGGAGTTCGGGTGTGCAATGCAATACAATGCATGCATATAGCCTATATGTTATTCTTCAATGCACAACGTTATGCAATGCACAATGCAATTCAAAATGTTATCTCTTTAATAAGCATTTGAAGGTGTTAGTTCTGGTGTGCAATGCGATGCATTGCAAAAGGTGCATAAATGTTATTCAGTGCACAGCGTTAAATCGTTTGTGCAAAGCAATGCAATGTTGCATAACATATGTTATCTTTTTAATGAACATGGGAAGGAGTTAGTTCGGCTGTACATGCAACACAATCCATGCATTTAGCTATGTCAACTATGTCATTCTTCAATGCACAACGTTAGATCGTTTGTGCAATGCAATGCAACATGTTATCTCTTTAATAAACATTTGAAGGAGTTAGTTCTTGTGTGCAATGCAATGCAAAGCAATGCAAAAAATGCATGGCCTATGTTACTCTTCAATGCACAACGTTAGATCGTTTGTGCAATGCAATGCAAAATGATATCTCTTTAATAAACATGGGAAGTAGTTAGTTCTGGAGTGCAATGCAATGCAATGCAAAAAGTGCATAGCCTATATGTTATTCTTCAGTGCACAGCGTTAGATCGTTTGTGCAATGCAATGCAACATGTTATCCCTTTAATGAACATGGGAAGGAGCTAGTTCTGGTGTGCAATGCAATGCAAACCAAAAAGTGAATAGCCTATGTTACTCTTCAATGCACAAACAATGAAATGTTGCATAACATATGTTATCTCTTTAATGAACATGGGACGGAGTTAGTTCGGGTGTGCAATGCAATACAATGCATGCATTTAGCCTATATGTTATTCTTCAATGCACAACGTTAGATCGTGCAAAATGTTATCTCTTTAATAAACATTTGAACGAGTTAGTTCTGGTGTGCAATGCAATGCAAAAATGCATAAATGTTATTCTTTAGTGCACAGTGTTAGGTCGTTTGTGCAAAGCAATATAATGTTGCATAACATATGTTATCGTTTGTGCAATGCAATACAACATCATTGCACCTTATTTCTTTAAAGAAAATGGGATTGATTTAGTTCTGGTGTGCAATCCAATGCAAGAATTGCATAACCTATATTATTCTTCAATGCACAACGTTAGATCGTTTGTGCAATGCAAAATGTTATCTCTTTAATAAACATTTGAAGGAGTTAGTTCTGGTGTGCAATGCAATACAATGCAAAAAGTGCATAAATATTCTTCAGTGCACAACGTTAGATCGTTTCTGCAAAACAATGAAATGTTGCATAACATATGTTATCTCTTTTATGAACATGGGAAGGAGTTAGTTCGGGTGTGCAATGCAATACAATGCATGCATGTAGCCTATATGTTATTCTTCAATGCACAACGTTATGCAATGCACAATGCAATTCAAAATGTTATCTCTTTAATAAGCATTTGAAGGTGTTAGTTCTGGTGTGCAATGCGATGCAATGCAAAAAGTGCATAAATGTTATTCAGAGCACAGCGTTAAATCGATTGTGCAAAGCAATGCAATGTTGCATAACATATGTTATCTTTTTAATGAACATGGGAAGGAGTTAGTTCGGCTGTACATGCAACACAATCCATGCATTTAGCTATGTCAACGATGTCATTCTTCAATGCACAACGTTAGATCGTTTGTGCAATGCAATGCAACATGTTATCTCTTTAATAAACATTTGAAGGAGTTAGTTCTTGTGTGCAATGCAATGCAAAGCAATGCAAAAAATGCATGGCCTATGTTACTCTTCAATGCACAACGTTAGATCGTTTGTGCAATGCAATGCAAAATGATATCTCTTTAATAAACATGGGAAGTAGTTAGTTCTGGAGTGCAATGCAATGCAATGCAAAAAGTGCATAGCCTATATGTTATTCTTCAGTGCACAGCGTTAGATCGTTTGTGCAATGCAATGCAACATGTTATCCCTTTAATGAACATGGGAAGGAGCTAGTTCTGGTGTGCAATGCAATGCAAAGCAAAAAGTGAATAGCCTATGTTACTCTTCAATGCACAAACAATGAAATGTTGCATAACATATGTTATCTCTTTAATGAACATGGGACGGAGTTAGTTCGGGTGTGCAATGCAATACAATGCATGCAATTCAGCCTATATGTTATTCTTCAATGCACAACGTTAGATCGTGCAAAATGTTATCTCTTTAATAAACATTTGAAGGAGTTAGTTCTGGTGTGCAATGCAATGCAAAAATGCATAAATGTTATTCTTTAGTGCACAGTGTTAGGTCGTTTGTGCAAAGCAATATAATGTTGCATAACATATGTTATCGTTTGTGCAATGCAATACAACATCATTGCACCTTATTTCTTTAAAGAAAATGGGATTGATTTAGTTCTGGTGTGCAATCCAATGCAAGAATTGCATAACCTATATTATTCTTCAATGCACAACGTTAGATCGTTTGTGCAATGCAAAATGTTATCTCTTTAATAAACATTTGAAGGAGTTAGTTCTGGTGTGCAATGCAATACAATGCAAAAAGTGCATAAATATTCTTCAGTGCACAACGTTAGATCGTTTCTGCAAAACAATGAAATGTTGCATAACATATGTTATCTCTTTTATGAACATGGGAAGGAGTTAGTTCGGGTGTGCAATGCAATACAATGCACGCATGTAGCCTATATGTTATTCTTCAATGCACAACGTTATGCAATGCACAATGCAATTCAAAATGTTATCTCTTTAATAAGCATTTGAAGGTGTTAGTTCTGGTGTGCAATGCGATGCAATGCAAAAAGTGCATAAATGTTATTCAGAGCACAGCGTTAAATCGATTGTGCAAAGCAATGCAATGTTGCATAACATATGTTATCTTTTTAATGAACATGGGAAGGAGTTAGTTCTTGTGTGCAATGCAATGCAAAGCAATGCAAAAAATGCATGGCCTATGTTACTCTTCAATGCACAACGTTAGATCGTTTGTGCAATGCAATGCAAAATGTTATCTCTTTAATAAACATGGGAAGTAGTTAGTTCTGGAGTGCAATGCAATGCAATGCAAAAAGTGCATAGCCTATATGTTATTCTTCAGTGCACAGCGTTAGATCGTTTGTGCAATGCAATGCAACATGTTATCCCTTTAATGAACATGGGAAGGAGCTAGTTCTGGTGTGCAATGCAATGCAAAGCAAAAAGTGAATAGCCTATGTTACTCTTCAATGCACAAACAATGAAATGTTGCATAACATATGTTATCTCTTTAATGAACATGGGACGGAGTTAGTTCGGGTGTGCAATGCAATACAATGCATGCATTTAGCCTATATGTTATTCTTCAATGCACAACATTAGATCGTGCAAAATGTTATCTCTTTAATAAACATTTGAACGAGTTAGTTCTGGTGTGCAATGCAATGCAAAAATGCATAAATGTTATTCTTTAGTGCACAGTGTTAGGTCGTTTGTGCAAAGCAATATAATGTTGCATAACATAGGTTATCGTTTGTGCAATGCAATACAACATCATTGCACCTTATTTCTTTAAAGAAAATGGGATTGATTTAGTTCTGGTGTGCAATCCAATGCAAGAATTGCATAACCTATATTATTCTTCAATGCACAACGTTAGATCGTTTGTGCAATGCAAAATGTTATCTCTTTAATAAACATTTGAAGGAGTTAGTTCTGGTGTGCAATGCAATACAATGCAAAAAGTGCATAAATATTCTTCAGTGCACAACTTTAGATCGTTTCTGCAAAACAATGAAATTTTGCATAACATATCTCTGTTATGAACATGGGAAGGAGTTAGTTCGGGTGTGCAATGCAATACAATGCATGCATTTAGTCTATATGTTATTCTTCAATGCACAAAGTTAGATCGTTTGTGCAATGCAATAAAAAATGTTATCTCTTTAATAAATATTTGAAGGAGTTAGTTGTGGTGTGCATAGCAATGCAATGCAAAAAGTGCATGGCCTATATGTTATTCTTCAGTGCACAACGTTAGATCGTTTGTGCAATGCAATGCAAAATGTTATCTCTTTAGTAAACATTTGAAGGAGTTAGTTCTGGTGTGCAATGCAAAGCAATGCAAAAGTGCATAGCCTATATATTATTCTTCAATGCACAGCGTTAGATCGTTTGTGCAGTACAATGCAATGCAACATGTTATCCCTTTAATGAACATGGGAAGGAGTTAGTTCTGGTGTGCAATGCAAAGCAATGCAAAAGTGCATAGCCTATATATTATTCTTCAATGCACAGCGTTAGATCGTTTGTGCAGTACAATGCAATGCAACATGTTATCCCTTTAATGAACATGGGAAGGAGTTAGTTCTGGTGTGCAATGCATAAAGTGCATAGCCTGTATGTTATTCTTCAATGCACAACGTAAGATCGTTTGTGCAATGCAATGCAACAACACTTGTTATCTCTTTAATGAACATGGGAATGAAATAGCCTATATGTTATTGTTCAGTGGACAACGTTAGATCCTTTGTGCAATGCATAAATGTTATATCTTTAATGAACATGGGAAGGAGTTAGTTCTGGTGTGCAATGCAATGCGAAAAGTGCTTTATCTATATGTTTATTCTTCAGTGCATTCCAAAGTTGCCCAACGACAGAATGCACTTAGGAATAAACATATAGATAAAGCACTTTTCGCATTGCATTGCACACCAGAACTAACTCCCATAATTGTGTCCATTGTAAAGCAACAGCTAGTGCAATGATTTTCCTTCACTGCACATTAACCTACTTATACATTCAGTCAACTGATGTTAACTTTCTATACATACTCTTCGACTCCTGATGTACGTAAGTACATGTTTGTCCAAAGTAACATATTTCTGGCCAAACAGTCCTCGATTTCTATACATACTCATTGACTCCTGATGCTTCATAAGCCAATATAGATATCCATACAGATATGGCTTATGGCTTACCTTTTGAAATTATTTGTGGTCAAAGTGTCCTCAAAATTTTTCAAACTATATAAAGTTATAGAATTCTTTTGATGATAAATCAGCTATTCAGAAGTCCCCTTTTGACCTCCTGAACATATTTCTGGCCAAAGAGTCCTCAATCTTGGGCTTTCTATATATACTAATAGACTCCCTTTGATGCTTCAAAATCCATATAGATGTCCATATCTGACCTTTTGAACTTATTTGTGGTCAAAGGGTCCTCAAAATCTTTTAAACTACATAAAGTTATAGAATCCTTTTGATGATAAATCAGCTATTCAGAGGTTTTGACCTCCTGAACATATTTCTGGCCAAAGAGTCCTCGATCTTGGGCTTTCTATACATACTCTCATAGACTCCTTCTGATGCATCATAAGCCATATAGATGTCCATATCTGACCTTTTGAACTTATTTGTGGTCAAAGGGTCCTCACAAGTTTTCAAACTATATAAAGTTATAGAATTCTTTTTATGATAA
Organism: Squalius cephalus; assembly: GCF_949319135.1. Classification (NCBI taxonomy): domain Eukaryota; kingdom Metazoa; phylum Chordata; class Actinopteri; order Cypriniformes; family Leuciscidae; genus Squalius; species Squalius cephalus. The sequence continues at coordinate 27,007,422 of NC_137137.1, forward strand.
ATCAGCTATTCAGAGGTCCCCTTTTGACCTCCTGAACATATTTCTGGCAAAAGAGTACTCGATCTTGGGCTTTCTATACATACTCATAGACTCCTTCTGATGCTTCATAAGCCATATATATATGTCCATATGACCTTTTGAACTTATTTGTGGTGAAAGTGTCCTCCAAATTTTTCAAACTATATAAAGTTATAGAATTCTTTTGATGATAAATCAGCTATTCAGAGGTCCCCTTTTGACCTCCTGAACATATTTCTGGCCAAAGAGTCCTCGATATTGGGCTTTCTATACATACTCATAGACTCTTTCTGATGCTTCATAAGCCATATAGATGTCCATATCTGATCTTTTGAACCTATTTGTGGTCAAAGTGTCCTCCAAATTTTTCAAACTATATAAAGTTATAGAGTTCTTTTGATGATAAATCAGCTATTCAGAGGTCCCCTTTTGACCTCCTGAACATATTTCTGGCAAAAGAGTCCTCGATCTTGGGCTTTCTATACATACTCATAGACTCCTTCTGATGCTTCATAAGCCATATATATATGTCCATATGACCTTTTGAACTTATTTGTGGTCAAAGTGTCCTCCAAATTTTTCAAACTATATAAAGTTATAGAGTTCTTTTGATGATAAATCAGCTATTCAGAGGTCCCCTTTTGACCTCCTGAACATATTTCTGGCAAAAGAGTCCTCGATCTTGGGCTTTCTATATATACTAATAGACTCCCTTTGATGCTTCAAAATCCATATAGATGTCCATATCTGACCTTTTGAACTTATTTGTGGTCAAAGGGTCCTCAAAATCTTTTAAACTACATAAAGTTATAGAATCCTTTTGATGATAAATCAGCTATTCAGAGGTTTTGACCTCCTGAACATATTTCTGGCCAAAGAGTCCTCGATCTTGGGCTTTCTATACATGCTCATAGACTCCTTCTGATGCATCATAAGCAATATAGATGTCCATATCTGACCTTTTGAACTTATTTGTGGTCAAAGGGTCCTCAAAAGTTTTCAAACTATATAAAGTTATAGAATTCTTTTTATGATAAATCAGCTATTCAGAGGTCCCCTTTTGACCTCCTGGACATATTTCTGGCCAACGAGTCCTCGATATTGGGCTTTCTATACATACTCATAGACTCTTTCTGATGCTTCATAAGCCATATAGATGTCCATATCTGACCTTTTGAACTTATTTGTGGTCAAAGGGTCCTCAAAATCTTTTAAACTACATAAAGTTATAGAATCCTTTTGATGATAAATCAGCTATTCAGAGGTTTTGACCTCCTGAACATATTTCTGGCCAAAGAGTCCTCGATCTTGGGCTTTCTATACATACTCATAGACTCCTTCTGATGCATCATAAGCCATATAGATGTCCATATCTGACCTTTTGAACTTATTTGTGGTCAAAGGGTCCTCAAAAGTTTTCAAACTATATAAAGTTATAGAATTCTTTTTATGATAAATCAGCTATTCAGAGGTCCCCTTTTGACCTCCTGAACATATTTCTGGCCAAAGAGTCCTCGATCTTGGGCTTTCTATACATACTCATAGACTCCTTCTGATTTTTCATAAGCCATATAGATGTCCATATCTGACCTTTTCAACCTATTTGTGGTCAAAGTGTCCTCAAAATTTTTCAAACTATATAAAGTTATAGAATTCTTTTGATGATAAATCAGCTATTCAGAGGTCCCCTTTTGACCTCCTGAACATATTTCTGGCCAAAGAGTCCTCGATCTTGGGCTTTCTAAATATACTCATAGACTCCCTCTGATGCTTCAAAAGCCACATAGATGTCCATATCTGACCTTTTGAACTTATTTCTGGTCAAAGGGTCCTAAAAAGTTTTTAAACTATAGAAAGTTATAGACTCTTTCTGATGATAAATCAGCTATTCAGAGTTCCCCTTTTGACCTACTGAACATATTTCTGGCCAAAGAGTCCTAAAAGACATACAATACATTCAGACTGATATCTTCGGATGTTATATCCTCCTGACAAAAGACCATATTTGACATACTGAATTTTTTTCTGGCCAAGGAGTATTCGAAACTTGGGCTTTCTATACATACTCCTTCTGATGCTTCATAAGCCATATATATGTCCATATCTGACCTTTTGAACTTATTTGTGGTCAAAGGGTCCTCAAAATTTTTCAAACTATATAAAGTTATAGAATCCTTTTGATGATAAATCAGCTATTCAGAGGTTTGCACCTCCTGAACATATTTCTGGCCAAAGAGTCCTCGATCTTGGGCTTTCTATACATACTCATAGACTCCATCTGATGCATCATAAGCCATATATATGTCCATATCTGACCTTTTGAACTTATTTCTGGTCAAAGGGTCCTCAAAAGTTTTCAAACTATATAAAGTTATAGACTCTTTCTGATGATAAATCAGCTATTCAGAGGTCCCCTTTTGACCTACTGAACATATTTCTGGCCAAAGAGTCCCAAAAGATTAATACAATACATTCAGACTGATATCTTCGGATGTTATATCCTCCTGAAAAAAGACCATATTTGACATACTGAATTTTTTCCTGGCCAAGGAGTATTCGAAACTTGGGCTTTCTATACATACTCCTTCTGATGCTTCATAAGCCATATAGATGTCCATATCTGACCTTTTGAACTTATTTGTGGTCAAAGTGTTCTCAAAAATTTTAAAACTATATAAAGTTATAGAATTCTTTGGTGATAAATCAGCTATTCAGATGTCCCCGTTTGACCTCCTGAACATATTTCTGGCCAAAGAGTCCTCGATCTTGGGCTTTCTATATATACTAATAGACTCCCTTTGATGCTTCAAAATCCATATAGATGTCCATATCTGACCTTTTGAACTTATTTGTGGTCAAAGTGTCCTTAATATTTTTCAAACTATATAAAGTTATAGAATTCTTTTGATTATAAATCAGCTATTCAGAGGTCCCCTTTTGACCTCCTGAACATATTTCTGGCCAAAGAGTCCTAAAAGATTAATACAATACTTTCAGACTGATATCTTCGGATGTTATATCCTCCTGAAAAAAGACCATATTTGACATACTGAATTTTTTCCTGGCCAAGGAGTATTCGAAACTTGGGCTTTCTATACATACTCCTTCTGATGCTTCATAAGCCATATAGATGTCCATATCTGACCTTTTGAACTTATTTGTGGTCAAAGTGTCCTCAAAAATTTTAAAACTATATAAAGTTATAGAATTCTTTTGATGATAAATCAGCTATTCAGATGTCCCCGTTTGACCTCCTGAACATATTTCTGGCCAAAGAGTCCTCGATCTTGAGCTTTCTATATATACTAATAGACTCCCTTTGATGCTTCAAAATCCATATAGATGTCCATATCTGACCTTTTGAACTTATTTGTGGTCAAAGTGTCCTCCAAATTTTTCAAACTATATAAAGTTATAGAATTCTTTTTATGATAAATCAACTATTCAGAGGTCCCCTTTTGACCTCCTGAACATATTTCTGGCAAAAGAGTACTCGATCTTGGGCTTTCTATACATACTCATAGACTCCTTCTGATGCTTCATAAGCCATATATATATGTCCATATGACCTTTTGAACTTATTTGTGGTCAAAGTGTCCTCCAAATTTTTCAAACTATATAAAGTTATAGAATTCTTTTGATGATAAATCAGCTATTCAGAGGTCCCCTTTTGACCTCCTGACAATATTTCTCGCCAAAGAGTCCTCGATCTTGGGCTTTCTATATATACTCATAGACTCCTTCTGATGCTTCATAAGCCATATAGATGTCCATATCTGACCTTTTGAACTTATTTGTGGTCAAAGGGTCCTCAAAATGTTTTAAACTACATAAAGCTATAGAATCCTTTTGATGATAAATCAGCTATTCAGAGGTTTTGACCTCCTGAACATATTTCTGGCCAAAGAGTCCTCGATCTTGGGCTTTCTATACATACTCATAGACTCCTTCTGATGAATCATAAGCCATATATATGTCCATATCTGACCTTTTGAACTTATTTGTGGTCAAAGGGTCCTCAAAATTTTTCAAACTATATAAACTTATAGAATTCTTTTGATGACAAATCAGCTATTCAGAGGTCCCCTTTTGACCTCCTGAACATATTTCTGGCCAAAGAGTCCTCGATCTTGGGCTTTTTATACATACTCATAGACTCCTTCTGATGCTTCATAAGCCATATGTCCATATCTGACCTTTTGAACCTATTTGTGGTCAAAGTGTCCTCAAAAATTTTCAAACTATATAAAGCTTTAGACTCCTTTTGATGATAAATCAGTATTTCATGGGGCCCCTTTTGACCTCCTGAACATATTTCTGGCCAAAGAGTCCTCGATCTTGGGCTTTCTATATATATACTCATATACTCCCAATGATGCTTCAAAATCCATATAGATGTCCATATCTGACCTTTTGAACTTATTTCTGGTCAAAGGGTCCTCAAAATTTTTCAAACTATATAAAGTTATAGAATTCTTTTGATGATAAATCAGCTATTCAGAGGTCCCCTTTTGACCTCCTGAACATATTTCTGGCCAAAGAGGCCTCGATCTTGGGCTTTCTATACATACTCATAGACTCCTTCTGATGCTTCATAAGCTATATAGATGTCCATATCTGTACTTTTGAACGTATTTGTGGTCAAAGGGTCCTCAAAATTTTTCAAACTATATAAAGATAGAATCCTTTTGATGATAAATCAGCTATTCAGAGGTTTTGACCTCTTGAACATATTTCTGGCCAAAGAATCCTCGATCTTGGGCTTTCTATACATACTAATAGACTCCGTCTGATGCATCATAAGCCATATAGATGTCCATATCTGACCTTTTGAACTTATTTGTGGTCAAAGGGTCCTCAAAATGTTTCAAACTCTATAAAGTTATAGAATTCTTTTGATGATAAATCAGATATTCAGAGGTCCCCTTTTGACCTCCTGAACATATTTCTGGCCAAAGAGTCCTCGATCTTGGGCTTTCTATATATATACTCATAGACTCCCAATGATGCTTCAAAATCCATATAGATGTCCATATCTGACCTTTTGAACTTATTTCTGGTCAAAGGGTCCTCAAAATTTTTCAAACTATATAAAGTTATAGAATTCTTTTTATGATAAATCAGCTATTCAGAGGTCCCCTTTTGACCTCCTGAACATATTTCTGGCCAAAGAGTCCTCGATATTGGGCTTTCTATACATACTCATAGACTCTTTCTGATGCTTCATAAGCCATATAGATGTCCATATCTGACCTTTTGAACCTATTTGGTCAAAGTGTCCTCAAAATTTTTCAAACTTTATAAAGTTATAGAATTCTTTTGATGATAAATCAGCTATTCAGAGGTCCCCTTTTGACCTCCTGACAATATTTCTCGCCAAAGAGTCCTCGATCTTGGGCTTTCTGTATATACTCATAGACTCCTTCTGATGCTTCATAAACCATATAGATGTCCATATCTGACCTTTTGAACTTATTTGTGGTCAAAGGGTCCTCAAAATGTTTTTAACTACATAAAGTTATAGAATCCTTTTGATGATAAATCAGCTATTCAGAGGTTTTGACCTCCTGAACATATTTCTGGCCAAAGAGTCCTCGATCTTGGGCTTTCTATACATACTCATAGACTCCTTCTGATGCATCATAAGCCATATATATGTCCATATCTGACCTTTTGAACTTATTTCTGGTCAAAGGGTCCTCAAAATTTTTCAAACTATATAAAGTTATAGAATTCTTTTGATGATAAATCAGCTATTCAGAGGTCCCCTTTTGACCTCCTGAACATATTTCTGGCCAAAGAGGCCTCGATCTTGGGCTTTCTATACATACTCATAGACTCCTTCTGATGCTTCATAAGCTATATAGATGTCCATATCTGTACTTTTGAACGTATTTGTGGTCAAAGGGTCCTCAAAATTTTTCAAACTATATAAAGATAGAATCCTTTTGATGATAAATCAGCTATTCAGAGGTTTTGACCTCTTGAACATATTTCTGGCCAAAGAATCCTCGATCTTGGGCTTTCTATACATACTAATAGACTCCGTCTGATGCATCATAAGCCATATAGATGTCCATATCTGACCTTTTGAACTTATTTGTGGTCAAAGGGTCCTCAAAATGTTTCAAACTCTATAAAGTTATAGAATTCTTTTGATGATAAATCAGATATTCAGAGGTCCCCTTTTGACCTCCTGAACATATTTCTGGCCAAAGAGTCCTCGATCTTGGGCTTTCTATATATATACTCATAGACTCCCAATGATGCTTCAAAATCCATATAGATGTCCATATCTGACCTTTTGAACTTATTTCTGGTCAAAGGGTCCTCAAAATTTTTCAAACTATATAAAGTTATAGAATTCTTTTTATGATAAATCAGCTATTCAGAGGTCCCCTTTTGACCTCCTGAACATATTTCTGGCCAAAGAGTCCTCGATATTGGGCTTTCTATACATACTCATAGACTCTTTCTGATGCTTCATAAGCCATATAGATGTCCATATCTGACCTTTTGAACCTATTTGGTCAAAGTGTCCTCAAAATTTTTCAAACTTTATAAAGTTATAGAATCCTTTTGATGATAAATCAGCTATTCAGAGGTCCCCTTTTGACCTCCTGACAATATTTCTCGCCAAAGAGTCCTCGATCTTGGGCTTTCTGTATATACTCATAGACTCCTTCTGATGCTTCATAAACCATATAGATGTCCATATCTGACCTTTTGAACTTATTTGTGGTCAAAGGGTCCTCAAAATGTTTTTAACTACATAAAGTTATAGAATCCTTTTGATGATAAATCAGCTATTCAGAGGTTTTGACCTCCTGAACATATTTCTGGCCAAAGAGTCCTCGATCTTGGGCTTTCTATACATACTCATAGACTCCTTCTGATGCATCATAAGCCATATATATGTCCATATCTGACCTTTTGAACTTATTTCTGGTCAAAGGGTCCTCAAAATTTTTCAAACTATATAAAGTTATAGAATTCTTTTGACGACAAATCAGCTATTCAGAGGTCCCCTTTTGACCTCCTGAACATATTTCTGGCCAAAGAGTCCTCGATCTTGGGCTTTCTATTCATACTCATAGACTCCTTCTGATGCTTCATAAGCCATATAGATGTCCATATCTGACCTTTTGAACCTATTTGTGGTCAAAGGGTCCTCAAAATGTTTCAAACTATATAAAGTTATAGAATTCTTTTGATGATAAATCAGCTATTCAGAGGTCCCCTTTTGACCTCCTGAACATATTTCTGGCCAAAGAGTCCTCGATCTTGGGCTTTCTATACATACTCATAGACTCCTTCTGATGCTTCATAAGCCATATAGATGTCCATATCTGACCTTTTGAACCTATTTGTGGTCAAAGTGTCCTCAAAATTTTTCAAACTATATAAAGTTATAGAATTCTTTTGATGATAAATCAGCTATTCAGAGGTCCCCTTTTGACCTCTTGAACATATTTCTGGCCAAAGAGTCCTCGATCTTGGGCTTTCTATATATACTCATAGACTCCCTCTGATGCTTCAAAAGCCACATAGATGTCCATATCTGACCTTTTGAACTTATTTCTGGTCAAAGGGTCCTAAAAAGTTTTTAAACTATATAAAGTTATAGTCTCTTTCTGATGATAAATCAGCTATTCAGAGGTCCCCTTTTGATCTACTGAACATATTTCTTGCCAAAGAGTCCTAAAAGATTAATACAATACATTCAGACTGATATCTTCGGATGTTATATCCTCCTGACAAAAGTCCATATTTGACATACTGAATATTTTTCTGGTCAAGGAGTATTCGAAACTTGGGCTTTCTATACATACTCCTTCTGATGCTTCATAAGCCATATAGATGTCCATATCTGACCTTTTGAACCTATTTGTGGTCAAAGTGTCCTCAAAATTTTTCAAACTATATAAAGTTATAGAATCCTTTTTATGATAAATCACCTATTCAGAGGTCCTCTTTTGACCTCCTGAACTTATTTCTGGCAAAAGAGTCCTCGATCTTCGGCTTTCTATACATACTCAAAGACTCCTGATGTTTCATAAGCCATATATATATGTCCATATGACCTTTTGAACTTATTTGTGGTCAAAGTGTCCTCAAAATTTTTCAAACTATTTAAAGTTATAGAATTCTTTTGATGATAAATCAGCTATTCAGAGGTCCCCTTTTGACCTACTGAACATATTTCTGGCCAAAGAGTCCTAAAAGATTAATACAATACATTCAGACTGACATCTTCGGATGTTATATCCTCCTGACAAAAGTCCATATTTGACATACTGTATTTTTTTCTGGCCAAGGAGTATTCGAAACTTGGACTTTCTATACCTTCTGATGCTTCATAAGCCATATATATGTCCATATCTGACCTTTTGAACTTATTTGTGGTCAAAGTATCCTCAAAATATTTCAAACTATATAAAGTAATAGACTCCTTTTGATGATAAATCAGCTATACAGAGGTTCCCTTTTGACCTCCTGAAGATATGGACATCTATATGGCTTATGATGCATCAGAAGGAGTCTATGAGTATGTATAGAAAGCCCAAGATCGAGGACTCTTTGGCCAGAAATATGTTCAGGAGGTCAAAACCTCTGAATAGCTGATTTATCATCAAAAGGATTCTATAACTTTATATAGTTTGAAAACTTTTGAGGACACTTTGACCACGAATAAGTTCAAAAGGTCAGATATGGACATCTATATGGCTTATGAAGCATCAGAAGGAGTCTATATGTATAGAAAGCCCAAGATCGAGGACTCTTTGGCCAGAAATATGTTCAGGAGGTCAAAAGGGGACCTCTGAATAGCTGATTTATCATCAAAAGAATTCTATAACTTTATATAGTTTGAAAAATTTGGAGGACCCTTGACCACAAATAAGTTCAAAAGGTCAGATATGGACATCTATATGGCTTATGAAGCATCAGAAGGAGTATGTATAGAAAGCCCAAGTTTCGAATACTCCTTGGCCAGAAAAAAATTCAGTATGTCAAATATGGACTTTTGTCAGGAGGATATAACATCCGAAGATATCAGTCTGAATGTATTGTATTAATCTTTTAGGACTCTTTGGCCAGAAATATGTTCAGTAGGTCAAAAGGGGACCTCTGAATAGCTGATTTATCATCAGAAAGAGTCTATAACTTTATATAGTTTGAAAACTTTTGAGGACCCTTTGACCAGAAATAAGTTCAAAAGGTCAGATATGGAAATCTATATGGCTTTTGAAGCATCAGAGGGAGTCTATGAGTATATATAGAAAGCCCAAGATCGAGGACTCTTTGGCGAGAAATATGTTCAGGAGGTCAAATGACCTCTGAATAGCTGATTTATCATCAAAATAATTCTATAACTTTATATAGTTTGAAAAATTTTGAGGACACTTTGACCACAAATAAGTTCAAAAGGTCAGATATGGACATCTATATGGCTTATGAAGCATCAGAAGGAGTCTATGAGTATGTATAGAAAGCCCAAGATCGAGGACTCTTTGGCCAGAAATATGTTCAGGAGGTCAAAAGGGGACCTCTAGCTGATTTATCATCAAAAGAATTCTATAACTTTATATAGTTTGAACAATTTTGAGGACCCTTTGACCAGAATTAAGTTCAAAAGGTCAGATATGGACATCTATATAGATTTTGAAGCATCAGAGGGAGTCTATGAGTATATACACTGTAAAAAATTTCTAACCCTCCCAAATCAAAAATTACAAGTGACCGATACCATCTAAATTTTTCAATTGGCCCAAGTGAAATTCTGTAAATTTCAATTGGCCCAAGTGAAAATCTGTAAATTTAATTTTAGAATTTACAGAATTTCACTTGGTCCAATTGAAAAATTTAGATGTTATCGGTCACTTGAAATTTTTGATTTGGGAGGGTTAGAAATTTTTTTAAGTGTATAGAAAGCCCAAGATCGAGGACTCTTTGGTGAGAAATATGTTCAGGAGGTCAAAAGGGGACCTCTGAATAGCTGATTTATCATCAAAAGAATTCTATAACTTTATATAGTTTGAAAAATTTTGAGGACACTTTGACCACAAATAAGTTCAAAAGGTCAGATATGGACATCCATGTGGCTTATGAAGCATCAGATGGAGTCTATGAGTATGTATAGAAAGCCCAATATCGAGGACTCTTTGGCCAGAAATATGTTCAGGAGGTCAAAAGGGGCCCCATGAAATACTGATTTATCATCAAAAGGAGTCTATAACTTTATATAGTTTGAAAATTTTTGAGGACACTTTGACCACAAATAAGTTCAAAAGGTCAGATATGGACATCTATATGGTTTATGAAGCATCAGAAGGAGTCTATGAGTATGTATAGAAAGCAAAAGATCGAGGACTCTTTGGCCAGAAATATGTTCAGGAGGTCAAAACCTCTGAATAGCTGATTTATCATCAAAAGGATTCGACAACTTTATATAGTTTGAAAAATTTTGAGGACCCTTTGACCACAAATAAGTTCAAAAGGTCAGATATGGACATCTATATGGATTATGAAGCATCAGAAGGAGTCTATGAGTATGTATAGAAAGCCCAAGATCGAGGACTCTTTGGCCAGAAATATGTTCAGGAGGTCAAAAGGGGACCTCTGAATAGCTGATTTATCATAAAAAGAATTCTATAACTTTATATAGTTTGAAAAATTTTGAGGACCCTTTGACCAGAAATAAGTTCAAAAGGTCAGATATGGACATCTATATAGATTTTGAAGCATCAGAGGGAATCTATGAGTATATATAGAAAGCCCAAGATCGAGGACTCTTTGGTGAGAAATATGTTCAGGAGGTCAAAAGGGGACCTCTGAATAGCTGATTTATCATCAAAAGAATTCTATAACTTTATATAGTTTGAAAAATTTTGAGGACCCTTTGACCAGAAATAAGTTCAAAGGGTCAGATATGGACATCTACATGGCTTATGAAGCATCAGATGGAGTCTATGAGTATGTATAGAAAGCCCAATATCAAGGACTCTTTGGCCAGAAATATGTTCAGGAGGTCAAAAGGGGCCCCATGAAATACTGATTTATCATCAAAAGGAGTCTATAACTTTATATAGTTTGAAAATTTTTGAGGACACTTTGACCACAAATAAGTTCAAAAGGTAAGATATGGACATCTATATGGCTTATGAAGCATCAGAAGGAGTATGTATAGAAAGCCCAAGTTTCGAATACTCCTTGGCCAGAAAAAAATTCAGTATGTCAAATATGGTCTTTTGTCAGGACGATATAACATCCGAAGATATCAGTCTGAATGTATTGTATTAATCTTTTAGGACTCTTTAGCCAGAAATTTGTTCAGTAGGTCAAAAGGGGACCTCTGAATAGCTGATTTATCATCAGAAAGAGTCTATAACTTTATATAGTTTAAAAACTTTTTAGGACCCTTTGACCAGAAATAAGTTCAAAAGGTCAGATATGGACATCTATGTGGCTTTTGAAGCATCAGAGGGAGTCTATGAGTATATATAGAAAGCCCAAGATCGAGGACTCTTTGGCCAGAAATATGTTCAGGAGGTCAAAAGGGGACCCATGAATAGCTGATTTATCATCAAAAGGAGTCTATAACTTTATATAGTTTGAAAAATTTTGAGGACACTTTGACCACAAATAAGTTCAAAAGGTCAGATATGGACATCTATATGGCTTATGATGCATCAGAAGGAGTCTATGAGTATGTATAGAAAGCCCAAGATTGAGGACTCTTTGGCCAGAAATATGTTCAGGAGGTCAAAACCTCTGAATAGCTGATTTATCATCAAAAGGATTCTATAACTTTATATAGTTTGAAACATTTTAAGGACCCTTTGACCACAAATAAGTTCAAAAGGTCAGATATGGACATCTATATGGCTTATGAAGCATCAGAAGGAATCTATGAGTATGTATAGAAAGCCCAAGATCGAGGACTCTTTGGCCAGAAATATGTTCAGGAGGTCAAAACCTCTGAATAGTTGATTTATCATCAAAAGGATACTAGAACTTTATATAGTTTGAAAAATTTTGAGGACACTTTGACCACAAATAAGTTAAAAATGTCAGATATGGACATCTATATGGCTTATGAAGCATCAGAAGGAGTCTATGAGTATGTATAGAAAGCCCAAGATCGAGTACTCTTTGGCCAGAAATATGTTCCGTAGGTCAACAGGGGACCTCTGAATAGCTGATTTATCATCAAAAGGATTCTATAACTTTATATAGTTTGAAACATTTTGAGGACACTTTGACCACAAATAAGTTCAAAAGGTAAGATATGGACATCTATATGGCTTATGAAGCATCAGAAAGAGTCTATGAGTATGTGTAGAAATCCCAAGATCGAGGACTCTTTGGCCAGAAATATGTTCAGGAGGTCAAAAGGGGACGTCTGAATAGATGATTTATCATCAAAAGAATTCTATAACTTTATATAGTTTGAAAACTTTTGAGGACACTTTGACCACAAATAAGTTCAAAAGGTCAGATATGGACATCTATATGGCTTATGATGCATCAGAAGGAGTCTATGAGTATGTATAGAAAGCCCAAGATTGAGGACTCTTTGGCCAGAAATATGTTCAGGCGGTCAAAACCTCTGAATAGCTGATTTATCATCAAAAGGATTCTATAACTTTATATAGTTTGAAAAATTTTGAGGACACTTTGACCACAAATAAGTTCAAAAGGACAGATATGGACATCTATATGGCTTATGAAGCATCAGAAGGAGTCTATGAGTATGTATAGAAAGCCCAATGTCGAGGACTCTTTGGCCAGAAATATGTTCAGGAGGTCAAAAGGGGCCCCATGAAATACTGATTTATCATCAAAAGGAGTCTATAACTTTATATAGTTTGAAAATTTTTGAGGACACTTTGACCACAAATAAGTTCAAAAGATAAGATATGGACATCTATATGGCTTATGAAGCATCAGAAGAAGTATGTATAGAAAGCCCAAGTTTCGAATACTCCTTCGCCAGAAAAAAATTCAGTATGTCAAATATGGTCTTTTGTCAGGAGGATATAACATCTGAAGATATCAGTCTGAATGTATTGTATTAATCTTTTAGGACTCTTTGGCCAGAAATATGTTCAGTAGGTCAAAAGAGGACCTCTGAATAGCTGATGTATCATCAGAAAGAGTCTATAACTTTATATAGTTTGAAAATTTTTGAGGACCCTTTGACCAGAAATAAGTTCAAAGGGTCAGATATGGACATCTATATGGCTTTTAAAGCATCAGAGGGAGTCTATGAGTATATATAGAAAGCCCAAGATCGAGGACTCTTTGGCGATAAATATGTTCAGGAGGTCAAATGACCTCTGAATAGCTGATTTATCATCAAAAGAATTCTATAACCTTATATAGTTTGAAAAATTTTGAGGACACTTTGACCACAAATAAGTTCAAAAGGTCAGATATGGACATATGCACACAGTGCACAATGCATACAGTGTTGGTTTATGAAGTTTCAAAAGTATTCTATGAGTATTTATAGAAAGCCCAAGATCGACTCTTTGGCCAGAAATATTTTCAGCAGGTCAATTATGGACTTCTGTAAGACTGATTTAACATCAGAAGGAGTCGATACGTTTATAATAGTAAAAAACATTTTGAGGATTCTTTGGCCAAAAATATGTTCAATTGGTCTTATATGGTCTACAGTCTGGCTGATATAACATCATGAGAAGTCTGTATAGTTTGAGAAATATGTATAGTAAAGTAAATGTTCAAGGTCTCTGGCCAGAAATATGTTCAGAAGGTCAAATATGGACTTCTGTATGGCTGATTTAACATAAGAAGGAGTCTATATTCGTTTATGGTAGACAACATCATTTTGAGAACTCTTTTGTCAATGATTTATTATCAGAAGGAGACTATAACTTTATATAGTTTAAAAAATTTTGAGGACACTTTGACCAGAAATAAGTTTAAAAGGTAAGCCATAAGCCATATAGATATCCATGGCTTATGAAGCATCAGGAGTCAATGATGTATGTATAGAAATCGAGGACTCTTTGGCCAGAAATATGTTACTTTGGTCAAATATGGACTTCTGTATTGGCTGATCAGGAGTCGAAGAGTATGTATAGAAAGTTAACATCAGTTGACTGAATGTATAAGTAGATTGATTAATGTGCAGTAAAGGAAAATCATTGCACTGGGTTTTGCTTTACAATGGACACAATTAACTCATTCCGTTGGACAACGATAGAATGCACGGTAGAATACCGGAACATATAGGCTATGCACTTCTTGGATTGCATTGCATTGCACAGTAGATCTAATTCATTCCCATGTTCATTAAAGAGATAACAAGTGTTGTTGCATTGCATTGCACAAACGATCTTACGTTGTGCATTGAAGAATAACATACAGGCTATGCACTTTATGCATTGCACACCAGAACTAACTCATTCCCATGTTCATTAAAGGGATAACATGTTGCATTGCATTGTACTGCACAAACGATCTAACGCTGTGCATTGAAGAATAATTTAATAGGCTATGCACTTTTTGCATTGCTTTGCATTGCACACCAGAACTAACTCCTTCAAATGTTTACTAAAGAGATAACATTTTGCATTGCATTGCACAAACGATCTAACTTTGTGCATTGAAGAATAACATATAGACTAAATGCATGCATTGTATTGCATTGCACACCCGAACTAACTCCTTCCCATGTTCATAAAAGAGATAACATATGTTATGCAACATTTCATTGTTTTGCAGAAACGATCTAACGTTGTGCACTGAAGAATATTTATGCACTTTTTGCATTGTATTGCATTGCACACCAGAACCTATGTTATGCAACATTATATTGCTTTGCACAAACGACCTAACACTGTGCACTAAAGAATAACATTTATGCATTTTTGCATTGCATTGCACACCAGAACTAACTCGTTCAAATGTTTATTAAAGAGATAACATTTTGCACGATCTAACGTTGTGCATTGAAGAATAACATATAGGCTAAATGCATGCATTGTATTGCATTGCACACCCGAACTATCTCCGTCCCATGTTCATTAAAGAGATAACATATGTTATGCAACATTTCTTTGTTTGTGCATTGAAGAGTAACATAGGCTATTCACTTTTTGCTTTGCATTGCATTGCACACCAGAACTAGCTCCTTCCCATGTTCATTAAAGGGATAACATGTTGCATTGCATTGCATAAACGATCTAACGCTGTGCACTGAAGAATAACATATAGGCTATGCACTTTTTGCATTGCATTGCATTGCACTCCAGAACTAACTACTTCCCATGTTTATTAAAGAGATAACATTTTGCATTGCATTGCACAAACGATCTAACGTTGTGCATTGAAGAGTAACATAGGCCATGCATTTTTTGCATTGCTTTGCATTGCATTGCACACAAGAACTAACTCCTTCAAATGTTTATTAAAGAGATAACATGTTGCATTGCATTGCACAAACGATCTAATGTTGTGCATTGAAGAATGACATAGTTGACATAGCTAAATGCATGGATTGTGTTGCATGTACAGCCGAACTAACTCCTTCCCATGTTCATTAAAAAGATAACATGTTATGCAACATTGCATTGCTTTGCACAAACGATTTAACGCTGTGCACTGAATAACATTTATGCACTTTTTGCATTGCATCGCATTGCACACCAGACCTAACACCTTCAAATGCTTATTAAAGAGATAACATTTTGAATTGCATTGTGCATTGCATAACGTTGTGCATTGAAGAATAACATATAGGCTACATGCATGCATTGTATTGCATTGCACACCCGAACTAACTCCTTCCCATGTTCATAAAAGAGATAACATATGTTATGCAACATTTCATTGTTTTGCAGAAACGATCTAACGTTGTGCACTGAAGAATATTTATGCACTTTTTGCATTGTATTGCATTGCACACCAGAACTAACTCCTTCAAATGTTTATTAAAGAGATAACATTTTGCATTGCACAAACGATCTAACGTTGTGCATTGAAGAATAATATAGGTTATGCAATTCTTGCTTTGCATTGCACACCAGAACTAAATCATTCCCATTTTCTTTAAAGAGATAAGGTGCAATAATGTTGTATTGCATTGCACAAACGATAACATATGTTATGCAACATTATATTGCTTTGCACAAACGACCTAACACTGTGCACTAAAGAATAACATTTATGCATGTTTGCATTGCATTGCACACCAGAACTAACTCGTTCAAATGTTTATTAAAGAGATAACATTTTGCACGATCTAACGTTGTGCATTGAAGAATAAAATATAGGCTAAATGCATGCATTGTATTGCATTGCACACCCGAACTAACTCCGTCCCATGTTCATTAAAGAGATAACATGTTATGCAACATTTCATTGTTTGTGCATTGAAGAGTAACATAGGCTATTCACTTTTTGCTTTGCATTGCATTGCACACCAGAACTAGCTCCTTCCCATGTTCATTAAAGGGATAACATGTTGCATTGCATTGCATAAACGATCTAACGATGTGCACTGAAGAATAACATATAGGCTATGCACTTTTTGCATTGCATTGCATTGCACTCCAGAACTAACTACTTCCCATGTTTATTAAAAAGATATCATTTTGCATTGCATTGCACAAACGATCTAACGTTGTGCATTGAAGAGTAACATAGGCCATGCATTTTTTGCATTGCTTTGCATTGCTTTGCACACAAGAACTAACTCCTTCAAATGTTTATTAAAGAGATAACATGTTGCATTGCATTGCACAAACGATCTAACGTTGTGCATTGAAGAATGACATAGTTGACATAGCTAAATGCATGGATTGTGTTGCATGTACAGCCGAACTAACTCCTTCCCATGTTCATTAAAAAGATAACATATGTTATGCAACATTGCATTGCTTTGCACAAACGATTTAACGCTGTGCACTGAATAACATTTATGCACTTTTTGCAATGCATCGCATTGCACACCAGAACTAACACCTTCAAATGCTTATTAAAGAGATAACATTTTGAATTGCATTGTGCATTGCATAACGTTGTGCATTGAAGAATAACATATAGGCTATATGCATGCATTGTATTGCATTGCACACCCGAACTCCTGCCCATGTTCATTAAAGAGATAACATATGTTATGCACAAACGATCTAACGTTTTGCATTGAAGAGTAACATTGGCTATTCACTTTTTGCATTGCATTGCATTGCACACCATAACTAACTTTTCTAACATTTGAAGGAGTTAGTTCTGGTGTGCAATGCAAAAGTGCATAAATGTTATTATTCAGTGCACAACGTTAGATCGTTTCTGCAATGCAATGCAACGCAATGCAACATGTTATCTTTTTAGTGAACATGGGAAAGAGTTAGTTCTGGTGTGCAATTCAATGCAATGTAAAAAGTGCATGGTCTATGTTTCTCTTCAGTGCACAACGTTAGATCGTTTGCGCAATGCAATGCAAAATGTTATCTCTTCAATGAACATTTGAAGGAGTAAGATCTGGTGTGCAATGCAATGCCAAAAGTGCCATAAATGCCCTAAATGTTATTCTTCAGTGCACAACGTTAGATCGTTTCTGCAATGCAATGCAATTCAATGCAATGCAACATGTTATCTCTTTACTGAACATGGGAAGGAGTTAGTTTCAGTGTGCAATGCAATGCAAAAAGTGCATAAATGTTATTCTTCAGTGCACATCGTTTGTGCAAAGCAATGCAATGTTGCATAACATATGTTATCTCTTTAATGAACATGTGAAGGAGTTAGTTCGGGTGTGCAATGCAATACAATGCATGCATATTTAGCCTGTATGTTATTCTTCAATGCACAACGTTAGATCGTTTGTGCAATGCAATGCAACATATTATCTCTTTATTGAACATGGGAAGGAGTTTGATCTGGTGTGCAATGCAATGCAATGCAAAAAAGTGCATGGCCTATGTTACTCTTCATTGCACAACGTTAGATCGTTTGTGCAATGCAATGCAACAACAGATGTTATCTCTTTAATGAACATGGGAAGGAGTTAGTTTTGGTGTGCAATGCAGGGATAGAAGTGCATATGTTTTTCTTCAATGATGCACAACGATAGATCGTTTGTGCAATGCAACAACATATGTTATCTCTTTAATGAACATGGGAATGAATTAGTTGTAGTGTGCAATGCAATGCAATCCAAGAAGTGCATAGCCTATATGTTATTGTTCAGTGGACAACGTTAGATCGTTTGTGCAATGCAATGCAACAACATAAATGTTATCTCTTTAATGAACATGGGAAGGAGTTAGTTCTGGTGTGCAATGCAATGCGAAAAGTGCATTATCTATATGTTCCGGTATTCTACCGTGCATTCTATCGTTGTCCAACGGAATGAGTTAATTGTGTCCATTGTAAAGCAAAACCCAGTGCAATGATTTTCCTTTACTGCACATTAATTAATCTACTTATACATTCAGTAAACTGATGTTAACTTTCTATACATACTCTTCGACTCCTGATCAGCCAATACAGAAGTCCATATTTGACCAAAGTAACATATTTCTGGCCAAAGAGTCCTAGATTTCTATACATACATCATTGACTCCTGATGCTTCATAAGCCATGGATATCTATATGGATGTCTATATGGCTTATGGCTTACCTTTTAAACTTATTTCTGGTCAAAGTGTCCTCAAAATTTTTCAAACTATATAAAGTTATAGTCTCCATCTGATAATATATCATTGACAAAAGAGTTCTCAAAATGATGTTGTCTACCATAAACGAATATAGACTCCTTCTTATGTTAAATCAGCCATACAGAAGTCCATATTTGACCTTCTGAACATATTTCTGGCCAGAGACCTTGAACATTTAACTTACTATACATATTTCTCAAACTATACAGACTTCTCATGATGTTATATCAGCCAGACTGTAGACCATATAAGACCAATTGAACATATTTTTGGCCAAAGAATCCTCAAAATGTTTTTTACTATTATAAACGTATCGACTCCTTCTGATGTTAAATCAGTCTTACAGAAGTCCATAATTGACCTGCTGAAAATATTTCTGGCCAAAGAGTCGATCTTGGGCTTTCTATATATACTCATAGACTCCCTTTGATGCTTCAAAATCCATATAGATGTCCATATCTGACCTTTTGAACTTATTTGTGGTCAAAGTGTCCTCAACATTTTTCAAACTATATAAATTTCTAGAATCCTTTTGATGATAAATCAGCTATTCAGAGGTTTTGACCTCCTGAACATATTTCTGGCCAAAGAGTCCTCGATCTTGGGCTTTCTATACATACTCATAGACTCCTTCTGTTGCTTCATAAGCCATATAGATGTCCATGTCTGACCTTTTGAACTTATTTGTGGTCAAAGTGTCCTCCAAATTTTTCAAACTATATAAAGTTATAGAATTCTTTTGATGATAAATCAGCTATTCAGAGGTTTTGACCTCCTGAACATATTTCTGGCCAAAGAGTCCTAAAAGATTAATACTGATATCTTCAGACTGATATCTTCGGATTCTATATCCTCCTGACAAAAGTCCATATTTGACATACTGAATTTTTTTCTGGCCAAGGAGTATTCGAAACTTGGGCTTTCTATACATACTCATAGACTCCTTCTGATGCTTCATAAGCCATGTCCATATCTGACCTTTTGAACTTATTTGTGGTCAAAGTGTCCTCAAAATTTTTCAAACTATATAAAGTTCTAGAATCCTTTTGATAATAAATAAGCTATTCAGAGGTTTTGACCTCCTGAACATATTTCTGGCCAAAGAGTCCTCGATCTTGGGCTTTCTATACATACTCATAGACTCCTTCTGATGCATAACAAGCCATATAGATGTCCATCTTTCACCTTTTGAACTCATTTGTGGTCAAAGTGTCCTTAAAATTTTTCAAACTATATAAAGTTATAGAATTCTTTTGATGATAAATCAGCTATTCAGAGGTCCACTGTTGACCTACTGAACATATTTCTGGCAAAAGAGTCCTCGACCTTGGGCTTTCTATACATACTCATAGACTCCTTCTGATGCTTCATAAGCCATATAGATGTCCATATCTGACCTTTTGAACTTATTTGTGGTCAAAGTGTCCTCAAAATTTTTCAAACTATATAAAGTTATAGACTCCTTTTGATGATAAATCAGCTATTCATGGGTCCCCTTTTGACCTCCTGAACATATTTCTGGCCAAAGAGTCCTCGATCTTGGGCTTTCTATATACACTCATAGACTCCCTCTGATGCTTCAAAAGCCATATAGATGTCCATATCTGACCTTTTGAACTTATTTCTGGTCAAAGGGTCCTCAAAAGTTTTCAAACTATATAAAGTTATAGATTCTTTCTGATGATAAATCTGCTATTCAGAGGTCCACTGTTGACCTACTGAACATATTTCTGGCCAAAGAGTCCAAAAAGATTAATACTGATATCTTCAGACTGCATCTTCAAAGGGTACTCAAAAGTTTTCAAACTATATAAAGTTATAGATTCTTTCTGATGATGAATCAGCTTTTCAGAGGTCCCCTTGTGACCTACTGAACATATTTCTGGCCAAAGAGTCCTAAAAGATTAATACTGATATCTTCAGACTGATATCTTCGGATTCTATATCCTCCTGACAAAAGTCCATATTTGACATACTGAATTTTTTTCTGACCAAGGAGTATTCGAAACTTGGGCTTTCTATACATACTCCTTCTGATGCTTCATAAGCCATATATATGTCCATATCTGACCTTTTTAACTTATTTGTGGTCAAAGTGTCCTCAAAATTTTTCAAACTATGTAAAGTTATAGAATCCTTTTGATGATCAGCTAATTCAGAGGTTTTGACCTCCTGAACATATTTCTGGCCAAAGAGTCCTCGATCTTGGGCTTTCTATACATACTCATAGACTCCTTCTGATGCATAACAAGCCATATAGATGTCCATCTTTCACCTTTTGAACTCATTTGTGGTCAAAGTGTCCTTAAAATTTTTCAAACTATATAAAGTTATAGAATTCTTTTGATGATAAATCAGCTATTCAGAGGTCCACTGTTGACCTACTGAACATATTTCTGGCAAAAGAGTCCTCGACCTTGGGCTTTCTATACATACTCATAGACTCCTTCTGATGCTTCATAAGCCATATAGATGTCCATATCTGACCTTTTGAACTTATTTGTGGTCAAAGTGTCCTCAAAATTTTTCAAACTATATAAAGTTATAGACTCCTTTTGATGATAAATCAGCTATTCATGGGTCCCCTTTTGACCTCCCGAACATATTTCTGGCCAAAGAGTCCTCGATCTTGGGCTTTCTATATACACTCATAGACTCCCTCTGATGCTTCAAAAGCCATATAGATGTCCATATCTGACCTTTTGAACTTATTTCTGGTCAAAGGGTCCTCAAAAGTTTTCAAACTATATAAAGTTATAGATTCTTTCTGATGATAAATCTGCTATTCAGAGGTCCACTGTTGACCTACTGAACATATTTCTGGCCAAAGAGTCCAAAAAGATTAATACTGATATCTTCAGACTGCATCTTCAAAGGGTACTCAAAAGTTTTCAAACTATATAAAGTTATAGATTCTTTCTGATGATGAATCAGCTTTTCAGAGGTCCCCTTTTGACCTACTGAACATATTTCTGGCCAAAGAGTCCTAAAAGATTAATACTGATATCTTCAGACTGATATCTTCGGATTCTATATCCTCCTGACAAAAGTCCATATTTGACATACTGAATTTTTTTCTGACCAAGGAGTATTCGAAACTTGGGCTTTCTATACATACTCCTTCTGATGCTTCATAAGCCATATATATGTCCATATCTGACCTTTTCAACTTATTTGTGGTCAAAGTGTCCTCAAAATTTTTCAAACTATGTAAAGTTATAGAATCCTTTTGATGATCAGCTAATTCAGAGGTTTTGACCTCCTGAACATATTTCTGGCCAAAGAGTCCTCGATCTTGGGCTTTCTATACATACTCATAGACTCCTTCTGATGCATCATAAGCCATATAGATGTCCATATCTGACCTTTTGAACTTATTTGTGGTCATTGTCCTCAACATTTTTCAAACTATATAAAGTTATAGAATCCTTTTGATGATAAATCAGCTATTCAGAGGTTTTGACCTCCTGAACATATTTCTGGCCAAAGAGTCCTCGATCTTGGGCTTTCTATACATACTCATAGACTCCTTCTGATGCATCATAAGCCATATAGATGTCCATCTCTGACCTTTTGATCTCATTTGTGGTCAAAGTGTCCTCAAAATTTTTCAAACTATATAAAGTTATAGAATTCTTTTGATGATAAATCAGCTATTCAGAGGTCCTCTTTTGACCTCCTGAACATATTTCTGGCCAAAGAATCCTCGACCTTGGGCTTTCTATACATACTCATAGACTCCTTCTGATGCTTTCTAAGCCATATAGCTGTCCATATCTGACCTTTTGAACTTATTTGTGGTCAAAGTGTCCTCAAAATTTTTCAAACTATATAAAGTTATAGAATTCTTTTGATGATAAATCAGCTATTAAGAGGTCCCCTTTTGACCTCCTGAACATATTTCTGGCCAAAGAGTCCTCGATCTTGGGCTTTCTATACATACTCATAGACTCCCTCTGATGCTTCATAAGCCATATAGATGTCCATATCTGACCTTTTGAACTTATTTGTGGTCAAAGTGTCCTCAAAATTTTTCAAACTATATAAAGTTATAGAATCCTTTTAATGATAAATCAGCTATTCATGGGTCCCCTTTTGACCTCCTGAACATATTTCTGGCCAAAGAGTCCTCGATCTTGGGCTCTCTATACATACTCATAGACTCCATTTGATGCTTCAAAATCCATATAGATGACCATATCTGACCTTTTGAACTTATTTCTGGTCAAGGGTCCTCAAAATTTTTCAAACTATTTAAAATTATAGAATTCTATTTATGATAAATCAGCTATACAGAGGTCCCCTTTTAACCTCCTGAAAATATTTCTGTTGAGGACACTTCGACCGCAAATAATTTCAAAAGGTCAGATATGGACATCTATATGGCTTATGAAGCATCAGAAGGAGTCTATGAGTGAGTAGAAAGACCAAGATCGAGGACTCTTTGGCCAGAAATATGTTCAGGAGGTCAAAAGGGGACCTCCGAATAGCTGATTTATCATAAAAAGAATTCTATAACTTTATATAGTTAGAAAACTTTTGAGGACCCTTTGACCACAAATAAGTTCAAAAGGTCAGATATGGACATATATATGGCTTATGAAGCATCAGAAGGAGTATGTATAGAAAGCCCATGTTTCGAATACTCCTTGGCCAGAAAAAAATTCAGTATGTCAAATATGGACTTTTGTCAGGAGGATATAACATCCGAAGATATCAGTCTGAATGTATTGTATTAATCTTTTAGGACTCTTTGGCCAGAAATATGTTCAGTAGGTCAAAAGGGGACCTCTGAATAGCTGATTTATCATCAGAAAGAGTCTATAACTTTATATAGTTTGAAAACTTTTGAGGACCCTTTGACCAGAAATAAGTTCAAAAGGTCAGATATGGACATCTATATGGATTTTGAAGCATCAGAGGGAGTCTAAGTATATATAGAAAGCCCAAGATCGAGGACTCTTTGGCCAGAAATATGTTCAGGAGGTCAAAAGGGGACCTCTGAATAGCTGATTTATCATAAAAAGAATTCTATAACTTTATATAGTTTGAAAAATTTTGAGGACCCTTTGACCACAAATAAGTTCAAAAGGTCAGATATGGACATCTATATGGCTTATGATGCATCAGAAGGAGTCTATGAGTATGTATAGAAAGCCCAAGATCGAGGACTCTTTGGCCCGAAATATGTTCAGGAGGTCAAAACCTCTGAATAGCTGATTTATCATCAAAAGAATTCTATAACTTTATATAGTTTAAAACATTTTGAGGACCCTTTGACCACAAATAAGTTAAAAGGTCAGATATGGACATATATATGGCTTATGAAGCATCAGAAGGAGTATGTATAGAAAGCCTAAGTTTCGAATACTCCTTGGCCAGAAAAAAATTCAGTATGTCAAATATGGACTTTTGTCAGGAGGATATAACATCCGAAGATATCAGTCTGAATGTATTGTATTAATCTTTTAGGACTCTTTGGCCAGAAATATGTTCAGTAGGTCAAAAGGGGACCTCTGAATAGCTGATTTATCATCAGAAAGAGTCTATAACTTTATATAGTTTAAAAACTTTTTAGGACCCTTTGACCAGAAATAAGTTCAAAAGGTCAGATATGGACATCTATATGGCTTAAGAAGCATCAGAAGGAGTCTATGAGTATGTATAGAAAGCCCAAGATCGAGGACTCTTTGGCCAGAAATATGTTCAGGAGGTCAAAAGGGGACCTCTGAATAGCTGATTTATCATCAAAAGAATTCTATAACTTTATATAGTTTGAAAAATTTTGAGGACCCTTTGACCACAAATAAGTTCAAAAGGTCAGATATGGACATCTATATGGCTTATGAAGCATCAGAGGGAGTCTATGAGTATATATAGAAAGCCCAAGATCGAGGACTCTTTGGCCAGAAATATGTTCAGGAGGTCAAAAGGGGCCCCATGAAATACTGATTTATCATCAAAAGGAGTCTATAACTTTATATAGTTTGAAAATTTTTGAGGACACTTTGACCACAAATAAGTTCAAAAGGTCAGATATGGACATCTATATGGCTTATGAAGCATCAGAAGGAGTCTATGAGTATGTATAGAAAGCCCAAGATCGAGGACTCTTTGGCCAGAAATATGTTCAGGAGGTCAAAACCTCTGAATAGCTGATTTATCATCAAAAGGATTCGACAAGTTTATATAGTTTAAAACATTTTGAGGACACTTTGACCACAAATAAGTTCAAAAGTTCAGATATGGACATCTATATGGCTTATGATGCATCAAAGGAGTCTATGAGAATGTATAGAAAGCCCAAGATCGAGGACTCTTTGGCCAGAAATATGTTCAGGAGGTCAAAACCTCTGAATAGCTGATTTATCATCAGAAGGAGACTATAACTTTACATAGTTTGAAAAATTTTGAGGACACTTTGAGCAGAAATTATTTCAAAAGGTTAGCCATAAGCCATGGATATCTATATTGGCTTATGAAGCATCGGGAGTCAATGCGTATGTATAGAAATGGAGGACTGTTTGGCCAAAAATATGTTACTTTGGTCAAATATGTACTTACGTACATCAGGAGTCGAAGAATATGTATAGAAAGTTAACATCAGTTGACTGAATGTATAAGTAGGTTAATGTGCAGTGAAGGAAAATCATTGCACTAGCTGTTGCTTTACAATGGACACAATTAACTCATTCCGTTGGGCAACTTTAGAATGCACTGAAGAATATACATATAGATAAAGGACTTTTCGGATTGCATTGCACACCAGAACTAACTCCTTCCCATGTTCATTAAAGATATAACATTTATGTTGTTGCATTGCATTGCACAAACGATCTTACATTGTGCAGTGAAGAATAACATACAGGCTATTCACTTTATGCATTGCATTGCATTGCATTGCATTGCACGCCAGAACTATCTCCTTCAAATGTTTATTAAAAAGATAACATTTTGCATTGCATTGCATAAACGATCTAACGTTGTGCATTGAAGAATAATAAAGGCTATGCAATTCTTGCATTGCATTGCACACCAGAACTAAATCATTCCCATTTTCTTTAAAGGGATAAGTTGCAATGTTGTTGCATTGCATTGCACAAACGATCTAACGTTGTGCATTGAATACATAGCCATGCACTTTTTGCATTGCATTGCACACCAGATCTAACTCCTTCCCATGTTCAGTAAAGAGATAACATATGTTATGCAACATTGCATTGCTTTGCACAAACGATCTAACACTGTGCACGAAAGAATAACATTTATGCACTTTTTGCATTGCATTGCACACCAAAACTAACTCCTTCAAATATTAATTAAAGAGATAACATTTTGCTTTGCATTGCACAAACGATTTAACGTTGTGTATTGAAGAATAACATATAGGCTATGCACTTTTTTGCATTGCATTGCACACCAGAACTAACTCCTTCAAATGTTTATTAAAGAGATAACATTTTGCATTGTATTGCACAAACGATCTAACGTTTGCATTGAAGAGTAACATATAGGCTAAATGCATGCATTGTACACCAGAACTAACTCCTTCCCTTGTTCATTAAAGGGATAACATGTTGCATTGCATTGCATTGCACAAACGATCCAACGCTGTGCACTGAAGAATAACATATAGGCTATGCACTTTTTGCATTGCATTGCATTGCATTGCACTCCAGAACTAACTACTTCCCATGTTTATTAAAGAGATAACATTTTGCATTGGATCGCACAAACGATCTAACGTTGTGCATTGAAGAATAACATATAGGCTAAATGCATGCAATGTATTGCATTGCACACCCGAACTAACTCCTTCCCATGTTCTTTAACGACATAACATATGTTATGCACAAACGATCTAACGTTTTGCATTGAAGAGTAACATTGGCTCTTCATTGCATTGCATTGCACACCATAACTAACTTTTCTAACATTTGAAGGAGTTAGTTTTGGTGTGCAATGCAATGCAAAAAGTGCATAAATGTTATTATTCAGTGCACAACATTAGATCGTTTCTGCAATGCAATGCAATGCAACATGTTATCTCTTTAGTGAACATGGGAAAGAGTTAGTTCTGTTGTGCAATTCAATGCAATGCAAAAAGTGCATGGTCTATGTTACTCTTCAATGCACAACGTTAGATCGTTTGCGCAATGCAATGCAAAATGTTATCTCTTCAATTAACATTTGAAGGAGTAAGATCTGGTGTGTAATGCAATGCAATGCCAAAAGAGCATACCCTAAATGTTTTTCTTCAGTGCACAACGTTAGATCGTTTCTGCAATGCAATGCAATGCAATGCAAAAAGTGCATAAATGTTATTCTTCAATGCACAACGTTAGATCGTTTCTGCAATGCAATGCAATGCAATGCAACTTGTTATCTCTTTAATGAACATGGGAAGGAGTTAGTTCTGGTGTGCAATGCAATACAATGCATGCATTTAGCCTATATGCTATTCTTTAATGCACAACTTTTATCGTTGAGACAAACGATCGTTTTGTGCAATGCAATGCAAAATATTATATCTTTAATGAACATGGGAAGGAGTTAGTTCTGGTGTGCAATGCAATGCAAAAAGTGCATAAATGTTATTCTTCAGTGCACATCGTTTGATCATTTGTGCAAAGCAATGCAATGTTGCATAACATATGTTATCTCTTTAATGAACATGTGAAGGAGTTAGTTCGGGTGTGCAGTGCAATACAATGCATGCATTTAGCCTGCATGTTATTCTTCAATGCACAACGTTAGATCGTTTGTGCAATGCAATGCAACATATTATCTCTTTACTGAACATGGTAAGGAGTTTGATCTGGTGTGCAATGCAATGCAATGCAAAAAGTGCATGGCCTATGTTACTCTTAATTGCACAACGTTAGATCGTTTGTGCAATGCAATGCAACAACAGATGTTATTTCTGAACATTAGTTCTGGTGTGCAATGCAAGGATAGAAGTGCATATGTTTTTCTTCAATGATGCACAATGATAGATCGTTTGTGCAATGCAACAACATATGTTATCGCTTTAATGAACATGGGAATGAATTAGTTGTAGTGTGCAATGCAATGCAATCCAAGCAGTGCATAGCCTATTTGTTATTGTTCAGTGGACAACGTTAGATCGTTTGTGCAATGCACAAACCACAATTGCATTGCACAAACGATCTATCGTTCTGCATCATTGAAGAAAAAACATATGCACTTCTATCCCTGCATTGCACACCAGAACTAACTTCTTCCCATGTTCATTAAAGAGATAACATCTGTTGTTGCATTGCATTGCACAAACGATCTAACGATGTGCACTGAAGAATAACATTTATACACTTTTTGCATTGCATTGCACACCAGAACTAACTCCTTCCCATGTTCATTAAAGAGATAATATTTTGCATTGCATTGCACAAAACGATCGTTTGTCTCAACGATCAATGTTGTGCATTGAAGAATAACATATAGGTTAAATGCATGCATTGTATTGCATTGCACACCAGAACTAACTCCTTCCCATGTTCAGTAAAGAGATAACATGTTGCATTGCATTGAACTGCATTGCAAAAACGATCTAACGTTGTGCATTGAAGAATAACATTTATGCACTTTTTGCATTGCATTGCATCGCATACTGAAACTAACTCCTTCCCATGTTCAGTAAAGAGATAACATGTTGCATTGCATTGAATTGCATTGCAGAAACGATCTAACGTTGTGCACTGAAGAATAACATTTAGGGTATGCACTTTTGGCATTGCGTTGAAGTGCACACCAGATCCTCCTCCTTCAAATGTTTATTAAAGAGATAACATAGGCCATGCACTTTTTGAATTGCATTGCACATTAGAACTAATTCCTTCACATGTTTATTGAAGAGATAACATTTTGCATTGCATTGCAGAAACGATCTAATGTTGTGCACTGAATAACATATAGGTATGGAATTGGTGCATAGCCTATATGCTATTCTGCAGTGCAACAGCGTTAGATCGTTTTTGCAATGCAATGCAATGCAACATATTATCTCTTTACTGAACATGGGAAGGAGTTAGATATAGTGTGCAATGCAATGCAATGCAAAAAGTGCATAAATGTTATTCTTCAATGCACAACGTTAGATCGTTTGTGCAATGCAATGCAACAACATTGCAACTTATCTCTTTAAAGAAAATGGGAATGAGTTAGTTCGGGTTGCATTAAAAAAATGTAATGCAAGAATTGCATGGCCTATATTATTCTTCAATGCACACAACGTTAGATCGTTTGTGCAATGCAAAATGTTATCTCTTTAATAAACATTTGAAGGAGTTAGTTCTGGTGTGCAATGCAATGCAACAATACGTTATCTCTTTAATGAACATGGGAATGAATTAGTTCTAGTATGCAATGCAATGCGAAAAGTGCATTATCTATATGTTTAATCTTCATTGCATTCTATCGTTGCCCAACGGAATGAGTTAATTGTGTCCATTGTAAAGCAACACTAGCTGAAGGAAGTGAAGGAAAATCATTGCACTAGCTGTTGCTTTACAATGGACACAATTAACTCATTCCGTTGGGCAACGATAGAATGCAATGAAGAATAAACATATAGATAATGCACTTTTTCGCATTGCATTGGACACCAGAACTAACTCCTTCCCATGTTCATTAAAGAGATAACATGTTGCATTGCATTGCACAATCGATCGTTTGTGTCGACGATCAGTGTTGTGCATTGAAGAATAACATATATGCTAAATGCACAATTGCATTGCACACCAGAACTAACTCCTTCCCATGTTCATTAAAGAGATAACATGATGCATTGGATTGCATTGCATTGCAGAAACGATCTAACGTTGTGCACTAAAGAATAACATTTAGGGTATGCACTTTTGGCATTGCATTGCATTGCACACAAGATCTAACTCCGTCCCATGTTCATTAAAGAGATAACATGTTGCATTGCATTGCACAATCGATCGTTAGATCGTTGTGCATTGAAGAATAACATATAGGCTATGCACTTTTTGCATTGCATTGCACATTAGAACTAACTCCTTCAAATGTTCATTAAAGAGATAACATTTTGAATTGCATTGCGCAAGCGATCTAACATTGTGCATTGAAGAGTAACATAGACCATGCACTTTTTGCATTGCATTGCATTGCACATCATAACCAACTCCTTCCCATGTTCAATAAAGATATAACATGTTGCATTGCATTGCACAATCGATCTAACGTTGTGCATTGAGGAATAACATATAGGCTATGCACGTTTTGCATTGCATTGCATTGTTGCAATGTTTATTAAAGAGATAATCGTTAGATCGTTTGTGCAATGCAATGCAACATGTTATCTCTTTAATGAACATGGTTAGTAATTGCAATGCAATGCAATGCAAAAAGTGCATAACCTATATGTTATTCTTCAATGCACAACGTTAGATCATTGTGCAATGCAATGCAAAATGTTATCTCTTTAATAAACATTTGAAGGAGTTATTTCTGGTGTGCAATGCAATGCAATGCAAAAAGTGCATAAATGTTATTCTTCAGTGCACAACGTTAGATCGTTTGTGCAATGCAATGCAATGTTGCATAACATAAGTTTAAAGAGATCTTTAATGAACATGGGAAGGAGTTAGTTCGGGTGTGCAACGCAATACAATGCATGCATTTACCCTATATGTCATTCTTCAATGCATAACGTTTGCTCGTTTGTGCAATGCAATGCAACATATTATCTCTTTACTGAACATGGGAAGGAGTTAGATCTGGTGTGCAATGCAATGCAAAAAGTGCATGGTCTATGCTACTCTTCAATGCACAACGTTAGTTCGTTTGTGCAATGCAATGCAACAACATTGCAACTTATCTATTTAAAGAAAATGGGAATGAGATAGTTCTGGTGTGCAATGCAATGCAAGAATTGCATAGCCTATATTATTCTTCATTGCACAACGTTAGATCGTTTGTGCAATGCAATGCAAAATGTTATCTCTTTAATAAACATTTGAAGGAGTTAGTTCTGGTGTGCAATGCAAAAAGTGCATAAATGTTATTCTTCAGTGCACAGCGTTAAATCGTTTGTGCAATGCAATGCAACTTGTTATCCTTTTAATGAACATGGGAAGGAGTTAGTTCTGGTGTGCAATGCAATGCAATGCAAGAAGTGCATAGAGTATGTTACTCTTCAATGCACAACGTTAGATCGTTTGTGCAATGCAATGCAATGCAACATATTATCTCTTTACTAAACGTGGGAAGGAGTTAGATCTGATGTGCAATGCAATGCAATGCGACTTGTTATCCTTTTAATGAACATGGGAAGGAGTTAGTTCTGGTGTGCAATGCAATGGCAATGCAAAAAGTGCATAAATGTTATTCTTCAGTGCACAACGTTAGATCGTTTGTGCAATGCAATGCAACTTGTCATTCCTTTAATGAACATGGGAAGGAGTTAGATCTGGTGTGCAGTGCAATGCAAAAGTGCATAGACATTTACTCTTCAATGCACAACGTTAGATCGTTTGTGCAATGCAATGCAAAATGTTATCTCTTTTAATAAACATTAAAGCACAAAAACTTTCTGCATTGCATTGCACAAACGATCTAACGTTGTGCACTGAATTATAACATTAAGGGTATGCACTTTTTGCACTGCATTGCATTGCACAACAGATCTAACTCCTTCCCATGTTCAGTAAAGAGATAACATGTTGCATTACATTGCACAATCGATCTAACGTTGTGCATTGAAGAGTAACATATAGGCTATGCACTTTTTGCATTGCATTGCATTGCATTGCACACCAGAACTAACTCCTTCACATGTTCATTAAAGAGAAAACA
The DNA here is from genome assembly GCF_949319135.1 of Squalius cephalus. Lineage (NCBI taxonomy): Eukaryota > Metazoa > Chordata > Actinopteri > Cypriniformes > Leuciscidae > Squalius > Squalius cephalus. The sequence goes on from NC_137137.1 coordinate 27,038,972, forward strand.
TGTTGCATTGCATTGCACAAACGATCTAACGTTGTGCATTGAAGAATAGCATATAGGCTCTGCACTTTTTGAATTGTATTGCATTGCACACCATAACTAACTCAACCCGCAACCCGATGTTCATTAAATAGATAACGTGTGTTGTCGCATTCAACGATCTAACGTTGTGCATTGAAGAATAACGTATAGGCTATGCACTTGTGCACTTACATTAAATACCAGTTCAAAAAAGGTGGTCTGTTATAGTCAGACAGATTTAGACAGACAGACAGACAGACAGACAGAAAGATATGGTCAGAAAGATAGATAGACAGATAGATAGATAGATAGATAGATAGATAGATAGATAGATAGATAGATAGATAGATAGATAGATAGATAGATAGATAGATAGATAGATAGTTTCTAGTACATCAATATAGAGCTCATGACAAATAAGAGTTCCAGATGGACAAATTTAATGTGGAATAACAATATCTTAAAAGAAACGAGAGAGTGTCAAACTTTGAAGTAGGATTAAAGTTTTAATTAGTTGTAAAGCTTGAAGTGTAAAGCTTGTTCTCATACACAGATATGGCCTATTTATGAAGGAAATTCGTGCATTTATTTGTCATTTAAACTGATGCAAACAGGGAAAGAGAGTAGAAAACACTTATTGTCCTGTCGCCCCCTCTAGTGGACAGCATTGAGTATTACGGCTTTCATTGCTCAGAGAACGCAAGTCAATGGATTTTTTGGGAAAGTAAGTCTGACCAGTGAGAAAAGATATAAGCGAGTCAGACCAGTTTGAGCTGAGTTTGGTGAAGCATTAAAGGCGGAGTAAATTTCTCATAATAATATTACATAATGTTTAAATATATGCTTGCTTTCTCAAGCCAAAATAATAAAGAAAACTCAGAGAACCATCGACCAATTCAGTATGTAATAAAAGTGTACAAAAAACCCATTGCGGTACTTGTACTTTTTGTATTTGTAGTTTTTTGTAATTGTACTTTTTCGTTCATTCATTATTCTATTTCGGAATGAAAGATGAAATTTAAAAAAGGGTGCAGCTTGGTTTTTTGTTTAAAAGAAAAAAAGCAGAAATGGCTGTATTTTGTTTTCCAAATGTATTGTTGTCATCAAATAATAGTATAAGAAAATTGGACGACATTTCCGATCGTTTTTTAATTTGTAATATTTATTTGTACATCAAGGCGACATCTAGTTGGTCCGTGTACGTTTTGATAGTTTGTTTTTTCGTTTGAAACACAAAACAAAATAACAAAAAACCAGCTGTTTTTAGTTTGTCGTTTCAAACCAAAAACAAAGAAACGGTAAAAAAAGAGCCGTTCTCCCGTTTTTGGTTCTGAATCCAAAAACCGAAAAATGACAAAACCAAAATCAAATAACGGTCCGATTTTGGTTTTTTGAAATTCCTTTTTCCGTTTTTCCGTTTGAAGATCTACATTGAAATATAGACAGGTTGGCCACGTGACCCGGAAGTAATGGTAAATATGGCCTATCAAAATAAAAGCCAAGCTTTTAGAACGGTCATTATATGCAGCGCTAACGTTATACCAGAGTAACGTTAGAAGAAGAAAAATCAATTAATAAATAGCCTTATATAAACCTGGACCGGAATAAATATATTAGCAACAGTAGTTTATTACAGCTATTTAATATCGTGCCTATCCAGACATCACCAGTCACGTTTAATGAGCGCATTGTTTGGCTCAATACAGTTGGTAATATAGGTTAACCTAAGAACTTATTGTGTGTGCAGAGTTGTTACTGTTAGCGCTATATTATATTATTAAATTTATATTTAATGTGGTTTCCACCGTAGTGGATAACTGTTCCCCCTTTCTACCAGCAGGTGGCAGTAGTTAAATGACTGACTGTATGGTGTCTTTGCTTTGGTAACTGTTTTAAATCAAGATTACTGATACAGATGTATTTATTGTTGTTCATTTTATTTTGTTTTTGATTTTATTTGCCTAGTTATCATCATCATCATTCACCCAGCCCAGAGTTAAACCTGCTTCTGTTTTAACCTGATTCCAACACTGCTATCAGCTTCTTAGCAGCTCAGACAACAAACTCACATCAGACATGTCCTAATCCTAATCTAGGCCATCTGGCCAAAAGAATGATTTACCAGTGTGTTATATACTGTGTGAATCTTTCTTCTCTCTTCCAGTTTGTATAACATACAAAACTCCGATTGTGTCATGCAAGTGAAGAGAATCCATACAAGTCTTAAAACTTTATAGCACATACATGCTTTCAAATGCATTGCATGTACAATCAATGGCTGCAGAACATTTGTTAAGCCCTAAGGTAAGAACATTTTACAAGGTCCTCAAAAGAAAACCCAAAAACATAATTACATTACTAAAAACAGGCTGTCAACGCTGATTACATCAGCAATAACGGCAACAAAACGTTTCCAGTAACTTTTGAACAGTCCTGCTTATTGACTTGGACGAATCTTTGCCCATTCCTCTGTACAAAACAGCTTCAACTCTTGGATGTTGGTGGGTTTCCTCACATGAGCTGCTTGCTTCCTCATCCTTCCACAACATTTCAATCATTTTAAGGTCATAACTTTTGACAATGCCTTTCCAAAACATTCACTTTATTCTTCTTTAAGGTAGGTGGGTATATTTTGTCACAATATAATATATATAATAGTATAAAGTATAAATTGAGTTTGTAACTCCCTTCTGGTACATAGCAGACATTATTAGGCTAATATAGAAGCAATTATAAAAATGGTAAACAGAAATAAACTATAATCAGTGGAGTCGTGCTGAGGATGAACTATAGTTTAAGAGTCTGATAGCTTGGGGGGGAAAGTTGCTCTGCAGTCTGGTGGTGCGGCAGCAGAAACTTCTATATCTCTTCCCAGAAGGCAGCAGGATGAACAGGCTGTGGCTGGGTGGGTACTGTCCTTTAGTATCCTTTTGGCTCTGCGTAGGCACCTCACCTCACCGACATCACTGATGCTCCGGGGATAGGTACCAGTGATCTTCTGAGCAGTTTTAATCTCCCGCTGCAGAGCCCTCCGGTCCTGGGCCGTGCACATCCCATGGCAGTTTGTGATGTTTCCAGTCAGGTGATCACCACCATTTGCTGATGTAACGTGTCACACTGATGATGTATAATCCTCAAGTCTCTCCTTGGTGGTGACCTCATCTGTCCATACTTTGAATGTCCTTACTTATGATCAGACTTGCAGCACTGTCTTTATATTTCAATGTTAACATAAAAATGTTTTAGAATGGCATAAAATTAAGAAATGAGAATGTGTCTGTACACCTAGCCTGTGTGTCTTAATCAGCGCAAGCATTCAACTTTTGTTTGCTTTCAGTTGACTGCAGCTCAATATATCATTTGGACAGTGCAATGACAGATATCACAATAGATGATGGAGAAGTGAACTGTGCATCACTACGCTGACATGAACTTTATCTGAAAAATTTATGTAAAAGTAGAATTCCATAAATTATGTTCCATAAATATTATCAAAACTTTAGGTGTTCTCATAGTGTGGTCTTGTATCAAATAATGGCGGCAGTTGTTAAGTATAGGCTATTCTGCTTATCATTGCCAATAGGCTATGCCTAGTAATTGCTGACAACTACAGCCTTTATAATCAATCTGGAATGTAAACAAAACATTTCAAGGTACACATTTCAAAGAAGACTATTATATGAATGAATATGAGGTGCTAGAAAAACAAAATTCATCAGGCGGTATCCAATGATAGACGCACCATGGGCCCAAACTTTTCTGTAGCTTTTCCATAGACAGCTTTTCAAAGCTGCCTCAGTATAATAGCCTACCGCTGTCACGCAATCTCTATGCGCAATCTGTGCTTCGGAGAAGTGCAGTCGCGCCCATGGTCGCACCATCTACGCTTAAAAATACATTGCTCGTCTATGTCAGCTTAAGCGCGAATGCATGTGTCACAGGTCGGAGTGGAGCGCCAGCGGGCCGCCCACCCCTTCGCTTGCGTGCCGCCCCTGAGGAGCCGGCCGTGGACACGAAGGAAATGGCAGACACAGCATTCAAAATAAATATACTCTTTATTAAATAATAAAAACAATGTTAAAAGTCTCTTCAGTTCAGGTTCTCTCTTCATGTATCTCTTCGCATTTCTCAGCACCTTCGCACAGAGAGAGGAATGGACATAATCCACAGCTTCCGTGTTCTCTTAAGCGTTCTCTTCGCGTTTCTCAGCACCTTCGGACAGAGAGAGGAATGGACATAATCCACAGCTTCCGCATTCTCTTCAGCGTTCTCTTCGCGTTTCTCGGCACAGCATTAGCAGGCTCTTCACTGGACTCAGACAGAGGGAGGAATAGACACGTGTAACTCACAGCATTAGCAGGCTCTTCCAGCATTAGCAGGCTCTTCAAGCATTAGCCGGCTCTTCACTGGACTCAGACAGAGAGAGGAATAGATACGTGTAACTCACAGCATTAGCAGGCTCTTCACTGGACTCAGACAGAGGGAGGAATAGACACGTGTAACTCACAGCATTAGCAGGCCCTTCACTGGACTCAGACAGAGAGAGGAATAGACACGTGTAACTCACAGCATTAGCAGGCTCTTCAAGCATTAGCCGGCTCTTCACTGGACTCAGACAGAGAGAGGAATAGACACGTGTAACTCACAGCATTAGCAGGCTCTTCACTGGACTCAGACAGAGGGAGGAATAGACACGTGTAACTCACAGCATTAGCAGGCTCTTCACTGGACTCAGACAGAGAGAGGAATAGACACGTGTAACTCACAGCATTAGCAGGCTCTTCAAGCATTAGCCGGCTCTTCACTGGACTCAGACAGAGAGAGGAATAGACACGTGTAACTCACAGCATTAGCAGGATCTTCACTGGACTCAGACAGAGGGAGGAATAGACAGCTGTGATTGCGAGTGAACAGCAGAAACAATTCCCACACTCACATTTCCACCACACACTGTAAGGTTTCACTCGTGCTCATTTCCACAATAAAACTGCAACTCAACAGACCCACAGTGCACCAAAGCCTCCGCCCGCAATCCAGCCGAAGTTCTCTCTGGCTCTCTCATCTGGCTCTCTCGTCTGTCTCTCTCGTCTGTCTCTCTCCCGCGGCCTCCCGCCGCGACCGCGGCCGCTCACGTACTGCGCGCCTCACCTCTCACCATGCCCTTCTCTCCTTTTTCTCACACCAAAATGCCTTTTTATATCCATTAAGACACGCGTCCCAATTGCTGATCGCCTCCCTCATCTCTCACAGCTGACACTCGTTTCTCACTTTATTACCCCGCGATCGACCATCACGTCAACACCGGAACCGGCCCGGTGTCCCACCGGAAATGCTCCGACAGGGAAACACCCCCTCAAGAAAAAGGTTCCGCCTGCCTTTTCGTCACCCCGTGACACATGTTTAAAATACATAAATGTAAAGATTGATTCTCATGACAACTAAATATTTTTTGCTATGGTATAAATATTAAAGAATACTCTGTGCAAAACAACACTATTTAATTATTATTTACCGCATATATTTTGTTTTGACAATATAGTCGACGTCCTACATTATCAGATACGGTCAGGAATTAACGTCAATTTAAAAATAAAATTTATGTTATTATTGCTCATTAAAACCATCCTTGATTTAACCTAAGCCGAGTCATTTCCAGAAGTGGTCCAGATCATACAGCCGGGGCCGGTTTTTATGGTGAGGCCCAGTGCTTTACAGCCGTAACAAATGCATGTGCCAGAGCGAGCTGCGGGCCACAATCGGCCCGATTGTACATGCATGCTGGGACACGAAGTTGCGTAGGCTCAAGTTATGCGCTTGGTGTCGGCAGACTTAAAAAAAAAATTGTTTTTTGCAAAATCCACCAGATTCTTGTTCTAAATCTCACAGACTACCACTGTGGTGATTTTCATGTTGATCTACTGTTTTATTATAGGCATATTTGATAATGTATACAAACAGTATTGGTCATGATTTTGGCAGGCAATTATTAAATAATAAAACAGTAGATCAACATGAAGTAAGACTCTTGCAGACTTGGAGGAGTTCCGTTTGCACGCACGCACGACTTGTTTAAATACATTTATGTTGTTAATAAATGACAATAAATTGTTGTTGTACCTGCAATATCTCCAAGTTTTGTTTTTCACTGTAGAAATTTCAGATGTCATGAAACATGACATTTGCCCCCCCACCCCCCACCCAGAAATTTAAAAACGCCCACCTTTGTTCCGCAGAGACCCCATACTCTAGATGGCGCGACAGAGCTTCTCCGTAGCCATAAATGGCGCGACCTTGACCGAATTATAATAGGCCTACTGATTTTGCGCCAACGAGTGGCTGTATAAAAAGCGCCAAAGCAGCAGCCTGCACTTTGCTTGTAACCTATTCCTGGAAATATGGACTCCAGTCTGTTGCCCTACTTTGAACTAATTGGCAAAATGTTGCTTAGTGACTGTACTGATGGGTGAAAAAGGATGGATAAGTACACGCGGGCAGCAGGGATTGTCTGCTAATAGATCACTGACAGAGCTGCACAATGTTAATATATATATATATATATATATATATATATATATATATATATATATATATATATATATATATATAGCCTATACTATTAATAAATTAGAAAAACTTAGCCATTCAATATTTCATATTCAGCTATTTTAATTAGCACAATTAAAGTTTTATTTGTATTAAATTTAACAAGCACAACATTCAGCATTAATCAAATATTCTTAAAGATTTGTTATAATAATTAATAATGTTATTTCAACATAATATCTCGTTATTTCGACATAATAGGCTATGTATTGTCTAAATGCGTGCCCATGTCATGATTATATTGTCTGCTACAGCCTATTATTTGCAAAGAGTTACAGCTTTCTCCCTTTCCCCCTGCTTTATGACAAATAAAGAAACGTATTTCTGCCTAGTGAATGATTTACTTTGACCTCCAGAGTTAAAGGAATAGTTCACTTTAAAATGAAAATCCTGTCACCCTCATGTTGTTTCAAACCTATGAATTTCTTTCTTCTGCTGAACAGAAAGGAATATATTTAGAAGAATGTCAGTAACCAGACAGTTTCTGGTCTCATTGACTTCCATAGTAGGGAAAAAATATACTATGGAAGTCACTGGTACCAGAAATTGTCTGGTTACTGACATTCTTCTAAATATCTTCCTTTCTGTTCAGCAGAAGAAAGAAATTCATACAGGTTTGAAACAACATGAGGGTGACAGGATTTTCATTTTAAAGTGAACTATTCCTTTAACCCTCCCCTCCCAGTCTTGTGTGTGAAGGTTACAGTATAAACTATGATTTGTGTATACTACATTATAAATATATCATACTTTTTTACATGTAGCCTTACTTGAAATTACAAACAAATACTATGAAGGTAAGCTACTTGACTTGTATGTTTAAAAATGTTGTTTGTATGACGTCTTTGAGTAGGCAAACATGCATGTTGTGAACGGGGAATATGCTTCAACAAAATAAAATAAAAGTAGACTCATTGACTAGTGGTTTCACACTTGATGACCCCAGTGTATGTGTGTGTATTACATGTCTCTCCTAAATAGATTTTTTTTGATTGAATCAACCATCTTTTCTCTTTTCTTTACCTTAAGACTGGTCCTACCTATGGCAGAAAAATGATGACAGGCTATCTTGCAGCCGCAGGAGTCCATGCATCCGAAGGTCGTGTGGGAGATGTCTTGCGCAACATTCACATGCCTTATCACAGGGCACGATGTCAGGTAGGTTTGATCTAATGTCAATAAAGGCCGGATTTACTAAAGGCTTATTAAGTGTATTGATTATTGGATTTTTAAGGTTGGGATTTCTTGGCATTGAGGTAAATGTGACAGTTTAATTGGTTAGGGTATTTGAATAGTTCTATCAGTAATGATAATTGTACTAACATTACAAGTACTCACTTCAGCTGTAGCAGTAGTAGTCCTTGGTACTATGAATTGTAGCAGTAAGTGTAGTGTATTGTGGTAGTAGAATGTCTTGCAGTATTGTTTTCAATCAGTACGATAATCAAGTAACAGTGGTTGCTCAGGTGTTATGTTGTAAGAGTAGGTTACAGGAGGGTTTAAATGTATTTGCTACAGTATAGTAGGCGGTTATGTCTAAAGCTTTACACCAGTGTGCTTTTTTTCTTTGATTTCAGTATGGTTTTCTAATGATGTACTGATTTTCTGTCTGTTTTTTGTCTGTTTTTAAGGGATCCTGTTCCATATAATGCAGGCTATGTGGGTCACAAAGTACACATAGACCACAATGAAAAAATGGTTATGTTTGGTGTGACTCATGTGCTGGCGATCGATGGCTTCTCCAGCAAAATTGTTGGAAAATCAACAATGCCTGTGAAGAACAACCTCACCATATACAGTGACATTTACAGGTAATTTAAACCACCTTTTCAATGTACCCAAAAACAGCAAAATAACTTTGTCAAAATAAGAACCAGCTTCTGGAAATCATCCCAATTCATGATTTGCTTAAACACTGTTTATGCAGATCCTTTAAATCCTTAAAATCAAATTGGCCAATTTTCAGGCCTTATCTGTGAATGTAAAGAATGCAATTTTATCTATAAAAATAATTAATTGGATTATGAGGTTAGCATTATTTTTAAAGTAGTTTTAAAAGTTTACTCTAATTTATAATAAAAACAGATGCAGAGAGATGCATTAAGGTGCAGAAATTAGTGAAGGACTGAAATGTTTAATCGATTATCAAAGTAGTTTGGGGTTCATCTAATCATATAATTGTTGCAGCTATACAGCCTTTTAAGCAGCCAGTCAACACTCAGATTACCTCCCCACTACCTGACAACATAAGACATACTATATATTTTTCAGCTAAAGGTGACACTAACAGACTCCATACTACTGTCAAAGAATTGGGAATATTATCTTTTCTTGCAGAGGTGCCGTGATGGAGTATGGGATGTGGGACCAGGTAAGAGTGGACCATGGGAAGGAGTTCTACCTTACTCTTTACATGCAAGAGAAATTGGCCAGCCACCGCCACAACACGGAGAGGCCACCTTATATGCAAACACCATCAACAAAGGTGAGTACAGTTGAGCAAACTATGCACACACCCTGATTGTAATTTGTAAGTTTCAATGATTTTAATGTCAGTCTCCCTTTTAATTTATTCCTTATGTCTGTATATATTCGTAATGTAACGCTAAAGGTTAGTGACAATTGTGTAGTGTTGAAATGAAATCAGCTCTTGTTGGACAGTATTCTCTGTGTAAAGAATCTAAATAAGTATTTTATATTTTGGTTTGACAGAATCACACTATTGAAAGAATTTGGCCTGAAATCAACAATAGGGTGAACTACCCTAGTACCCTTTAAAAGTGGCATTGGTCCAACTAGTGGATCAGGAGGTGTTGGATATGGAGGACAGAATGTCCAAATTGACCGTGTTGTACAAGCGTGGAATGCCCACAGGATTCCAGGTTTGTGTTGGGGTTTGTCTCGATAAAATTTGAGTCTGATTGCATGTCATCTCATTGTGAACTAAATTTTGAAAATGCGTTATAAAATGTGTGATGCCTATTATTAATGACACGTGTCACGCATTTTGTATACTATTTTAAGTGGTTTTCTGATGAACATATTTTTAAACTTGTTTAATAAAACACTAGGGGAAGCATGATGCAGATCATAAGTGAGTTCTGAGACCATCATTGAGCTTTGTAATATAACATAAGTCCTAGGTAATTTTATGCAACATTTATTAAAACACATTTTCATAGTGGTTTTGGTAAAGCAAATTCACATTTTACTATGCAAATCCTAAATGTTATGTTGTAGTAAATAACAGAATAATTTGCCTAATAATAATAACAACAGTCATCCTTAAGATATCGTAGATTGTTCCCCCTCAGAGGACCACAATGGAAATAAGCCCACGGCTTTTTTGTGTATTTTATCCTCGACAGTTTTTTAAAAATGCGTATGAATTGGTCTTTTGGGCTTGATTGTACTTGTTTTAACTTTATACGCATGAAGCAAGATTGTGGGTCAGCTTCTCAAAATGCACAGTGGTTAGACAAAGTGGGATTCATTTTATTTAAAAAAAAAAAAAAAAACTATTTTGAGAAATTCATTTGTATAGCTTGAGCAATGTATCCTTTTTATCTTTACTTCTTTTAGGAAAGGGAATCCCCAGTTACTTGGCCAGAGAGGGATGCCCAAAACGCGTATCCACAGACCTTTTGCCAGAGGCATCAGTGGCTGCAGACTGGTATGAGCAAGAGGTGGGATCATTGACAAGAGTATCACACTTTGGCACCAACCCCTTTCAGAGTGCACAGGACCAGGAAACTGCAGAGAGGGAATTTGCTCTGCAATGGCCAGATGTGACTGTAATGTTGGACAATGCTGTCAACAATCAACCAGAAGATTTTAAGTCTGGACTCCAAGGCCTGATTGATTTGACCAGAAGACATTGTCAGCGTTGACATTACTTTAGAGACATCAGTGACTTGCTTTAGCCTGTGTTCCCAGGACATCATCCCTCAGTGGCTTCCAAAAACCTGTTGTTTATAATTGTTTTTGTTTTTGCCTTAGCAATATTTTCAGTGCTAACACATTTTAACACATGACAATTTAAAAAGTTTGTTATGTGGTAAGTTAGGTTAAAGTTGTTGTTTTGTGTGGCAGACTAAAGACAGACTGTTGAACTTTAAATAAAAATATGCTTGGTTCAGGTTTGAAATTCATCATCTTTTATAGGCTATGCAGTCTAATATCATAGTAAGCCCCCACCCAGGGGCGTTGTCGTGAAGCTCTACTGGGGCACGGGCACATTCTTCGTACGTTGCTTAAAACATCCTAGATCAAATGACACATCCTAGATCATATCATCGTGCTAATCATGATCTGGCTAATTAGGTTCTTCGAACACACCTGCCGGATATGATTATTTAGTAGGCCTATATAGCTGGATTGAGATAATTGCGCGTTCATGCGCTTGTTTATAAAGGGATAGGATATCGATAGTAGAAACATTGATCAGCAACGCTGCTATTGGCTGTTCAGCGTGGCCAAAGAGCGCGCTCAGTTTTTCTCCTCAGCAGAGCAAGATAGTCGAAGTTTATTCAGAATTTTAATGTTTAATACAAAACGCCAGGAAACACCTTAAAGTTTGCAAAAGCCAGGAGAGAGGGCTGGCAAAAAGTAGCAGACAATTTAAATCCGTTAGAAGTGGCCATGTTAGATGTTTTTAGAACTTATTAGAATAAAGTTTATATTTTTGTATTTTAATAATTGCATTATTTGTTCATTGTAATGTCAGTCACCACAATAGAACATGGGAACAAATAAAAGTGAAGTACAAAAATATTCTACATAATGGTCATTTTTAGCCTACTTAGCCTTACTAGTCTCTTTTAAAAAGGCACTGTTAGATAAATGTTCTGTTTATAAAAGCAACCATGAAAAAGCATGAGAAAAAAAGAAAATAAACGATCTTAGTTAGTACACAGTAAAATATTTTTTGCTGCATTAAATCAAGTAAGGCCTAATCCAAATGGCTGGTATAGTATTAGTCATTTCAACTGTTAAATCTTGATTAATAATGAATTGCTTTCACCTGCGAAAATGAAAACTTAATGTAGCCTACAAATATTTTGCCATGAGTTATTGATCACATTTATGCAAAGAGTTTTTGCTTTTGTTAAAGCCCGACTCCGATTAGTCGAAAATTAGTGCGTTTCCAACAAATTAATAATGTAAACGACAACCTCACGAGTCATAAGGGAAGAAAAAAAAAAATCTCTCAGAAAGTGCACTATCGCGCTGCGCTGGACTTCCCGTGTCAGCTCCGCGTATGAAACCGCAGTCTAATCCTGTTAACATGAAATAGCCTGCTCCCGAGCAGGGTTAAAGATTACGCACCTGTTGCTATGACAGCAAGCCCAGGAAGAGCGTCTTGATTCCCTGGTTATTTTTTATATATTTTAGGCTATATCACTTTTCCCTTAAAACAAACACAAAACACACGTGTCTCGGACAACGTTATAATGTCAAGCACTGATACGTTTTCTTTGATTGCTTTCCCTACCCAGGTGAAAAAAAAGTACACTTAGTACACTTCCATAATACACTTTCATAATGTACTTAAAGTGCTCTATTTTCGACACACTTATTTTGCACTTAATATACTAAAAGCTTAGTACTGCTTAATATAAACTTAAAATCATCTTAGTGTACTCAATTGTGCTTTTTTGAGACACACTGAAGATGAATTTAAGTGTATTTTTAATATACTATTTCATATTTTTAAAAAATGTATTTTGTTACCACTTTAAGTATAATTGAAATCATCTTTAAATACAATAATAAACTATTAAAATTATAATAATAATAATATTAAATTATATACAAATTATACTTAGAATGTATTCCTAGATTAAAAAAGTGCACTAAAATACATTTTATTACACTTCCATAATACACTTCCATAATGTACTTAAAGTGCTCTATTTTCGACACACTTATTTTGCACTTAATATACTAAAAGCTTACCTTTAGTACTGCTTAATATAAACTTAAGATCATCTTAGTGTACTCAATTGTGCTTTTTTGAGACACACTGAAGATAAACTAAAGTGTATTTTTAATATACTATTTCATATTTTCAACAAATGTATTTCGTTACCAGTTTTAGTATAATTGAAACCATCTTTAAATACAATAATAAACTATTTAAATTATAATAATAATAATAATAATAATAATATGTAATTATATACAAATTATACTTATAATGTATTCCTAGATTAAAAAAGTACACTAAAATACATTTTATTTAAGTGCACTTAAATACACTTCCATAATGTATTTAAAGTGCTCTATTTTCACGCACTTATTTTGTACTTAATATACTAAAAAATGTTCTTTAGTACTTCTTAATATAAACTTAAGATCATCTTAATGTACTCAACTGTTTTAACTATGTTAACAGTACCTTTATAAAACAATTAAATATGTTAATGGTGTATTAAAAAACACACAGTAAAAAAATATTTGTATAAAACACACACACTTTGAAAGCTAGTAAACTTTAATGTATTACCCAGTGTACATCAGTACAGCAGCATATGTAAACTGTAAAAAAAAAAATTAACATAAAATACAGTGATCTGCAGAGGTATTATAAACAACAACAAAAAAACTAACTTCAATAAACCTAACTAGTCAATAAAGTGCAGTCATTAATATCTGCAAACAGTTACAGTACTGTTACTGATTGGTCTTTGAGTTTGCCCTGTTGCATTTCCTTCGAATCAGTGCTCGCACCTCAGACGTGTTGGAAATTGTTTGATCACAGTGTCTATGAAAGAGGAAAAAGATGAGTTTATTTTTATATTAAAGCAAAATTAACCTCTGTTAAAAGTAACTGTTCCCTATCAAAAGGGAATTTGCACTGCTTCGATGATGCTATTGGGGAACGATGTTCTCTAGGCGCCTCTTTAATACTTCTGAGTCGCACTAGTAGTGTCATAGGCTGTCGCCAGTCAAATTCTATTGCCGTGATTGTACAGCTTTTCAAACAGCGGTTCACATGGAGGGTGTTCCCCATAGCGTCATCAATGCAGTGTCTCATTCCCTGTTCTCAGGGAACAGAGGTCGTAACCTAGATATTTTTTTATTACAACACAGTATGATGTTTTGACATTTCTCTCTGTTGTACATACAAGGTGAAAAAGACATACTGTTAAATGTATTATAAATGCATTCAAGTATATTTGTTTTGCACTAAAAAACATACTTAAGTACATATTTATTACATTTAAAAGTAAGTCTTTTTCACCTGGTAAAAATGGAATTCTTTAACATGGCATGTAATGCTTAGTTCATATATTTTAACAGTAGACATTTAATATAAAATGTTAATGTAATTCAGAAAAGGAGTTAATAAAATAGCTTTTAAACAACTGTGAAGTCTACATGGTATGTCACTGTATCACAGCAGAAAAGGGCAATTTAGGCTTACTGTTTAACTGAAAAAGTATACCCAGCCAACAAGAATAATAATTATAATGTACAACAAATGCTAATCTTGTTTTAGTCAGCCCCCTTTGACTTTGAGAGCAAAAAAAAAAAAAAAAAAAAGTTATGTACAGAAACACATAACGTTACACTCTTCAAAGA